>NC_135497.1:52004261-52349261 GCF_052857255.1 Amblyomma americanum
TACTGACGTCTTGCAATTTCCTCGTACGTCCTTGCTGGCTGTCATGCGAGGCGGATGGCCAAACTCAACAAAATTCTGGCTGTCGGCACAGTCTTTAAAGGGCCACCGAAAATGATGTTCGAGCGTGGCTTTAAAATGGTTGTCGTATGTAGAGTACAGGCCACCCAGCGTTCATGCCGCGTACAGAACCTCAAAGCAAGCAGGAAATTTACAATACATTTTTAAAATTTTCCCGCTTTCGCAACTCGTGGCCATACACGGTGCATGCGCGGTGCAGGTTTCGCGCGAACCTGGCACACGACGTCACGTCTTCCAAGTGACGTCAGCAGTCGGGGTTTATCATTGGTTCAAAGCACCAAATTCCTTTCAGGCCTCACGCAGATGCCACGGCTGCGGCCGCCTCGTGATCGCCGGCCGCCGGCGGAGGAAGGGGAGGCGCCGAGTGGGTCGGGCCGGCGGAGGAGCGCCGACGTTATGGCGTACGAAAACTACCGAGAGGAGAGGGAAAGGCGCGAAGACGCGCAAGTTCAAATTTTGTCTGCATATAACTCATCGTCCACAAAACGCATTAAAAAAAATTCTTGATGGTGGATATCTGCGAAGCAGCGTCCTTTAACATCCCGGACATATCGCGACTTTATAGAGAGCCCCTTTCTGAGGCCCTTTAATAAGCGGTTTTATAATAAGCGACTACAACGCTGGCAATGCTATGCCGAAAAAAAGCGCTCTTCTTACTCAAAGAGCCTATTTTCTAAAAATTGCGTAAAGTTTTAGGTGGAACACTCTGTATAGTGCAGTAACAAGGGAGCACTGGCCGGGCCGTGCGGGTGGCCGCCGGTCCAACGGAAACCGTGGTACCACAGTCAACATTTTCATTATCAGCCCCGAGTCTGTCAGATGATCAGAGTGTAGAGTAAAACATGCAGAAATTATTCTTAGTAAGGCGGTTGAATTCCCAAGTTCTAAGCCTTGTTTCCCGGAAAGAAGTCTGATTTGAGCTCAGTGAGGTTTCAGAGCTGCAGCGCAAAAAAAAAGAGGCTTCTACGAAATTCCATTGTCAAATCAAAGCCTGTTGGCGGTGTTGGTGTGGAATTTTTTTCATACACACTGTGAGTATCTCAGTGCAGTCGTATCTTCTTTCTATTTTCTATTGTCGCAGAAATTGAGGTATATAGGAAAGCGGTGCCGCAATGTCTGGTGGGCAAAGGGAACCACTGTAGTCTTGCCAATTTAAGTAAAGCTGCAGCTCAACCACCTTGGTCGGAATCATCACCCGCTCCGCCTACCGTACGAGGTGCTAGAGAAGAATGACTTGTACAGCTTTCCAAATAACAGGACATCTCTTGGTTTATTTCTATCCCTAGTGATTCGTGTGATCAAGTAATCGCACGCCTGATTTTAAGAATTCAAATTTCTTGCAGGCATGGCAAGGAATGGACACTCGGCGTTCGGGTACTATGTAGACGTGCAAGCAAAAACGAAACGGGCGGTTTAGGTTAACCCCGAATTATCATGTAGTAGCACCATTAGTCCTGTTTTTGCATTGTTTATCTTGACATTCTATGCTGCTGCTTGACCTGAACTGGCTTACTTTGTTTGATATAACATATGACGTATGATTGCTTGATATAGCATACTTAATTTTAGACTTGTACTGCGGAAGAGTTGGTCATTCTGTACATTCACAGATCCCTGGGAGTCCTGATTGCCCTCCGGGCGCAGAGGTGCAGCAATTAAAGTACACGTCACTGCGCTGCGATAGCGGGTGCTGCAAACAGTGGGGCTTGTGAAACAGAGGTTGTTGTTCCTGAGAAATCCCTGGCGACAAATCATTAATTGAACTGCCACAGTGGGTACTTTTCTCGCTATCCGGTGGGCAGCTTGTGATGACGTCACGTCAGTGATCAAGGCGGCCCCCGTGCCAGAAGCAGGCTTAGGACAGACAACCGCCCTTCGGCGGAGATGCCGCGCTAGGGCACTAAAATGGCGACCACATGAATCGTTCGTTCGAGACTCGGGGAGTTAGTGATTACCACTATTGCGCCCAAATGCTGCATTTTAGCGACCCGTTTGATTTTCAAGTGGCCTGAATAATGTTTTATTTTAAGTGGCACCATAAGAGCCTCACTGCAGCGGAAAGCCGGAATGGCACTGCGCGGGGGGAGGGGGGGGGGGGTGACACTAAAGAAATAAAAAAACTTCATAGCTAGGGGTGCGGGATTCGAACCCGCGGTGACGCGAACAGACCAGTTCCGCTGGCCGCTGCTACAGACCACTACGCAGTCATCACAGCATTTTTTACGCATGATATTATTACATTGAAAATATATTCTATTTACATTACCTAAATTATTTACAAAGCCTTTAGGAAACACCGCGAAACACATTGCAAAAGGCAGCAAAAGAGCACTAGACGGGGAGGTAAGGCTGAGCACATCACCAAGACGGAGTGCCACTCCTGTTTAAAGTCGATCGGCTCATACACTTCCCTTAGATGAACAGTGAGCTGGGAGAAATCTTAAACATCCTGCCTGTACGAACTGCCAAGCTCTCGAGCTGTGTATTCAATGTCATTGTCTTCGTCATGTACCCGCTTTCACGTGAGTTAAACTGCCAGTCTCTCACGCTGCAGTTTGAAAACGCGGTCTACATATTCTTCCATCCGTACGCGTGGAAGCGTCATCAGACGAGCATGCAGCATATATATACCGCACGAAATGGCGGGGGTACATTAGAAGAAGTGAAATTCAGAAGACCCCACTAAAAAGAAATCACTCGGGGAATCCTGGTAACGAAGCGGCACGCATCAAAGCTCGAGTATTCGTCAACCGAACAGGGGACGCGTTAGTTACGGAGAGTTTCTCGGAGGACGGCCTAGCATCGCATCACGACATTACTAATCGTTTTAAACTAGAAGGGTGGATCTCCGTTCCTCCAGACAAAACCTTCGATAAGGAGCAGGAGATCACCTGAAGGAGACTCCAGACGTGATCCTTCGTGACTCCTTACCTACTATAAAAATTCTATCCTGTGATTACGACCCGGAATGTACACTATGTGGTGAAATAGCCACTTACGATCACATATTGTGGAAATGTAATGAGGAGCCGCCACCGGAACCTCTAATACAAGTTCCTCCTCTCGAGAAATGGGAGGCCGTGTTGGTCAGCTCAGACCTGGGTGTTCAAACCAGGTCCACTGAGTGGACTACTCAGGTCGCCGTTAGCCGTTGACTGATAGCCACCCAGACGAATGATCTACATTTTGCTTGCTGGCGAAGTAAATGTTTTGCATTCCAATCCAATGCTATCGAAATGCGATCAGATAAGGGTAATTAGGCGAAATAAAAATTTGTTCTGTGTTTATTCTGTGCCCAGCACTTAATGCATTTGTCGTCGTAAAGGCTACTGCATTGTTTTCTGAGTATTCTTGGCGTACATTAGTTTTTGTACTCAGACGTAAAAACGCCGTTCATACAGATACAATGAAATGTTATAAGCGCAGGGCACATGTATGCATGCAGTACGTGCGGGAAGTAAAGGCAGAGTGATATTTGGGGCTCAGCTCGTAGTTCACGGTTTTGTCTCACGTATTAGCTCAAACAACACACACACGCGTGCACACACACATGCAACAATATAAGCGTCTAGCCTCTTGTCCAATAGTGCCTTGAAGTAATATCGCCAGAAGTTGGCAATTACAAAGAATAACTCGAGTTTTAAAACGACAGTCAGTAAGGGTGAGGGAGGGCCGACGATGTGAGTGCGAGGCCTAGGGAAAGCCATGGATACAAAAGTGAGGGTGAGGGAGGAAAAGCAAAGAATTGGCAGTGGCATAGCTCGGCTACGCCAGGATATACGCAGCAAGAGGTACGTTTCCTGGCTGAGCTTGTTGTGGTCACTGTATGTTTAGCAATGAGAGACATTGGGCTCCATCTCGGCGGCTATGCGCTGTCTATTACACTCGCAAGTCTGGCATCTCCGTTTGGCAAACCGTTCCTCTCTCTGTTCGGGCGTCTCCGCTGCTCTCCTCACCTTCTTACGCTCATTCCCTCTTTGGTGTGTAGCCAAGTGCCTAGAGGCAACCTCAGGATCGGAAGAGGGAAGAGGGAAGAGGGAAGAGGAGGGACTTGAATGGAACACGACGCCTGCCTGGTTGTCGGCCTGGCATGTTACTCCAGGTGAGAGTGAAAGAAGAGATTAGGGAAGAGGATGGTGAAAAAAAAAGAGGAAAAGAAAGGGTGAATGATGCAATAAAACACACACACACACACACACACACACACACACACACACACACACACACACACACACACACACACACACACACACACACACACACACACACACACACACACACACACACACGCGCGCACGCACACGCACACGCACACGCACACGCACACGCACACGCACACACACACACACACACACACACACACACACACACACACACACACACACACACACACGCACGCACGCACGCACGCACGCGCACGGTGCCGGCGATGATGATGATGATGCTGATGATGATGATTGCCGAAAGAATAAGGCATGGTTTGATTCACAAAATGTTGTTTACATTTTATTCGACTTTGCATGTAGTCTGTTTAGATGCCCCAAAACACACGTTTCTGGTGAATAGCCCATTGCTTTCTGATTTGTCGCTATCTGGCGGTATTCGGCACTTGCTCCAATTTGTCTATTCGAGGAAATATACTGAAACATTGTGCTCGAGAATTCCTGCATTTCATCCGCCGGATTTTGAGCACTAGCAACAAACAAGCTGTTTAGGGTCCGGTCTACTCAGGACGCGTGTTGCGCCAGATGACAGGGTTACAGTTATTGCCCTGTAACCACAGCGAAGGCGGCAGCCCAGAGTGCATGGGAGCTTTACTTGGGGATCATAATGTGTGCAGCTGCAGCACCAGTGAGGACGTAAACAACTGAGAAAAATGCTGCTGATGGTCCGAGCTTGTTTTTTGCAGCAGTGGAAACGTTCATATTGCCACTGTAACGTGAAATCGACTGCACTACGATCGTCAAATCAATTTCCGCTGCTGCAAGTGCAACCACCTCATTTAAGTCTCTCTCTCTCCTTAAAGAAAAGTAGGATTGTTACTAAGATTACCTAAGGCTGAATTTCGCGAATGCTGATTTCTTGTAACACATTTAAAAAGTTAGTTTTTCAGTTTGGGTCCACTAGCTCGCGTATTGCAGTAAGTGTATATTTTTATTGTTTAGCCACTTTATCGTTAAAGACGTTTCTCATTTGACCGGTTCCTCACGCTGCTCCTTCTTTTTTGCGTTTTCAGATGACGGCGCTGTGTATCAGGACATCTTCTAAACACTACTTAAAGATATGATCGACACGGTCCTGCGGCGGGCATCGATTGTTCCTTTCTCGCAATGCCTATAGCTCAAAGCTGTACATACGCAAAATAAATGGTAGCGCAAATGCACTGAATGCTGCGGGAAGACGGCTGCCAGAATAATCTGAAGAGTTTTGAACACTATACGCTGTGGAGTTCACAACCCACTACAGTTCTGTACAATTCTTATTTCAAATAAATATATAGAACTCGTTACCTGAGCCGTCTGTGTTGAAATTGAGCGCTTTATATGATGACAAATGTTAATACAACCTATCAACATTGAATAAACTGTATTTTAAATGTGTTTATACTTTCTAGTAACAACCTGTCTTCCGACAACTGGCCACCATTATCTAATAGACTCAAGTACATAGAAAGTCTTTAAGCTTCCTATCATCCCCTTATCGACGGTTTCTACATACAGTAATCTCTCGTTATAACGAAGGCAGTGGGACGGCGAAAAAATTCGTTATAAGCTGTAATTCGACATAAACGACCACCGCCCCGCCGCGGTGGCTCAGTGGTTAGGGCGCTCGACTACTGATCCGGAGTTCCCGGGTTCGAACCCGACCGCGGCGGCTGCGTTTTTATGGAGGAAAAACACTAAGGCGCCCGTGTGCTGTGCGATGTCAGTGCACGTTAAAGATCCCCACGTGGTCGAAATTATTCCGGAGCCCTCCACTACGGCACCTCTATCTTCCTTTCTTCTTTCATTCCCTCCTTTACCCTTCCCTTACGGAGCAGTTCAGGTGTCCAACGATATATGAGACATATACTGCGCCATTTCCTTTCCCTCCAAAACCAATTATTATTATTATTATTAAACGACCACCCGACAAAATCTAAAGCAGTCGAGCTGTAATTGCGCCACAACGGCGAGGAAGTCAAAAATACAATATATTCAGTGAAACAAAACTTTATTCAGGTGCAAAAAAGGCAGTGAGCTTTAGCTGTTTCAAGTTCTTACCGGGCGCGTGCAACCCCTGCTCTAATCTGACCAAGGATATTGCACGACGCCGCGGTCGGCGCGCCCATGCATTCAACCTTCAGGGTATTTCGAATCGCGAAGGTAGTGGCCGCTTTTATGGGGGTATTTCTTGGTATTTCGAAGGCAGTGGCCGCTTTAATGGGGGGGGGGGGTCACGGAATTGCCGTGCCTCGAGTGTGAGGTTGTGTTTGTTGCGCTCAAGAAACGATTAGCCGCACATTATAGGTACGAAGCGCGATCGTGAAAACTGAACGGTTTTGGTTTGCTTTAGGCAGGTTTAACGTCCCAAAACGACTCAGGCTATGAGAGACGCTGTAGTGAAGGGCTCCAGGAATTTCGACCACCTGGGTCTCTTTAATGTGCAGTGAAATCGCACAGTACACGGGCCTCTAGAATTTCGCCTCCATCGAATTTCGCCTCCATCGCGTCTTTCGGGCCAGCAGCCGAGCGCCATAACCACTCAGCCACTGCGGCGGCTGAACGGTTCCGCAATGGTGGCTTCGCATGATTACTGGGCAGTTTATTTTTCTCCCCGATATGTACAGCTGTGAAGTTTGCAATGGAGTTATTCGGCGAGAGTTTTTCGGCGCACAGTTGTCAACGACACTGTTCTAATTCTACGGTTCGAGTGTCAGTGTTCGCGCAGCGTCGCGTCCGCGCCGTTGACAGATGTCTAGGAACAAAATTCAATGACTCTACCACGCATTTCAATCGTTTGTCTAGTCAGATGGCGCGAATCAAGCATGACCGGCTCGAGAAAATCGCCGGGGAAACATCCTGGTTTTGTTGACCCGCCATGTGGACAGCCTGACTCGGCGCTGGCGACGCTCGAATTTTTTGTGTTTTCGGCAAGTTATCGATCTATTTAACCGTTAAAAGTGCAAGGGGCGGTGTTTTATTACGATGCAGGCCGATTATGATAAACGGCAAGCATATTTCTCGACCGGCTTCTCCAAAGTCGTCTTCCCGATTTGTTAAAAGGCGCGAATGTAGTCCGACGTAACGCAAGCGAGCAAGCAAGCACACGCACGCTGCGTTGCGTTTGTGAAACAGCTCCGTCTGTAGTTCGACGCACTGCAGCGGCCAACGTAACCAGCGGCTGCCAGCCTGCCCCGACGGGCCCGGCGCATATTTTGCTCCTGCTCCAATTGCGCGCCGGCGCCGTCGACCGCGTCGACCCACAATGCATCGCGCGGAGAAAAATGGCGGGTGCCAGTGCGAGCGGCGTGAGTAGCGCGAGCTGCCCAAATATTGAAATTGTGCCGGATATCGTTGTGGAACGGTTTATCGAAACCATCAAACAGCACCCTTGTGTATACGACACCAAACGGCTGGATTTCAGAGACCACCAGGGCAAAGAGAACACTTGACAACGGAGGGCGAAGCACCGGTCTCTCCACGGGTGAGTTGTTCCCGTAGAGAGAGCGATCTTTCGCGCTTACATCGAGCGCCTGCGCTTTCGCCGCAAGCGCTCATGACAAACAAGACCTACTAGACCTACTGAACTAGAGACCTGTACACTTGGCGGGGTCCTATGGGATTGCGTGCGCCAACTTTCGTTAACTTTTGGTCGTTGAGGGCGCTTGGTTGACCTGTTTGTTTGTCATGATCATCATCATCGTCTGCTTTTCACAAATTATTTCTCTCCTCTCACTGCCTCTCTCTGCATTAGTCCTCTATTATTATTTGCAAACCTAGTAATAAACGGTGCGAATATGACATTTCTTCAAATCCTAGCGGTGAATATTCTGTTTGCGCGCATGGATGGGTGAGCAATGCCTCCTGAAGGACATGCCTGAATCGTCAGGGGTTTTTCTCAGTGATCTCTACTATGTGGCTGGATGCTACATTCACGCTTTCCGCAGTGGGCGCAAGTGAAGCCACCAAAAGTTCGGAGGAATGTCCCAGAAGTTGGGTGTCTGGTGTGTATTTCAATGCAAAAAGTCGCGTGTTTCGCCCTTCTGTTCTCAGTTTTTCGCTTTGGTTTCGTGTAACGTCTACTCTAATAATAAAGGAAAAAGCAAGCTCAACGCGAGAAATGAATGCATTGCTTGGGGAACCCTGTTTTTCAGAGAAACCGAACAAACCAGGCATGCAGGTCTCACCATGTCGCGGCAAAGGGGTATGTGCATTAAACACTATTTTATAATCTGGTTCTTGTCTTACAAGCGTAATGACGGTAAGTAGCGGAATGACGATCAGTCTAGGCCAACTTAAAAACAAAGTTTTGTGTAGCAAAGAAAAGGCAATGGCGCGGAAATCCTGACACTCCAACTGCCGCTGTCTCAGTTTCGGTTTGGTGGCGGACGATGTCTCTTCTCATCGACTGCAGCTGACGTTTATCGCTTTAGGGTGTCATTTACCTTCCAGACGTGCTGTTAATCTAACTCAATAGCACAGCCATGTTTCATCTACACAGCGCGAGAGAAACGACTGACAAGAAAGATGAATGCTGCAGCGCATGTGACAAGCGCTGTTAGAAGTCAACAGCACCAAGCATCACGAATAACAGCCCATTCCGGCATAATTTGCTACAGTACGAAACAGTACTTGATGCACTAGCTCCGTCGAAAGAGTAGCACCACATACCTTTTGTACGCGCTAATGTGCACCAGCAGAACACAGACGGCACCCCACCAGATTGTGGCCTCGCCCCCACTCCGCATCGGTCTAAACATAATTCTGTAAAATGGTCACTGCAAATTCGGCTGCCTAATGAAGGTTTCCACCTATTCTTTCTTAAATTTATACACCATTGATGGTATAACTTGGGCTTAGAGCGCGACAACGTGCATCGAATCAAAGAGGAGAGTTGGCGACGCAAGCGCAACACAAAGCTGACCACACGAGGCTCCGTACGTACTGTGTGTAGCAACGTTCTGCCGTCTGCTAGTGTCGTCCCATAGCGATGCAATGGATCCTTATTTTTGATACGTCTTTCCCGAGGACTTTGCTGCCCTCCTCATGCAGTTGCCGGCGCAACAGGTAGGCATTGTCATGAAAAAAGACGAGAACGTCGAAAAGACAAGGTGCTAAGTGGAAAACGAAAACTAAAACAGAAAAACCGTGCTGAGGTTCGATTTCATGCACTGCCAAAGGCTGACTTCCGGGACATGCTGCCCAACTTCTGGTGGCTTCACTTTCGGGCACCCGATGCGGCATCCAGCCCCCTAGTGGAGATCAGTGGTTTTCTGCCCGCCGTAGAGCGCGCGTTTGCGGTATGGCGGCGCTGCCGGATGACCCCCTAGCAGACGACACGCAGGCAGTGCAGAATTTTTTTTTGACTGGCAGCAAAAAGTATGCCTTCTGGTGCGCTGTTTCTTAAATTATTTGTGTGGTGTGTTTAGTGTTACCGTATGACAAGTGACGCGTCGATGACAGCAGTTGCTGGAGGGAGTAGCGAGCGAAAATGCATTGCTGTTGCATTCCGTTTTTCATGTTCTGTCAGCGAAACAATTAAGAAGCCCTGCGTTTCGTTCCATGAAATTCCTGCTGACTTATAACACCGGGAAAGACGACTCAAGACAATTCGAAGAAAGAACTGGCAACCAAGCACAACGTCAAATTATTCTGCGGTTTGTAGATTGCATTTCCAGCCAAGGAAATGCTACTGTAGACGGTTTGACTGCCCACCAATACAGGGGTGGACTCTTTTACCCGACGTCATGTCAAGAAGTTCGTCAATATCATGCTCAAAGACCGGACGCATCTTCAAAGGCCACTGGACACATGCTTGCTCTACAACTATTGTGAATAAAATCGCGAGTGTGTTTATCCGGACGTGTGAGAATAGGGATAGCGGCCACTGAGAAGCAGTACTGCATAATATGTTCAAGAAGTTAATTAAGCCGTTGCTAACAAACCATGTATGCATTTCGCATGTAGCAACGGTTTAAATAACTTCTTGCAGATAATATGCAGTAGTGCTTCCCTGTGGCCGCTATCCTTCAGACAAGAACGCAGTTGCGAAGAAATACAACAAGAAACCTCTTTTGCGAAAATTCTTGAAACTTCAGTAAGAAACGATTTCCGCCGCCTTCATCGCACCGACGCATGCCATTTTTTCTTGTAAGTGCGCACGTGTCTGTGCCTTCAAGCGCAGTTTTTTTTTTAATAATCACAAGTCGCTCGCCATGTCTGATACTCCCCTTGTTCCAGTTGTCATTTCAGCAACGCACGTGCTTGTCGTTTGGAGAAATCCGGTCAGTAAGGCCAGCTGTGTTGCTCCCAAAGTCAAGTTGCGCGTGTGCATCACACAGGAACCTAGTGAGCTGTGTTTCTTGCGGAAAGGGGCATGGGTTTATTTGAAATTTGTCAACGTTATTCAAGGAGGTACCGTTCGGCGAAAGCTCGTCGGAAAAATGACCAGAAACAGCGCAGGCTGGGCCTTCCAAGATCTGCTTCACCCGGTAGAAATATCCCTCGCAATGCTCCGCAGCAAGATTGTAAGAAACGCGCGCTTCGCAAATATTTAAGGACATTAAATATGAGAGATGTGCCCCCTGCGGGCCAACGACTCCATAGGCAGGTTACTGCGACGTCTCCGGCTTCCATCATTTTTTGCGCCATGCAGTCCTCCTTTCCCACGGGTCACCTGGCTACAGTTGAGAGCTCAGATCATTCCGGACATCCTCCTGTCCTTATTCTATCTCATGAATTATTTTCCCTTTTTGTTTGTCCAAAGTAGTTATTTATTTCTTGCCATTGCAACAGTACAATATACAACCATACATCATGCAGTGTAAATACTTATTTTGCGGCATTTCTAGCCACTTCAAGCACGTGTTTCGATATGAATGTTTCGAACATGTTCTTTTTGTTGTAAATCGTCGCAAAGTTACTGATTATGCAGCAGACAAAAACCTTAACGGCATGATAGAACGGCGTGCAGAGCACGCTTTCAGATCTCGAAATCGAAACTGATGATCCTCTTCCAGTATTATGTGGAAGTCAGCTCATACTTTTTAAGCATTTGCTGCACACGGAGACCTTCAAAAACATGTTTTTGTCAGTAGAAAAAGCAAATTTTTTGCTCAAAGCCCCAAAAAAGGATAAAAGAGCACATGATCGAGAGCCTCACATCACAGTCTCCCAGCCATTGAAACCGAAATTGGATGGATGGATGGATGGATACGGCTGAACCCTTTACATCGGGCGGTGGCTCAAGCCACCTAGCCATGTCTTGTGAAATTTTACTCCTGTCTTGCTTTTAGCCACCAATCAGATAACCTTCGCTTGGTTACTTCTAACCTCTTAAAATCCACTTTCCCTTCACTATCCCTAAACCCCAATGCCTTGGGTAAGTCAGCCCCGCTGCCTTCCACTGTAGGGTGAAGCCCTTTACAGAAAAGTATCAAGTGTTCAGCCGTTTTCTCCTCCTCTCCGCACGCAATGCACAAAGTGTCTATCTCCTGGTACCTGACTCTATACTTCTTAGTCCGCAAAACTCCAGTCCTGGCCTCAAACAACAAAGAACTTCCCCTACAATTATCATAGATATTTTCTTTGACAATTTCCTGTTTAAAGGTCCGGTATGTTTCTAGTGCCGATTTCGTGCCTAGCGGCCTAGTGCCTAGTGCCTAGCGGCCAGTCTGCGCAATGTTGGGGTGATCTCGCACAAAGCATCATGGGTTAATGAGTTACTTGGTGCGGGACGGTAGGTTTTTATCAGGAACACAGAGTGGCGTTACTGAGATAACCCATTCTGTACCCACGGCACGCTCCGCGCGCAGCCGGCTTCAGCGTAAAAGTAGTGTGCAAAATCCATAGTAGCAAAAACGCAACAGCATACAACGTAATAAAAGATTTTCTTTTCCGCAATGTTGTGGAAAAACCTTTTAAAACGTTGAAGGGACAACATTTTTTTCAAGAACATATATCTTTTTTAAAATGCGCCTGTTAAGCACGAAATATTGGCTTTTGAGGTCTGCAATGCTTGGCCAATAGGAGAACAAGCCATAGCTTAATATGAGCAAAATTTACATTTACATGCTTTTCTGCTCGTTTGCTGCGATTTATAGAGAGGATATTGAATGATAGGATATTCTTGATTATCGAACAACGTTTGTATTTTCATTATTTTTGGCCAAAATTTGTAGTTATGCAGTCGGTAGCTCTCCGCCCCATGATGCTCAGAGCGCCCATGGTGGTACAGGTGGTCTCGAGGAAGCTCCATGCAAACTCCAATATGCGGGGCGCCAGCTTTCCCTCTAGTTAATAGTAACGGTTTCTTCGACTGGTCGCCCCCGTGATCCGGTTAGGATTTGGCAGAGTGGGAGCCGCTCTTGCTCTGAGAGCCTAGCGAGTTTGGTCAAGCCGAATGGTCAGCGAGTTTTTACTGCGGAAGCGCAGGAAGCAGAAGGAGGACGTAACTTCCGGAACCACGACGCGGCATCGCTGCTGGCGGCTGGGTGTCAACACGCACACAGTCTGCATCGCGGTCCCCGCGTAGCCTGTATCGATCGCTATACCGAATCTCCGTCCCGCGGGACGCTCATTTTTCGGACATCGCCTAGTGGATAGCACTGTCGTACTCGTCTGAGCTGCTGCTGAAATCGCTGTTGTCATGTGACAGCAACACATACCGCGTTCCTAGCGTAGTTATCCGGCGTCTCTTGGATAGTTTGCCTCACAAAGCGTGGCACCCGCAAAACACAACGCAGCAAGGACGCTACATTAACTGCGTGACCGCGTCCAAAGCCTACACTTGATTCTGCCTGCGCGTAGGGGGCGCCGAGGCCTCGCACCAGTTTAGCGAAATGGCGGAAGTGGCTCTGTCACGTGAACTCATCTCGGAGTCGCTCAGACTTTTTTCTCGGAGCGCGTCAGAGCGCTCTGAGCTGGAGGCGAGCGCTCAGAAAGAACCAACCGAATGTAGTCAGAGCGGCCGGTTTCGACCAGCCGAATGTGCGGTCGCCTCTCAGAGCGCTCTGGAGCGTTATGAAGCGACCAGTCGAAGACGCCATAAGAAACTCTATGGGCGTGAGACTTTCTGGCATCTTTGCTAAGGCAATGAATGAATGATGAATACTCAAAACGTAGGCAAATGACAAAACTATTACATCCTTGAAGTAAAATAAGCGACACCATATTGCTCAACAAGTTAAATCTAGCGCTACGCCGCCCGTAGCTGCGCTACCCTAGCGGCAAAAGATATGAACTAGAAGGTGCGCGCAGGATTAGTGCCAAGTGCGCAGGTCTCTAGTTCAGTAGATAGGCATGCTCTTCAGGAGGCATTGGATAGAGATTGCCGCGATGGTGTGCGCGGGGTCTCTCTACCTACCTGAAGATAAGCATGCAGTGAAGTACGTTCACTACTGTTCTTATTTTAACAGCACGAATTCACTGAAGAGCAGAAACACCATATAATGATTATATCGAGAAGACGGCGTACTTATGGTGATGATGATATGCTAAAACACTGTATGCAATAAATAGCACGGCAAGACAACAAGAGTAAAGTTTTAGACAAAAAGTTGGACTACATAAACTACCGATATGATTTTGTGAGCTGGTCGAGCGTCAGCAAATCATCTGAAAATTTAATCTAACCGAATCCAACCGAATCCAACCTCAATCGCCTCAATCCAACATGGCGACTTCCACGGCAGTGATTCGTGCATTGCAGTGTTGCGGTGGTTCCTGGAGGATGTTAATGGTTTGCGTGGATGCTGTTTCTGCAGAGTACGCTGCCGCATTTCGCGATGCAACACTTTCTTTACAGGTGACCGTAGATAAGCGTATTTTATTGTTTTGCATTCAGTGCATTGTTTGTGTAGTGCAGCGCCTGCCTTCGGAGCATTTTCACAGAGTGCATACAGCAGTAAACGCATATAGGTATCTGTTCCCTAATGGAACAGGATTTGTGGTAGTGTTATGTCAAAGTCCGATCAATCTTACGTATCTCGTGAGCTGTAAGCGTCGATGCTTCCTCTCCTGAGCACTGCGAGCTGTCGGGAAGCAACTGCACACTTATTAAGGATCTCTAGCTTTTTGCTATATCCCTGGCTTGTGCGGTCCGTATTCAAGTCGTTTGCCATTGTGTATGGTTTTTTTTGTTACTGATTTCCAGTTTGTTGTTTATTATTGGTTGCGCGCCATCAGTTGTGCTGCCGGCGATTCTCCGAGCTCGGAACTCTTCCCAGGCACGGGATCCTACCCACAGACCTGGATACCTTCACAGCACTCACCAGTGTTCTTTGGTATTTTTTGTTTCCCTTGCCCTTACTTGCATTGCCAGTCGACAAATGTTTGCAGTTTTTAATTGTATGTAGATTTGTTAAATGCGCTACCAATTTTTTTATGATGCTACGCTGTGCTGTCAGGCTTCTTGCTAGTGAAGACATGCTTTTTCCATTCTCTCTCCTGATTTATCCAAGGCAGGCTGGTCGCAATGTTCATTTTAATACCTAAATATTGGTGCAAGGCACCATGGAAATTAATGAAAATCTGTGCCTCCTATATTCAAATTTGTGTGCGGTATTTCAGACAGCTAATCTTTTAGTGTGATTATGACATTTATCCTGACTCTTCTCAAAGAATGTATTTGGGTGCAGTACATAAAATCTGTTCATTTCTTTTGTCATGGGCTAGCTCATCGCTTTTTTGTTTACTTATATTTCGTCTAATTTTAGTTTCTAAAGCAGTTGACAATTTCCTCTCTTGCCATTCATGACATTGCTACAGCCACTGACAGTTGTTGCTCTGGATGTATTTATTTGCAGTTGCCAGCTGCCGGCATCTATTGGGCCATGCGTGCTTCCTGCCTTCGGCTGTGTCATCCCTCCTGAGCTGTTCATGGTAGTTATTCTTTTTCAGTGATGCTTATCTTACCGGCATTTTTAGAAACTTATTTTCAACATCGGCTTGCAGCTAGGTGTAGGAATGCATGCAAACTCTACATGCACTTCACAGCAGTAGCTCAGCTTATAATTAGAGCAACTGTAGACTTGTACAAAATATAGTCGCTCATGTAGCTCTTGATGCAGCTGCTGTTAACATAAAGGAGTTGAGCCTGCTTCAGGTGCTTTCTTTTTTATTCAAGAAGTGTGCGATGAGGCATAAGTTGAAAAAGGAAAGGGGGGGAAGGAATGCACGGGATTGAAAGTTAAAAGAAGGAGTGAAGAACCGTTGCGCTGAGGTAGTCGCAGAGGTTGTTAATGAAACGGTTGTCCATTGTCCACTTCACGAAGTCACTTTCGCGGTTCCACCGCAGGCCCACCTCTTTGATGAGACGTTTTCTGATAGCAGCCGTCGCTGGGCACGTCCACAACAAGTGCCGCACATCACATATGTCCGGTGCAGCGCTACAGTGAGGGCACCTGTCAGGTAGTGGCGGATCTTTGACACGCCACCGATGACGGACAGATGGTGTCAGAGCCGCCCCTGACCGAATCCGGCGCACGGATACCTCCTCCTGCCGAGTAAGACTACGGGGGAGAGGGTGCGAACACGGAGGAATTAGAGCGCGTGTTCGCTGGCGCAGAACTTCGGAATCTTGTAATGAATTATCTGCACAAATATATGGCATTCGTTGACTAGACAAACTCTAAAACCTCATCAATGCTCACTCTCTCTGTAGTGAACTTTGTAAACCCTGTTAGTGACCACTTTGTTGCATTTGACCCCTTCACAACAACGTCCATCATAGCCTGAGTCATTTTGGGGTGTTAAAGCCAAATAAACCAAACTAAGCATGTCACCTCAAATGGGAGCCGCGGTTATGGTTCGACTGCAGTGACGCTTTGTAACCGTACGGCAGTGAAACGAGTCTACTACTGGATTCTGGAGATAAGAATACACGAAGGAAGGAAGAAGTACAAGTCCTAACGCAAGTCCCGTAGAATGGCGAAAACGTCATCATGGCCCTAGACGTCAAAGGCGCCTTTGATAATGTAGGCCACGTCGCCATCATGGAGGGACTCAACGCCAACTGCGGAAAAAAGATCCACCATTACACCAGGGCCTTCCTAAGCGACAGGACAGCCACGGTGGGAATCGGGGAGCTCAGAGGAGAAAAAGTCAACACGTCAAACAAGGGCACGCCAAGGCCGGTCATATCACCGGTACTCTTCAACGTAGCGACGATAGGGCTAGCAAGAAGACTCGAAAATATTGAGGACATCGGCTGCACAATCTATGCGGACGACATCACGATATGAGCCAACCAGGGAACGCTAGGTCAAAAAGAAGCGGCGACGTGTGTGGAAGAGTGTGTGAAAGAAAGAGGACTGGCGTGCTCCACTGAAATGTCGGAGATCCTCAGAATTCAGAGAGGGAAGAAAAACCCGGAGAAGGCAGAAATCCTGCTCGAAGGAAGCCACATTCCGGAGAGGGAACAGGCCAGAATCCTAAGAATGTTGATCCAAACAAACAGGCGATGCAGATTCGCAATCAACCGGCTTAAGCTGGCTGCGACACAAGTGGCAAGAATGATAACCAGAGTATCGCAAAGACGTATCATAAAAGAAAGCGACACTGATACTCGTAAGTAGTTTGATCATAAGTAGGGTGACCTACTCCCTCCCATACTTCCAAACAATTCAAGGGGAAGGCGTATAAAACGGAAGGCGTATAAAACGTCCCTTCATCTGCAGATGCATACAGCAAACGAGAAGTTACTAGCACTGGGCATTCACAATACATTCGAAGAGCTTGAAGAGGCACAGCTAGAGACGCAAAAGGAAGGGCTAGTGCAAACAAGAAGCGGCACAAGAATCCAAGAAAAGTTCGGATACAACTTGGAAAAAATGCTAGAAAAGGAAGCAGACATCCCCGACAACATTAGAGCCACTATCAAAGTCTGCTCGCTCCCCAAAAACATGGACCCAAACCTACACCCGGCTACGAGAAAGGCGAGAAAAAAATACATAGAAGAGAAACTGGCGGTCAAAGAAAATACAGTATATGTGGACGCGTCCAGATATAGATAGTCAAGCCAACAGAACAACTGCAACGAAATTAGAATGTGTGGTTTAGATCGTTTTCATTCTTGGTTCAGTTGAGTAGATTGTTTTGTCTTTTTAGGTGTGCACTTTGCCATGAGACTAAATGGTATAAATATGGGTATCTTCGCCTAATAAGCGTTCTTTCGTCTACCATTCGACCAGTCAGCTTTGTCTCCCTCCCTTATCGGGCTTAGGCCCCCACCACGCTTTTTTCTTCGATAAAAGTTATTCGCTTTCTCCGTCTACAAAGAGGAGACAAAGAAGTGAGCCGGAGAATGAGGTGAGCAAGCGAAAAGGTACTAGTGGAACACGGCAGCGTTTCGATGGAGGCCACCGCGACGGTCGTGTACTGACTACGTCTATCGCCCGCTACGTAGGCGACCTCCTGAGGCTTGTCACCGTAGGTGCGTTAGTGAACGGAGCGGTAGCCCCATCACGGTCGCAACTATCCTAGGGACAAACACCGAGACGGCGGAGGAGGTCGCAATAGCACTAGCTTGCGTCGGTTCCAAAGCTAAATACGTCATAAGCGACAGCGAAGCTGCAGTCCAAAATTTTAGTAGAGAAAGAGTCTCTCCCCTCGCCGCCAAAATTTTAAGACAAACGACATTGAATAGATCAATATAATCTGGACCCCCGCGCACGAATCTGTCCGTGGCAACGAGGCGGCCCACGAGGTAGCTCGAGATCTCTACCACCGAGCTGCACAAGACGGGCCACCGTTCGCAGATCACGGGAGAGAAGGGAGACTAATCTCCTGTCAGGAAGTTACAGAATATTATAGACAACATCGCAGGTACTTTCCCCCACCTAGCAAAGCACTCAACAATCAACAGGCGGTGGCGTGGAGGCGTCTACAAACAGATGTCTACCCACACCCAATTCTAAGCAAACATATCATTCCAGAAATAAAGGACGATAAATGCAAGAAGTGCGGGGCGAGAGGGACCGTCGACCACATAATATGGGAGTGTAGCCAATCCCCAGGCAGGGCAAAGAACATTATTAGTAGAGACGCCTGGGAGACCTTGCTCCGGAGCACGGACCCTGAGCTCCAGCTCAGCGCCGTCCTACTGGCTGAAGAGGCCGCCGGGATACAAGAGATCCCGGCCAGCATCTGACGCGACGACCCCATGCGGCTGGATCTCTCCTGATCTTCCTCCCTCAACTGAGGGTATGGGACAGGGGGGGGGGGGAAGGTCTGGATGAGGTGCTCTCATTCTGTTGGACAATAAAGGTTTTTTCACTCACTGACTCATTCGATGGAGGCCAAACACTAAGGCGCGCGTGTGCTGTGCAATGTCAGTGCATGTTGGGGATCCCCAGGGGGTCGAAATTACTCCGGAGCCCTCTACTACGCTATCTCTTTCTTCCTTTATTATTTCACTCCCTCTTTTATCCCTTCCCTTATGGCTTGGTTCAGGTGTCCACCTATATGTGAGAGACATACTGCGCCATTTCCTTTCCCCCCCCCTCAAAAAAAACAATTTTCAGAAACCAATTTCCCTTCCTTTCCTTGTTATGGCGCTCGACTACTGATTCTGAGTTCCCGGGTTCGAACCCGACCGCGGCGGCTGCGTTTTTATGGAGGAAAAACGCTAAGGCGCCCGTGTGTTGTGCGATGTCAGCGCACGTTAAAGATCCCCAGGGTGTAGAAATTATTCCGGAGCCCTCCACTACGGCACCTCTGTCTTCCTTTCTACTTTCACTCCCTCCTTTATTCCTTACCTTACGGCGCGGCTCAGGTGTCCAACGATAAATGAGACATATACTGCGCCATTTACTTTCCCCCAAAACCAATTATTATTATTATTATTATTATTATTATTATTATTATTCCTTGCGCTCCCGTCGCGCGCTATCTGTTGGGGCAGTGGCGTATATTGCGAGGCAGAGGACGAGTAATAATTGGTTTTTTGGGGAAAGGAAACGGCGCAGTATCTGCCTCGTATATCGTTGGACACCTGAACCGCGCCGTAAGTGAAGGAATAAAAAAGGGAGTGAAAGAAGAAAAGAAGAGAGAGGTGCCGTAGTGGAGGGCTCCGGAATAATTTCTACCACCTGAGGATCTTTAACCTGCACTGACATCGCACAGCACACGGGCGCCATAGAGGAGGAGGGCTTATCGTTCACGGGGAGGAGGAGGGATTTTAACGCGACAGCGTTAAGGAGCTCGTGTCGCAAAAAAGCGAAAAAATGGCAGTGGTTTAGCTAGGCTATGCCAGGATATATGTAGCGAAAGCAAGTGTGAAACTCCCCGGTTAGCATTGTTCACATGTTCCACAACGTATGAAGCACAGGCATAAACGTTCAGTATGACCAGTAGGTCCATGTTTGATTTCAGCACCGAGGCTATCCAAGGATTGAAGGGGCCGCGTCACTCTTATGCCTGTTCTCTAGGCTAACGGCACGTTGTTTCTTGAGCCCTCCGCTGAAGTCTCTTGGTCGCATTCCATCGTTCATCACGGGCCGTCTTCAGTGAAGCAGGACTCGGGTCTCTCCTCCGGCTGCTATCGCTGCTGCTAGCTGTCGAGACACCGGACGTTAAACGTGCCTGTCTCGCGGCGGCATATTCACGGTGGCGTTTAGCCAGTCGTTCGGCGCGCTGTTCTGCTTCCTGGGCGATTCGTTTCCTATTTATCTCGTTCCGCTGTTGATTCCAGGCCTCCTCCAGCTTATCAGAATTGTCGCTGTCCATACTGTCGCCTCAACTGTGGTTGCTGCGCACGCCAGCTCTCCTTTTTAATCCTGTGACATCTTATCACACATGCGAAGCAGCTGTCGAAGCGAGCGCAACGACGAGGAACGCGGTGTCACGTCGTGCCAGATGGCGCGGCGAGCGCGCGAAGCACAGTAACCTTCCGCGGCGAGGCGCGCGTTGTGACGTCACGTGCCACCATGGAGTACCGCCACGGCGAAATCGCGAATTTGCGGCCAATAAAGCTTTCACGTTAAAATTCTAAGACTAATTAGTCTAATTAGCGATGGCATCATGTGAGTGTGACGTCATACCAGGTCACGTGACAGCGATGTAATGTGCCATCAAACCTAGTCACGTGACGACGCTGTAATATGACATCACACCTACTCACGTGACGATATAATTTCTCGTCATACCAGGCCCCCATCCACCCCCTTCCACCCCATTTCAAGACCAATATGGATCCCACATTAATACACATGCTCGCATGACGCATTACAGCGAGTGCCCAAAACCCGGTCGACATTAATGACATTCGGATTGTCCAGCAGGTAAACGCGCTAGTTCTCATGTACGACATACTGCAAAGATCAGGCAACGACACATGCCTTTGACTCTCGAGATGATGGCGATGATAATGATGCTAGCAATGTATCCATATGGAGCCCGTGGAAGTCTGATATACCGCTACCAAATTAAAAGTTGCCAGAATATTGATTAAATATTGTATATTACCCAACAGTAGAAGACAATTATTGTGCGGTAAAATAGGAATACCTGCAGCTAATAATTAAGGATGATGATGTTGATGCTCCTGGGAGGTCAAGACCCCCCCCCCCCTTTCCGCCACTTCCCTCCAGGTGGCGAAGGTAATGGTTTCGCTATCCTGGGAATTCTCTGATGACTCGGTGAACCCGCGGCATTTTGAAAGAAAGGACTAGATTACGTCTTCGAACACTGTGCCAACTATTAAAATCACACGGGCCAAAACAACTGGCCTAGAGGGGGCAGCGTGAAGCGCTCTCTGTAAAGAGCGCCACGGCTCTCCGCTCAAATTTCCCCGCAGCGAAATATTTTTCCGACCCCCCCAAATGGCGCAATGTGAAACAGGTGTAATTTCCTTTGCTTAAAACCAAATTTCATTTCGCTTTCCTTCCCTTACGGCCCGGTTCGGGTGTCCACCGAGATATGTGAGACGCGTCATTTCTTTTCCTTAAAACAAGCTTTGTTTCACTTTCCTTCCCTTACGGGGCTCACACAAGACAGTATATAATATAGCTTCGGTGATATTTACAACTGTATTATTGCTCGTTGTATGCGGAGATATGGAACCAAATCCCGTTCCAAACGACGCGCAAACCATGCAAACAATTTCAGAAAGCCAAATTTAAAATGAATTTGGTAAGCGCGAGTCGGGTCTCCACCGAGATATGTGACAGGCGAATTTCCTATCCTTCAAACACTTTATTCCACTTCCCTTCCCATACAGCGCGATTGGGGTGCCCACCGGGATATGTGAGGCTGGCGTAATTTCCTTTCCTTAAAACAAGTTTATTTCGCTTTCCATCTCTTACAGGCGCAGTTCGGGTGTCCACCGAGATATGCGAGACAGGCGTAATTTCCTTTCATTAAATTGTCCAACGGGCCAGGCGTCGCGCCGAACGTGCAGTGGGATTCTGTGGACCCCTTGGCAACGCGAGAGACTTGGACGCCTCCATTGCCGCCCTTGTGTAATTCACTACTCATTGCTGCAGTGTTATTTCTGATTTTTTTGCATTTGATCATGGTTAAGGGTGGCCGCGCGCACCAACGCACGCAGCCCCCACTACCAAAAATTATATGCTCCACCGAAGCGGTGGCAGGGGTCAGCGCGGACGCAGTGCAATGTCCGAGACGCGCCTCGACCTGGAGGTTCCCCCTTCCCGATCGGGGAATCCTCAGCATTGGGTATGCATGCCAGAAATCTGCAAGGCCTGGCGAAGCCCTTCTCTGCGACCGTATAGACGTGACTGCGAATATTGTGTTATGAGTGAATTGTAGATCCAACAACAATGATGTAAAGCGCTAATTTTAAGCATTTTAGCTTTCACTAGTTACTTCGTGCGAGACCTTTACTTAATGTGCTGCTTATTTGCTTTAATTGAGAACTAAGTTGTTTAGTCTTGCCTAAAACTCTTCAATACGTTTTCTTTCTCCCCTTACGGTGCGCAAGCCGTGCTGGAAGAAACTCGAGCTTCAGCACCACAAGTCCCTGCGCGTGTGCCTAGGCCTGCCCAAAAACTCGCAGTGCGCCGCAACGTTGGCCGAGGCAGGAGCGTGGCCACTTGAGCTCCAAGCAACGCGCAGGGCATTGAATCACATCGACCGGCTTCACCGCGCACCGGACGGCGGCTCGCTGCTGCAGCGTATGCGCTCGCACCCGCGCTCACGAATGGGCGCGGCGCTGCTCGAGTATGAGCAATTGACACAAGCCCCAGCCCCCTACGGCTCCTGCTACGGCCTGCAGCCTCGGAGGTACAGCTAGAGATTGTCGGCATTGCGGGAAAGCGGAGCACACCCCTCTGTGCTGTGCAGCAGCTGGCCAGAGCCGTCATACACGAGGAGCTCCAGGGCCATCTCCTCGTGTACGCCGACGGCTCAGTGGGCCGCGACAGCTGCTCCCTTGCTGCGGCAGCTACCATCCGCGCCCTGCGACTGCACAGCCAGCAACACGCAACCTTCCTGGGCTCCACCACGGCGGAGTTGATGGGTATCCGGGTCGGGCTGGACCTGCTGCTCACCCTCGGACCTCCGCCGCCCAGGAGTGGTCTGCTGTGCGACTCCCGCGCCGCCCTCAGCCGCCTGCAATCTAACGGCCGCGGTACCCCACTAGTGCGCGAAATTCGCTCGCACATCAAGCGCCTCGCGCAGAGAGGTTGTGCCGTGCGTCCACAGTGGGTGCCCGGTCACTGCGGCATCGCAGGCAACGAAGAAGCTAACGACCTCGCGACCGCAGCACACCAACTACCTGCCAGCGATCTGCCCCTTGCGCTGGAGGACGTGCGTGCGGCCATCCATGACCATCTCCGAAAGCAGCACCCCGACCCACGCATCGCGGAAGGTGAGCGCATCGACAGTGTCACGGGCTGTCGCGCACTTACACGGTCACAACGTGCAATGATCCTCCGCGCGCGCATTGGCTGCGTGTGGCCCGGGGAACGACGAGTGCGTCACGGAATCGCGACGAGTGATATGTGTGACGGATGCGGTGCAATGGAAACACTAGAACACCTGCTCCTTCACTGTGCCGCGTTCGCCGATGCTCGTCGCGATATGCTCGCGGCCTATAGGGCGCAGGGCATACTACCAGACTCCATCAAGACTCTATTGCGTCCGCAGGGCAGTGCGCGCACTCGTGAGCGAACTTTGGTGAGCCTCTGTGCATTCCTCGAACACACGGGCTTGACGGCTCGTCTGTTATCCGTCAGGAAGTTACACGCAGTGACCGAACGCTCCGCGAGTTCTACCTTGAACGATTAATAACAGGACGCCCCACTCCAGTTGTAACCAACACAGTGCAACGAGCGTGTGTGATTTAATTCCTCTAAATGAACTAATCACGCGCACAACATGGACACATTTCTTATTGTGTAAATAGTTTGTATATATTACTTCTCCCCCTATCCTCTCTTCCTGTCCCCTCACCTCTTTCATTTCATTTCTCCATTCTGCCTGCTATACTTTATTTCCACTGCCCCAGCTCAGGTGCTTCAGTATCGATAGCAGATGCCGGGGCTAACAAAAATCTTTTCCTTCCTTTTTACTATTATTTTTAATAAAACCACTACCACCTTCTCTCCTTACGGCGCGGTTCGGGTGTCAGCCGAGATGTGAGACAGATGCAGCGCCATTATTTTCCCCAAAATAATAATAATAATAATTGGTTTTGGGGGAAAAGAAATGGCACAGTATCTGTCTGGTATATCGTTGGACACCTGAACCGCGCCATAAGGGAAGAGATAAACGAGGGAGTGAAAGAAGAAAGGAAGAAAGAGGTGCCGTAGGGGAGGGCTCCAGAATAATTTCGACCACCTGGGGATCTTTGCCTTATTGCATGGCGCTGTCCCCTTGCACGCTGGTCCAGCTGTCGGCATGCAACGAGATGCTGAGCGCAGAACTAATTTTAACGCGATAGCGTTCAGGAGCTCGTGTCGCGGAAAAATGGTACCCATAGCTGCGATAAAAATACTCTTCGAAAATACTGCCATGTATACCAATGTTCCCATGTGTGAAACGGGACAGGGCAAAACAGTACAGCTGAGCGGTGCTCACGGTGTTAGGTTTTCGCTCGCGACGAGAGCAGTGCAAAAGGGGAAGTACAAGTAAAGCGTCTCAGTAATTTAGACTGTCTTATAAAACGGTGTCATATCATATTGCTACCAAAACTAATTACAATAAATGGAGAATGGCACGCTAGCTGTGAATATTTGTGATACTTTTGACGCAACCATTTGGTAGGGTTGTATTGTTCAGCACATGAATTTTCCTAAGATTTCAATTGATTGGCACCAGACAGTGCCTGATTTTTTCCGGCTTTCCTACCTTGGGAAAAACAGAATAATAATAATAATAATAATAATAATAATAATAATAATAATAATAATAATAATAATAATAATAATAATAATAATAATAATAATAATAATAATAATAATAATAATAATATTAATAATAATAATAATAATAATTGGTTTTTGGGGAAAGGAAATCGCGCAGTATCTGTCTCACATATCGGCCTACACCTGAACCGTGCCGTAAGAGAAGGGATAAAGGAGGAAGTGAAAGAAGAAAGGAAGAAAGTGGTGCCGTTATGGAGGGCTCCGGCTTTAGCGTTTTTCCTCCATAAAAACGCAGTCGCCGCGGTCGTATTCGAACCCTGATACTCCGGATCAGTAGCTGAACGCTCTAACCACTGGGCCACCGCTGCGGGTTCGCATTTGTACCGCTGTCATGGCATTCGCTGGACGGGCGGCTTTTGGAAGCTTACTACGTCCGGGTGATGGCACAAATGGAAGAAAAAAAACGGAGGACGTTTAAGCTTCGCCTTTAAGAGTGGAACGCGACAGCGTGTTGCAGCACTGCCAGGGAGTCCAAGGAACGCCATCGCCCGTTCGGCGCGACGCCTTGCACGTTAGACAAATCGCTCTGCTACCCACCCCGTGAAACGGACGCGCGGAGCGGCAAACCACGTAGAAGCGCTGCCAGGCGCCCTGCCGAAACGCGCCGGACTCAAGTCGTAGTCGTAGTTCGTCGGCACATCGTTCTCGACAAACCCGATGCCACGAACGCCAGCATAGCCTCCGCGCCGAATGAACGGGCAGCAAGCCGCAAGCTTCGTGGTTAACGCGCTTTGGATAATAATAATAATAATAATAATAATAATAATAATAATAGGTTTTGGAGGAAAGGAAATGGCGCAGTATCTGTCTCATATATCTTTGGACACCTGAACCGCGCCGTAAGGGAAGGGATAAAGGAGGGAGTGAAAGAAAGGAAGAATAGGTGCCGTAGTGGAGGGCTCCGGAATAATTTCAGCCACCTGGGGATCTTTAACGTGCACTGACATCGCACAGCAAACGGGCGCTTTAGCGTTTTTCCTCCATAAAAACTCAGCCGCCGCGGTCGGGTTCGAACCCGGGAACGCCGGATCAGTAGTCGAGCGCTCTAACCACTGAGCCACCGCGGCGAGGCGCTTTGGATGTGCGCTGCGTTGTTCGCCGCTCACCGCGTGGTTCCTGCGTGCCCGCACGGCCCCACTGCGCCCGAACAAGAGATACGTCACACGCGTCACTTCCTTTCCTTGTAATCAATTTTCATTGCATTTTCTTTTCCTTACGGTGCGGTTCGGGTGTCCACAGAGATATGTGAGACAGGCCTCACTTCATTTCCTTAAAACCAATTGTCATTTCTTTTTCCGATCCGGAGTTCCCGGGTTTGAACCCGACCACGGCGGCTGGGTTTTTGTGGGGGCAAAACGCTAAGGCGCCCGTGTGCTGTGCGATTTCAGTGCACGTTAAAGATCCTCAGGTGGTCGAAATTATTCCGGAGTCCTCCATTACGGCACCTCTCTTCCTTTCTTCTTTCACTCCCTCCTTTATCCCTTCCCTTACGGTTCGGCTCGGTTCAGGTGTTCAACGATATATGAGACAGATACTGCGCTATTTCCTTTCCCTAAAAACCAATTATTATTATTAAGGCCCGCGTTCACAATCTCACCGGCATTGGTTGCGAGCTATACAAGGTGTCCACGCTAACTTTAGCCAAGGGTTAAATATATAAGGTATTTAGGTAGGCCAGGGAAATTACATACACCTACCAACCGGCTTGCGCATCATAGGCAATATTTTGTTTTGCAATTAATTAATCAGCAACTAAGATAATTTTTCTAAATGCGTAAATATTGACTTTAGACAGAAAATATGATTAGCAAAGTTGGAGAGCACTTTCAGAAACCCCCATTCCATTTATTTGCGATAAAGAAAGCCTCACGTGTATCTTTTTTTCCGAGCGCCAAAGAAAGCCAGCGAAATACAAAAAAGTCACATGACTAGCGCATTCGCGCGCCACGATTGTGCTGCTCTCAATCCTGGCTTAAGTGAATGAAATCAGCTGCAGGCGTGGCGCGACGATCCCATTGCTCCGGCAGGCCGATATGTCGACGGTGGTTGCATCGTCACGCTTGCAGCCTGGCTCGCGCGGGCGTCACAACCACCGTCGACATATGGAACGAAACGCCAGCCTTCTTGTTTCGCTGACTGGACATGCAAAACGTAACGCAACAGTACTGCATTTTCGCTCGCTACTCCCTCCAGCAACTGCTGTCATCGACGCGTCACTTGTCATACGGTAACACTAAACACACCACACAAATAATTTAAGAAACAGCGCACCAGAAGGCATACTTTTTGCTTCAACGGCAGTCACAAGAAAATTCTGTGTTGCACGTGTGTCGTCTGCTAGAGGGTCATCTGCCAGCGCCGCCATACGGCGGACGCGCGCTCTACGGCGGGCAGAATAACCTCTGACGCTTCAGGCAAGTTCTTCAGGAGGGATTGCTTATTACAGGCGGGCGTCCGCAACACGCGATTCGTCACATTCAGCGCATGCGCGTTTTTTACCCGCAGTGTCTTTGCGTGCGCAAGATCAGCGCGCATTTCCAGTGGAGTGTCTAATGGCGACTTATCCTTCGATGGATCGGTATTCTTCTTGTCCCACAGCAATGTTCGCCGGCACAGCACCTACAGAAAATGTGAGTCTTTCACGTCATTTTCGTCTGTTCGACTGCACTGAGAGTCGCCCTCCAGCAGGGATCATAATAGTTTGGTTTGGTTTATGGGGGTTAACGCCCAAAGCGACTCAGGCCATGAGAGACGCCGTAGTGCAGGGCTCCGGAAATTTCGACCACCTGGGGTTCATTAACTGGCACGGGATCAAAATGATTCATTACAGCGATGTTCCGTTTCATGTGGCTTGCTCATCTGCATTGTTCTTTTTGATGGAGTTTTTATTTTTATTTTTTCAAGTTTTAAAGGTTGCCTTCGTAAGCACCGTTCGTTGTCGGTGGTAACCACGGTGCGAAGGCATCACTTCGAAATCCATGAACATCGGGAAGCAGATCCTGATTACAGCATAGATCGATTAATCTACTGAGTGTATAGAAAGCCTACACTGTCTAGCTGCAAGTATTTTCAATGAAAACCCCGAAATTAATGTTGAGTTCTTCGTCTCAATAGCTGGCGTCCGTGGGCACGTTTTCTTCACAGCGCACAATATGGCGTCTCATTAGAACGGGCATGCGAGACCCCAGTTCTACAATCCATTCGCATCGACAGAAAAAAACAGCCAAGCGGCCTTAATCCAAGGCGTAATAGAGGGACAAGTAGAAGGACAGGGCAAAGTACATAGTAGTTTTGTGGGGAACCAAAAAAAATCTTTTGTAACATGAATCGCAAGTGTACGACGGCGGCGTCCATTTCCCCGACACGTGGAAATAGCGCAAGGCGGCAGCGGTCAGACGCGAGGCCTAACGGAGCCGAGAGAGTTACACGCTGCGTAGTAGACATGGAAGGTCACCATTCATAAAAAAAAACAGTGACTTTCAATTTTCTTTTTTTCTTCGAGGAAGATTCCAGTTTTCTAGAAATGCCTCAGTACGCGGTTATAACGAAATTGAACATGCAGCCGCCACCGGCGTTCATACTGAAGCCGGGCCGGCCTTGGGTCCCGGTTTCTCTTTAGATGGTACCAAAGGTCGCTGTAAGAAGGGTCGCGACTGCCAGCAGAGCACAAAGGTGCACTCCTGATTTATACCCTCGATGATTAGGATTATGGTGTCAATTATTATGCACTAAAAGCTACTCAGCCACCTGTAACGACGACGAACGCAACTGGCTAGGACGCCCCAGACGAAGAGCTACATTCTGAAGCAGATATGTTCCCTATCGTCACATGTCATCATCGAGCGCCACCGTTTTCAACGCAGATGGCAAGATCAGGGGGGGGGGGGGGGGGAGGGACAATTTCCGAGTATGTTACAGCGCTCTGCGGGACTTGGTGAACGCGTGCTACTATAGCGCGTCTGAAGAGAGGCCTTGCGACCAGTTCATGATGGGACGGGCGTCTGAGAGAGTCTGTGAAAGGCTATTGGTACTGGGATGATCAGTGATATTATAGACGGGTGTCCGCATTGCAGCGCTGTGTAAACAAATAGTGGCAGACGATAGGGGGTTTGACGCAGTAGTGCAACTTGAGAGGACATATGCCGCACCGTCCGCATCAGAAGTGCGTCTGGCGACGAGGCAACGGACATAGTCAAGCCAAAAGAACAACTGCAACCAAATTAGTATGTGCGGTTTAGATGTTTTCATTCTTGATTCAGTTGAGTGGATTGTTTTGTCTTTTTAGGTGTGCACTTTGTAATTCGCTTATATAGGTTTCATGCGACTAAATGGTATAAATATGGGTGTCTTCGCCTAATAAGCGTTCTTTCGTCTAACACTCGACCAGTCAGCTTTGTCTCCCTCCCTTGTAGGGCTTAGGCCCCCACCACACTTTTTTTCTTCGATAAAAGTTATTCGCTCTCTGCGTCTACAAAGAGGAGACAAACGAGGGAGCCGGAGCATGGGTGAGCAAGCGAAAAGATAGTATTGGAACACGGCAGCGTTTCGATGGAGGCCAAACGCTAAGGCGTGTTTGTGCTGTGCAATGTCAGTGCATGTTTGGGATCCCCAGCTGGTCGAAATTACTCCGGAGGCCACCTCTTTCTTCTTTCACTCCCTGCTTTATTCCTTCTATTACGGCGCGGTTCATGTGCCCGCCGATATATGAGACAGATACTGCGCCATTTCCTTTCCACAAAAAAAACAATTTTTCAAAAATCGATTTTCCTTCCTTTCCCTGCGACCCGCCGCGGTGGCTCAGTGGTTGGGGCGCTCGACTACTGATCCGGCGTTCCCGGGTTCGAACCCGACCGCGGCGGCTGCGTTTTTATGGAGGAAAAACGCTAAAGCGCCCGTTTGCTGTGCGATGTCAGTGCACGTTAAAGATCCCCAGGTGGCTGAAATTATTCCGGAGCCCTCCACTACGGCACCTATTCTTCCTTTCTTTCACTCCCTCCTTTATCCCTTCCCTTACGGCGCGGTTCAGGTGTCCAAAGATATATGAGACAGATACTGCGCCATTTCCTTTCCTCCAAAACCTATTATTATTATTATTATTATTATTATTATTATTATTATTATTATTATTATTATTATTATTATTATTATCCAAAGCGCGTTAACCACGAAGCTTGCGGCTTGCTGCCCGTTCATTCGGCGCGGAGGCTATGCTGGCGTTCGTGGCATCGGGTTTGTCGAGAACGATGTGCCGACGAACTACGACTACGACTTGAGTCCGGCGCGTTTCGGCAGGGCGCCTGGCAGCGCTTCTACGTGGTTTGCCGCTCCGCGCGTCCGTTTCACGGGGTGGTTAGCAGAGCGATTTGTCTAACGTGCAAGGCGTCGCGCCGAACGGGCGATGGCGTTCCTTGGACTCCCTGGCAGTGCTGCAACACGCTGTCGCGTTCCACTCTTAAAGGCGAAGCTTAAACGTCCTCCGTTTTTTTTTCATCCATTTCTGCCATCACCCGGACGTAGTAAGCTTCCAAAAGCCGCCCGTCCAGCGAATGCCATGACAGCGGTACAAATGCGAACCCGCAGCGGTGGCCCTGTGGTTAGAGCGTTCAGCTACTGATCCGGAGTATCAGGGTTCGAATACGACCGCGGCGACTGCGTTTTTATGGAGGAAAAACGCTAAAGCCGGAGCCCTCCATAACGGCACCACTTTCTTCCTTTCTTCTTTCACTTCCTCCTTTATCCCTTCTCTTACGGCACGGTTCAGGTGTAGGCCGATATGTGAGACAGATACTGCGCGATTTCCTTTCCCCAAAAACCAATTATTATTATTATTATTATTATTATTATTATTATTATTATTATTATTATTATTATTATTATTATTATTATTATTATTAATATTATTCTGTTTTTCCCAAGGTAGGAAAACCGGAAAAAATCAGGCACTGTCTGGTGCCAATCAATTGAAATCTTAGGAAAATTCATGTGCTGAACAATACAACCCTACTAAATGGTTGCGTCAAAAGTATCACAAATATTCAGAGCTAGGAAAAATGCTAAGGCGCCCGTGTGCTGTGCGATGTCAGTGCACGTTAAAGATCCCCAGGTGGTCGAAGTTATTCCGGAGCTCTCCACTACGGCACCTCTTCCTTCACTCCCTCCTTTATCCCTTCCCTCACGGCGCGTTTCAGGTGTCCAACGATATAGGAGACAGATACTGCGCCATTTCCTTTCCTCAAAACCAATTATTATTATTTATTTCCTTACGCTGCCGTCGCGCGCTATCAGTTGGGGCAGTGGCGTACATTGCGAGGAGGAGTAGTAATAATAATTGTTTTTTGGGGGGAAAAGAAAACGGCGCAGTATCTGTCAGTGCACGTTAAAGATCCCCAGGTGGTCGAAATTATTCCGGAGCCCTCCACTACGGACTTATTTGTTCCTCTCTTCTTTCACTCCCTCCTTTATCCCTTCCCTTACGGCGTGGTTCAGGTGTCCAACGATATACGAGACAGATACTGCGCCATTTCCTTTCCACCAAAAACCAATTATTATTATTTTTATTATTATCTGTCTCGTATATCGTTGGACACCATAATCGCGCCGCTAGGGAAGAGATCGAGGGAGTGAAAGAAAAGAGAAAGAGAGAGGTGGCGTAGTGGAGGGCTCCGGAATAATTTCGACCACCTGGGGATCTTTAACGTGCACTGACATCGCACAGCACACGGGCGCCTTAGAGGATTTTTCGTTCACGGGGAGGAGGAGGGATTTTAACGCGATAGCGTTAAGGAGCGCGTGTCGCAGAAAAGCCGGTGTCGTTGGCCGTGAGCGAAAAGAATTACTGTGGATTAGCTCAGCTAATCCAGGATATACAAAGCGAAAGATATCGGTGTTCACCATGTTCATTTATTATCGCGCGACCAACGACCGCGCGGCATGTCAGCGTCTTATATACGGGCGACAAGCAGGGAAGTCTGCGAGATTTCGTGCAAGTGCACAAATTACTCTCATGGGAGCATCATGTGCTACGCTGTTTCTTTCGTGAGGATACATGCTGTGCCGCCTGCCTCTTAGACGCAAAATAAAAAAACAGGTTTTCAACGGGTTCCACATGAATTCAAATTGAATGCAATTGGTTCCTATTGGATAATCCAAATGGACTACAGTAGTCCATTAGTTCCACGTATATGCTTGTTCAGGAAAAAAATCTAACCATTTGGAACCAGTCGCATCGGTCCCAACTGGGAACCTAATAAAGCAGCGTCAGAATGCAGTTCTTGCAGGTACTTGCGCTTCTTTCACGGCACATGCAGTATGCACCGGTGAAAGGTCATACTGAAGATAGAAGCGTCAGACGGAGAAAGGACCATCCAGAAGATGCACAAGTTCCTCAATAATGATTTTCACCTATTGTATATATGTACCCCCCAAAAATTATATATATATATATATATATATATATATATATATATATATATATATATATATATATATATATATATATATATATATATATATATATATATATATATATATATATATATATATATATATATATATATATATATATATATATATTACTGCGACAGCTCTCACTATTCCCCGCGTCTGCGCGTTCGTGATGTTCTGGTGCTCAAACAGCTTTCTTCAAAAGGGGATCGGTAGCAAAGAAAAAAATACTGGATTGCACTTAAAGGGCCGCAGAAAGGGGTGTTTGAGCTTGGCTTTAAAATGTTTGCACAGCGTAGAGTACAGGCCACCGAGCGTCCATGCCGCGTACGAGACCTCAAAAGCGAGCGGGAAATTTACAATACATTTTTAAAAATGACCGCTTTCGCACCTCGCGGCGACGCGCGGTGCCGGGCTTTCACGCGAAAATCTGGCAGACAACGTCACGTCGTGCAAATGACGTCAGCAGTCGGGGGTTATCATTGGTTCACAGCGCCAAATTCTTGCAGACGTCACGCGCTACAGCGGTCGCGGCCACTCCGCGCGCGCCGCAGCCGGCGGAGGTAGGGGAGGGGCCGCGTGCATGCTTTCACATTCACGGCACGCAAGTAGTCCTAAGTGCCCTCCGTAATTTTTCTTGCACTTTTGGCGCATCTTAATACATAATTTTCCTATAGTATACTTAATCTCCAGCCGAGTCTGCAGCAAGGATATGGTCCACCTACCAGAATTGTAAGAAAAAAAAACAAGTGCTCTCTGCTGTCCCAACTTTACTGCTTTGCTTTTATGGTCGGTTTATTCGGGCAGAGCCGCATAGTTCTGTGTTAAAGAAAAACACATCGGGCAACATGAGATTGTTTCCTATTTCAAGCAGTAGTATTCTGCATGTTTAATTGCAAATATGCGAAGAAAATTTCCTGTCACCTTTGTATAGAACATGTACTTTTCGATGAAGCACAAAGTGCTTTTCAAGCGGACATGGTGAATTCGAGCAGCACAGTAACGGTCATAACAATACGGAGCATGCTTCGGCAATAAAACTTTGAGGTTCGTAATACATATGCGACTAAATCCAAAGCACATCTCGGGTGTGCATAGGCACTCCGGGCCAGCAGCAGCAGCACATGTTAAGAGCTGGTGCAGTTAAGAGAGCCATGCTCTTTCAGCAGTCCGAACCTTCGGAGATCGGATCTCAAATTAATTGCGTGCATAGCTGGATAACTACACCATATGACATCACAAAAAAGCGCACAAAACATCAGTGAAAATGAAACTTAACCGCCAAAAAATCCAATCCATAGCACACACAATCTACCAGATGTCAATCTGAGGCAATCTTTCCGGCATGCCTCGGGCGGCCATGGTAGATGAAGTGCAGGGCAGCCAGCTTTCGTTCTAGTCGATAGTAAGAAACTATGGCTGGCAGCGAGGGGTAGGCAGTAACGTGCACTGTGTTACGCTTAATTAAACATGACAATTCCATTCATGCCAAGATGTAGCAAAAATAAAGTGTACTAGAAGAGCACAGTTGGCTTACTCCCTAGTCAAGCTTCTGCTAAGCACTATACTAACTATACCCCTGCTAACAATATACTGGGCAAATCGCCGAACGTTTCGAGACGAGGTATGTTACAATCGAGTTTTTCAGTGTAGTGAATTTGCACAACATAATATGGCGACTGTTGCACCAGTAGCCATGAGTTGAAATGGCACAAAGAAAACGAGTTAATTCTTATGCATCGTAACTTGCGGCCTAAGAACACCACCGGTTATGCCATAGGCATGGCTCGCAGCCAACCAAGTTATATCCAGTGGATATTCACCAATCCACAAGATATCAATGTCCACATGATGTTCACAAAAGCACATACTACGTCCATATATCTTCAGGCTGACCATAGTGGACGTCCATATAGCATTCATATCATGCCTATATATGGCATTCCTAGACATTCAGAGGATGTTCACCAGATATTCAGCCAGTCTATTTTCAGGTGGGGGGTGGGCTGCTGTCCCATTTATTTTATGCACTGTACAGCTCACAACAAACAAATATGATGCAAAATATGACAAAGAGAGACTGAGCAAAAACCAACAATTGCTCATTACCCAGGACAGGAAACTTCCATCTTTTGTACATAATCTGGGAATCACATTTCAAAGAATGCATGCATAGCAAGAAAAGTACACAATTGTCCCTGATAAATGCGATTTCATAAACATGTCACAAAGTATCATTTTCCTGGTATGCACGTTACCTGAAATGTCATTTCCAGCTCGTGCAAGACAGAATGAACATACATGTGTAATGAAGTTGTTAGTTGGCACCCTATATGATCTTGCATCATACTCATTCTGTTCTAGTAAGCCGTACAATGCTTAAAATAAACAAGTATAATCGAACAGCAGCAGTTCTCGTTTATTCAGAATATTCCACCACATGGGATTACATGGGCAAGGAATATGCATAGGCACAGGCTTCAAGTATGGAAGAACATCAAGGAATACAGTCACTTGTGTTTTGCCCACAGCCATATTTATTGCCCAGTAGCCATAATGATCAGCATCTGTTGCCACCTATTCTTTTACTCCAGGTCCTAGGAGGCCTGTGAATATAACAGTACACCGTGTTGAACAGTAGTGATGAAGCAGCAGGCAATATGGACAAAAAAAAAATGGGCGCACAAGAATATGCTAAAGTTAATGTTTTGCCCACATGACTTGGGTATCTTTACTGAAAAGTAACAAGAGCAAAAAGCATGCGATAAAAGCCAAGTACACAATTGTGCATTCACCACCTTACTGAGTTAAGACTGAAGTAGCTGTAATGCAACAGTAACACAAGTTTATTAGTTTACCCTCTAAGTCAGCTAGAAGCATCAAGGAAAAAAGTGGCACTAGTGAAAAAATAGATATGGCACAAGAGGAAAGAAAACAGAGACCGTTAGTCAAAAACACAAATATTTCGTTAGGTTTGGAGCAGTTCAAATAAAAGGGAATCCTTAGATAAAAGCAGACCAAAATCCCAACAAAGGTGTTAGTGTACAAAGATCAAATGCGACAGTCTGAATGCTCAACATGAAAAAGAAGACCAAGCCACAGCAAACTGAAACACAAGGACAATAACCAAGAATTTCAAGTACATATATGCAACGGCACTTTTGTAGAGATTAAAAGAAGTTAGCATGTGCAGTGCAATAATGAATAATGTCGGTTGGCGACTACAGTCGGATAAAACTCAAGAATGAAGCGGCAAATGCCGCTCAAAGCAGGCCCTCCATACACTGGCATCAACAGGTTCTCATCACATGCTGGTCAATCCACTTGCACCAGCTAGCGTGACATCGCAGATGAAAAGGGATTAACCACTGCGTCATGAAAATCGATCCACGCCATTGGCGCCAGATGTACAGTTCACCTCACCCCTATTTTTCGTTTTTTTTCCTTCTCTCCCTGTACATAACCCATTCCACATTGAGACTATGTTTGCTTTCGCGGGGGGAATAATGCCACGTGCCTAGCACGCCGCGCGGCCTCCACACTTAGTCGAAAACAGCGACAAAGCGGTGGTTGGCTCTCGAAGTGCTCTGGCTCTGTGACCTGGACCCTGGCTCTCTAATTAAAAGCTCTCAGTCTTAGGTTCTCCCCGATGCCTACCTGCACGGCTCCTCAGGTCGTGACTCATATATCACCAAATTTGGTGAGGTATGTTGACTTCGTGAGGGTGGTTAACTGATGCACACAGATATGAAGTGGCAGGTGTGACAAAAGTGCAAAAAGAACCAGTTGTGGTCTTATGAAAATGACAAGAGGACACCTTATGGCAAAGAGTAAGGGGGGGGGGATATTAGGGTTTTTTCATGTCCATGGTACTTGCAGTATGCTAAGCAAGCAGGATGACATGCACTGAGCAAGTGTGCACATTCTTGAGGGCATTTATTAGCAGACCAGCCAGAGCCCACATAGAATGAGGATATTGTAGATTAAGTCAGACATAGGTAGGGTACAAATGCTTTTTCGGTTCCATTACAAAAATTGTGTTCTATATGCATCAGCATGCAGCTAGATTTTGATGTTATGTTGTCAATATTAGTTGGACTTATATGAATTTTTTTAAGGTTGTAAAGAAAGAAGTCAAGGCAACTATTCTTAACATATAATAGAGACAGGGTGAATGGTTATTAGATATGGTCATAAATTTGTAACAAAAATTAAAGATTATAGAGATATCATTACAGAGTGTTACTGAATTCAGTACAAAGTGATGTAATGTCAGAACTATCAGTTATTTTGCAGTAGATGACACAATAAGCAGCAAAAAATAGAACTAGAAACAAAACTGAATGAACTGCTAATACAGGTCAGAAAGAATAAACATGCTAAGGAACATCCTTGAGGCATGGCCGAAAGTATGGGAACACCATGAGTTGGTTGCATTAGCAGTCACATGACGCGTTGTTAGAAAGGAAATCAGTGATTCTGCAGAAAACCAAGTAGTCAATGTTGAGGTGCCTTAGTTTTATTGTATAAACCTGGAGCTAACCTGGATTGTACAAACATAAAGAAATGCCTTGGAGACATCTATAAACAAAGCTTTTTCCATCCCAGAAGCTATAAATTAAAACATTAGAAATTGTGTCTCATGAAAGTAGCTAAACATAGAGCAGGAACAAAATGACGACGAGACAGGACAAGCGTTTGTCCTGTCTCGCCGTCGTCTTTGTACTCCTGCACTATGGTTCTTTAGTTACAATGTATCAGAACAGACCCCCATCCTATTCTCTTCTGATTCACTTCTTTCATGAAAGCACTTGTGGAATCAAAGCTGGGACGAGTGGGAAAACAGGTTTTTCATTGCATTTATTTTTCCCTTAATGGCCTGAAGACATTACATAAGAAGGGAGCAAAATGAACATTTTTTAACAAGAACACATCAAAATAGAGAAAGAATAATTGGATAAAGGAAAACAAAAAAACAATAACAATATGCAGCAGTTAAATGATCTTGTGAGCATTGGCGTAAATCCACGCAAATTTCAGGGAGGTACATGGCTGTCCAGCCTCCCCCCACTCTACCTAACAAGTCCTAGATGTGGTTATAGACATAGCCGCCGCCGTCAGCAGAAGCCCATCTGACCGGAGCCCTATGCAGAGGTGTTGACGAAAGAAGGCTCCAAAATTTCCCGTAGTGAAAGGCCATCACCGTCCAGCTACAAACCCTGCATAGTGCCCCATGCGCACAGTTAAATGCAGCACAGTGTGCCGTAATGTTTAAAGGTGGATGCTTTCCATTTGAGTAAAATGGTATCCTCGCTTGTGTTCCTGACTTATGGAAAGCTGACTAATGGAAGACGCTTTGCATTTTTGGACAACCTTTGTGTAACCCATGTGGATGTGGTCCTTAGGGTTGCAGATCCCTCTCTTGGGATCTGGAGAGTGTTCGGACTTTGTAAAGCTGCTAGCCGTGCTCGAAGGGGAACTCTCTCCTTATCTGAAAATGTTATGATTCTATATTCTTCACTGCTACATGAAGTCTCCTCACTATGTAAGTAAAGCTAAGTCCATAACAATGCGCTCACAGTGCGTTAGGACGGAGTGCGCTTACGAGGGGAACAGGTAACACTTGCACTATATAGCCGTTGTGTTTAGAAATTTCACTCCTAAAGAGTTGCCTTATGAGCCACTGAAAAGGATGGCATGCAGTGCACTTTTAGTAACACAATATTTTTTGGTTGTGCCCAGCTTGGGTAGGCACTCATCGGTGGTATGAACACGATGTAGCGCTTCTTGCTTTCTGCAACTTTTTCACCTGCTGCACAGATGTCTGTTTACTGCTCGTTAATGTATTTCTCTTTTTTTAAGAGTGAAGTTTCATCATGCAAAAGCAAACGGGCCTGCACGGGCAAGACTGAATGAGCGCAGGGCCGGACAGGTCATTGAGATTGATAGCGGTCCGCGGTCGGGTTCGGAATCGGGACCAAAGTAGTGACGAGTAGGTCCAGGCCTGGTCTAGATACTGGCCCATGCAGACCTCTAGCGCCGAGCATAAAGTTATATTCTGTAGCTTCCCTCGCATCTAAAGCCTGCGTTGTGCTATTTAAGCATTCGAGTTCAACAGGTGTGCTATTTCTACATCATTTAACCAGCATCGCTTTCTCGCGCTACAATCACAGCCTCCATGTTCCTCTATTTTTGGCGCATAGGACGCGTGGGCACGAGATAATGGAAGGAAAATTTGCAATTTTCTAATTGGAAGGGAAGTTTTAAAAAACTGCAAGTGACGGCGATAGACATTGCTTAATTTGTTTTACTTATTTTCTGTTTTAAATAAAGATTGCCAGCTGATATGAAGCAGTTTTATGCATGCCGCCAAGGCAAGAATCGTGTCTATCAGCGCTTGTCTCGCGCACTTTTAAAACACTTACCGAGTCCGAACAAAAGAAAGACCCCAAAGAAAGCTTCGAGGGGTTGCGCTGTGCTAACCCTCGAACGCACAGGACTACCCTTTAACATCTCTCAATCACAGACTGACCCCCCCCCCCCCCCCTTCGAGCTTTATGCCACTGCTTGTGAGGGGTATACAATGCCAAGTGGAATGCACGGGATCGGAACAAAAACAAAATTTATACATGGAACACTCGAGCAATAAAAGAGCAAGACAGTGCAAAATGCATGACATCAAAAGAAAACTAGTAACAATAAGCTCTGTAAAGTGCCGAGATGAATATGGCGGAAAAGACTGTCCTCATGAAAAATGGTCGTTTAGTTTTTCATGGAATGATTTACGGTCAGTGCATGATGTGATGGTATTTGGCAGGCCATTCCATAGTGCTATCGCGTTCGGAAAAATGATGACTTCAGTGCTAAGGAGTGATGACAGTTGATGCGTGCAATGCTATGGTCATGGCTTAGGCGGCTAGACGTCCTGTGCGGGGGTTGTAACTTAAGCGAGTTAATGAGGCCAGTGAAACGAGATTGCTTGAATATTTTATGTATTAAGTGAGGAAGAAAGATGTGGCAGTAGTTGGTGATTAGCATGTTGTTAATGAAGAAGTAGAAAATATTTGGTGAAAGCTATTTGCTTTCCTTAGTTCATGACTATAAGTACCTGAAAATGAAGTATGAAAAACAGGTTCATACCAGCTGTTTGTCTTGATGCAGCAGAATGCAGCTGGTGAGTGACAAGATGCATGAGACTGTCGCTTCTCGGAACGTGTTCTTCAAATTACCTGTGAAGGAACAGGAGAGAAGAACGGTCACGCCCAGCTGCATTATACGAGGTTTACAACCAGCAACTCATTTTATACACCATGTAAACCCCTGCTGGGGCACAAAAACAGTAGCAAGGATTTTCACAGCACAACTTTAAGTGTACACACTGCAATAAAATAGAAAATTTCAGCAAAAGTTATAAAAACGATAAGCTGAAAGAAAAATATTCAAGGACCAAATATCGTGAAATGTGCAACAACTGAAATAATAGGAAATTACATGAAATGATAATGGACCAAGTTCACAAAGAGCTTTAAAAGCACAAAGATGGAAAAAACAATGCCGGCTCCCAAAAAGGCAAATTTAAACACAAGAGTATGACTAAGGCAGCCCACTTATTGTTTCAGAGAAGGGCAGCAACGAATGGGGAACTGTTAACAAATTTTACACCAACACAAGATCTGCCAAAACTGTCTTCTCGAGCCACCAGAGACAGGAAAATGCCCACCTTTGTAGTAAGGGTCATAGCATGCCAGGCGGCCGGAATGTGCTACGGAAGGTATTCCATCAAACTGCAGGCTATTACTTGAAGGGCATGTGCATTTTGAAGATATGCTAATATGTTTAGTAACTGTCGACATTATCTGTGCTTCCAGTTCTTGAGCAGATAAATTGGCTGTGTGCTATTTTGTACAATTGTTGCAAGTTTCTGCATAAAATGATTGTCTTCATGTAAATGTGTTTTATTGAGAAAAGAGCTGCATGCCAAGATAACGTGGAGTAATACAGTAGTCTGAAGCTTGCTGTAAGGCTAGTTGATTAAGTTATTGACGAAAATAGTGCTATAGAAACAAATGATGACTATTTGTAATGCGCATGCATGTATATAAATCTTTCTAATTGTCAAAGTAACCACGTGCAGTGGCATCTTCAGGTCATGGCAGCTTGCAGAATCTAAATGATAAGAGCAATGGTGCAGAGCTGATGGATATTACATTTAAGGACTTTGGAGTAAGCGGTCCGAAAAGTATGGAAAAACAATGTGTCGTGCAGTGCAGCCTTGTAAGTATTTCTATTGTACAGCAGAGGAGCAATGCTCGGTTGCTGTATATGTGCAGAGAGGTGCTCGGGGAGAGGCCCCTAGTGGGTCTCGCCCCTTACAATAGAAGGCGGAGTCCCTCATTCCGGGACCCCGTTGGTCCTGACCGCTGCGCAGGTCCGCCGAACCATGGCCTGTTGGGCCGATGGTTCCTGGCAGCCGAACAGAGCCGCCTCTCAGTCCCCTCGGGTAAGGGAAGGGGTGATGAGGGGGAGAGAAGGATTTTGCCCGCATGCCCAAACCATGTGAAAGGTGTTGGCTACCTCCCCACAGAATGAGCAGCGGCCGTCAAAAGAAGAGTCAAAGGGCTTGAGAACCGCCGGGCACAGCAGGGTGTTTGCAAAGAGCCTAAGGAGAGTTTGTTCGCCAGCTTTACCCAGTCCCTTCATAGGAACTGGGTAGCGCCGGTGTTCGGCACGATAGTGCTCAGTAATCTCTTTAAAAGAAAGGATAGGGCTGTTATCTGGCTTAAGGTCCGCCCAAGAAACGCCTGGTGCCCGGTAAGTGCGTGCGCGGGCTGCCTCATGGGCAGCTTCGTTACCTGGCATGCCTTGGTGGCCGGGGACCCATATGATTGAGAGATGAGTTGGATCGCAGACGCGAGTGCTCTGGTGAAGAATTTGGCGAGCAAGTGGAGTGACCCGACCGAACTCAAAGTTGCGACAGACTCCGCGAGAGTCTATGAGGATGAATTTAGAGTCGGGATGTGAGGCTGCGAGGGCGATCGCTACCTCCTCCGCATGAATTGAGTTGGGCACTCGGAACGAGAGGCCGTCCGCCTGTTTTCCCTCGTGTATGACTGCAGCCGTGTACAATTCCCCCCTGGATTGGTAGGGGCCTCCAATGTCGACGTATGAGACGTGTTTCTTTGAGCCATAGTGGCGGTGCTGGGCATCCGCCCGCGCCTGGCACCGGCCATTATGGTCCTCCTTGTCGGAAGGGGTCGAACGTAGAGGGCGCGTCTCCACAGTTCGGGCACTCGAACCCGTTCCATCGTATGGTGGCCATGTCTGATATGTAACCGGTCCAAGAGGCGGCGACCGGACACGGCCTGAGCGAGAGGCGCCTCGCGAAGTTCCCTATAGGTGTTCACCATCGCCAACTGCTCGCGTTGGGGATGACAAGTTGCACGTTGGTGAATACTAAGGAGTCACATTCACTATAGGTTCACAGGGGACGCAAACAAGGCCTATAGTAGACTGCGAACCACAGTGGTTGTGCTACAGTGGCTAGAATTCCTATTACAGCCACTGTAGTTGTGCTAGGGCGCGCCATCGCGCCGAGTGAAAACGTCGGCGGCGGAGGCGGCGGCGCGCTGATCAGTTTGCGTCGACGGCGGCGGCACAGCGAGAGCAGTCGGCGGCGCGCCGATGCCCCGGCGCACTCGGTGCACGCGCAGCTAATATCGATACCCCCCCTTCATCCCCCTCCCCCCCTCCCCTGGTCCCCAAGAGTGACGCCCTAAGGGCCAACATACGTCGGGACCAGTATCCCCCTCCCCCCTTCATGACAATAACCACCACTATCACCATGTAGATGTTGAGAGCGCGTGCGTGAAAACCAAGAACGTTGGTGAATACTAAGGAGTCACATTCACTATACGCTCACAGGGGACGCAAACAAGGCCTATAGTAGACTACGAACCTCAGTGGTTGTGCCCGAGTGAAAACGTCATCGGCGGCGACGCGCTGATCAGTTTGCGTCGACGGCGGCGGCGCAGCGAGAGCACTCGGCGGCGCGCCAATACCTCAGCGCACACTCAGTGCATGCGCAGATAATGTCGGCATTGAGAGCGCGTGCGTGAAAATCAAGAACGTTGGTGAATACACCGGATCGAGTCACATTCACTATACGTTCACAGGAGACGCAAACAAGGCCTATTGTAGACTACGAACCTCAGTGGTTGTGCTAGGTAGGGCGCGCCTAGTGAAAACGTCTGCGGCGGCGGCGCAGCGAGAGCAGTCGGCGGCGCGCCGATGCCTCGGTGTACTCAGTGCACGCGCAGCTAATGTCGATGTTGAGAGCGCGTGCGTGAAAACCAAGAACGTTGGTGAAAACTAGGAGTCACATTCACTCTACGTTCACAGGGGACGCAAACAAGGCCCATAGTCGACTGCGAACCTCAGTGGTTGTGAGACGAGCACATGCGATCATTGCGATGATGCAATACGGAATTAAGATACGAAACGGGAAAACGCACGCGCGCGCGTGGCGCACACGATTCATATCCGCGGCAGTCGAGGCACCACGCAGACCGCGCGTGCGACTACGACACGAGAGCTCCCGCGCTGCAACCTGTTACAACTGGACGCTTACAACATGCCACAGCTATAGATGCTGTTGCCGCCGTTGGAATGATAGACCGCTGTGAGAATGAAGCGGCGAGATTAGAAAACAACAATAGTAAAACGGCGAGGGAGAAGGGTGGGCAAGGCAAAGGAAGAGTGAACTAGCGCCCGCAGCATGGATAAATGCGCAACTAGAGCAACTCTTGCATATTTTTAAAGGCAATTATGACAAGTTTGCAGACGAAATCGAGCGCAAAAAATTCACTTAGCGGAACACCAAAACAACAGCGCTCTAAAAGCGCCGCTGCTTTAAATAACCTGGAGCGTCTGGGCATGCGCAGTAAAATACTCGCAGCCCTCTTCATTAGGCCTAGTATTTTTTTAACATGGACTCAGAAGGAAGCTGTGAGAGATCCTGAAACATTTTAATTTATTGCAAAGTTTATTCGTTTAGTGTTGTTGCAAGGTACCTGCAGTGGCGTAGAAGGAAATTTGGGATCCATGGACAGTACGTCCATAATTACTCAAGTTAACAGAGAAGAGGAACAACTAACAAATTTTCCTCCAGATAGAGGTAGGTGCATTGCAATATGGCGCCATCGCGGGCTCGTAGAGAGGAAGGTAGTGTCGCCGCGAAACATCGAACGAGCACAGCGTTCGGACCGCTGCGCCCGGCTGCACACGGGGTCTATGGGCGCGAGCGCATGCGGCCTACGGTACGCGGCCGTGCTTGCGGCGGCGCGTTTCGTTCGGCGGGGTGACTGCCGCCGCCAGCAACTCGGGCCGCTGGGGGGAGCGCTCACGGGGTGGCTGGCGCGTGCCTGCGAAAGGTGGCGCGGTTACGTGCTTCTTGAAGCCGCTCTTGTTAAGAAAAGCGAACAAGCGATGCGTGTCTGGCCGGCCGCTTTGGAGCACCGGGGCGGCCGGCTGCTGTGCTCGCGTAGAGCCATGTGGTCCTAGTGTCGTAATGCGCCCGCTGGCCCAAGGTAAGCGGCGTGCGCTCGTGTCGGCGTCACTCCGAGCAGTGTTGTGTGGGCGCTCAGGGCGGCGCTGAGCTGCACGGCGCGGCCCAGCAAAGGCAGCAAGGGGGGCGGAGTGCCCACCCCGTCGACGGGCGGCTCGACCTACCCCGGCGGCGGCGCCCGGGGCCAGCCGCCCCGCAAGAGCGCGGCCGCCGGCGGTGAGTCCGGGGCCCCAGGCCAGTGGCAGGGGTCCGCGGCTACTGCGCCCTCCTCCCCCCGGGCAGTGCCCTCCAGCAAGAAGCCCCGGCAGCGCGGCTTCCTCAACACGCTGCTGTGCTGCTTCGGGAGCAATAACCAAGGTGCTAGCAATCCCGTGATTGCCGAGGAGAATGGCCAGTACTCGCCCAAGGTGAGCCCCCCCTTGACTGTGCTCCGCTGGGTGAAGGGTTGCGGGTCAAGGCGCGCTCACATTAGCGGGAAAACGCGCAACGCAGGACGTTTTCCGCGTGCCGCGTCCCGCACAAGCCGGTTTTTCTCCCGCGGACAGCCTCCTTTGCCGTCCCGCAGAGCGATGGGTCCGGTACCTATTTTTCCCGTGCCGCTGACGAGCACAGCCAATGGGCGCCGACCGTGAACCGTGACGTCGGTCCCAGTTCAGTGACCCCGTCGGCAGAGGCGGAGGCTGCGCGCGTCTGGCCGGCCGGCCGGCCGGCCGGGCACTCGGCGGCTGCTTTGCCAGCACGGACATGCGACTTGAGACGGTGCAGAAGCGACGGTGCAGAAGCAGCGAACAAGCAAGTATAAGTACGATTACCGTAGCCTACAGCTCATCGTTCGAACCAGCCATCCTCGTGACAAAAAGGGCGACGGGAGGAGAGCTAGCAGACGATCAAGACGACGCCGCGAGAAAAGGGCGCGCTTTGTCACGTGACCATCCCCTTCTCTTTCTGCTCGTTCGGGTCCTCCCTCAGCGCCTCCTCTCTCCACATTCCAAGACAACCGCAGCGAGAAAACGCGCGCAGTGTGAGCGTCATTCCGAGGAGCTGCGAGGCAGCGTCGACGTTGACGCTGTGCCGCTGCGGGAAGCTTCCCGCTATTGTGAGCTCGCCTTTACGCAGGTGCTGCAGTAACGGTGTGCTGCTGCAGGCTGTGCCTATTTACAGCGCCCTTGCCGTTTTGCAGCTGCATGTCACAGTGGCATGAACTGAGGTCTCCCAAAACAATTGTTGGGGCCACGACAATGCTGCAGCTAGTGCTTTGCATCCCTGCCCGTTCTACGAAGACGTTTCTCCCTTCCACAGGCGACAGTGAGGCCTGCGGGGAAAGTGTTATATGGCTGACAGTTCATTCTTTCTGGGATTTGCTCCCCACGGTGGAACCACCTGACAGCTTGCTCACATAGGCATGAGAAGGGTTTGGCTGGCATCTGCGCGTCTGCTTAATATGCATTAAATGTATGCAGTGTTTCACGCAAAGAACTGTTGCTTTTCATTACTGACCAATGGAAAGTGGTCCTCTGTGTGAAACTGCTAATTTGTTTGCTGAGAACCTGGTTTCTGCTGATGCATTTTGCATGTTCACATAGTGTCATGAAAATTGAGCGTGAACACGGCAGCGCGTGCCCGCCAGCCTGGTCTCCTACTTGTGTTGATACGTGGCAGCTGTTTTTCGCAACGTGGTGGAAAGGGTTATGCCACCTTGCCTGCTTCTGGCAAGCCGAAGGACACACCTCCGTTTCAACTTTGTTTACAAAAGCGGCCGTGTATTGCCACGAGTATTGTTCGAGACTATTGTGCACGCGCTGCCGTGCACTAATAAATTTCATGACTGTACAATTAATTTCCAGATAAAGTTGGAGGGTAAGATTTAGCTCATTCATTGTGTTGCCTGTTGTCACTCAGCAGCTTGAAATCCCTTTATTCGCTCAACTGTCAACCCTGAGGAGAGGCAGTTGTCTGTGGAGTATGATACCTACCCGAGTTTTTAGGTGACCAGCTTCAAATTGAGAGATGAACTGAGCTGGTTGTGTAGTTTTCTCCAAAAGTTTAGGATATTTGCGTGTAGGGTGATCTGCGTCACTGTTACGTTCCGACATGACTCCTGCTATGAAGTCATCCAAAAGTCAGCTCTGCACCATCTTTTTCCTGGGGTTCGTACAAGGTGGGTGGCGGTATTTGCCACAATGCGCCAAGAAGCTTGTTTGCCTCACAATGTGTGGCACATTCTAGTGCTGCACTGTTTACAGTATTTACACAAACTTTTTTTGGTTAACAGACAACGAGCCACCGCCCACTGCAATTGTGACACTTCATGTGCATTGTTTGTAACCTTGTGATGATGCAAAGACGTCGTGTGGGCACAATTAGCTAGCATCCTTACAGGCAGGAAAGGAAGGCTGCCAATACAGTTGCAATATCAGAGTTCTGGGGCACAAAGTGCACAGCAGTGCGGGCTAGCTTAGGTACAGGTGCACACAAAAGTTTTCGGAACACGAAAATTACATGAAGGCTTAATTTCTGGCCAGCCCAATCATGCAGCTGCGAACTGATAAACGTGTTCCTACACGACCGGAACAATGCATTTTTCAATGCCTGCCTGTGCCTCTACGTAGCAAGAAAATTCAGCTTTTTCGTGACTTCGGCGCTCCGAAAACTTTTGTAGGCACCTGTATGTGTGGTCAGTAAACTCTTGGAACAAACTGTATATGCACTTGCAGCATACGTCGTTCAATACCTTGCCTAGGTTGCAATGCCTATGCATGGCATTGGTATCCAAACTTAAGTCTTCCAAAGGCATACTCTAATGTTCACTTCATGACCCTGCTGAACAATGTTGTTCCTATTGAAGCTCGCCTGTTCATTTTGCCATGGTGAACCCAAGTATAGGCAAACTGGACGTGTTGTGCAAATGTGAGTTCGTTTGTTAGTTTGTGCTGCAATTGCATTTTTTAGTTGAATTCTTGATTCGCTTGTTAATGTATGGAAGGACTATCAGTGCTTCTTACTCAAAGCTATTTCTGTAGTGGTGAAGCTGCTTTGGAACACATCCTATTGATGCTGGTTCATGTCGGCATAGATTGTGCGGAGGCCATAAGACTTAGGGATTAGAGTGGGGTTAGAGTGGTCATCCAACTTGTGGCTGTGACTATACCTTTACACTTGTTCACTTTCTTTTCCTTGCAACATTTAGTGTTGTGCTGGCACAGGGGAATTTGTCTTGTGCTGTCAGTGAAGCCTTTATACAGTTTTCACTGACTACATAGTGGCTGCCATCTTTTGCTCTTGTGCCAGAAAATGCGTTGAAAGCCTGGTCGTTTTGTTGATCTGCTAATCACTAGCCGGTTCCCGCATACGCTGTGGAAGCTAGCCTCATTATCCAAAGATGGCATCCGTGACGTCATGTGAAAACTATCTATAGCACATTGAGGGTTGTGAAATATACTGTGACGAAATGCACCGTGAACTTGCATTTTTATGTGAAGAAGTATGGGCAACAATTTTTTCCTGTGTGCAATGGTGCGATGGGGCTTGGGAATGAAAAAACTCGCAAGATATGGCCTATTATCCTTTAAGTTAATTACTGCACTGTTTTTCACTAAGTGTTGGTTTTGGTTCCGGCTAACTAATATTTGGAGAGAATACACAGAACTATCATTAGTCACTAGCAGAACAGCATCTCATTTGCTGCTTCATTGTCTGCTGCAAGCACTTGGGATGCGTGGCTGTTCTGCAATTCATGGTGGATGATGGAGTAGCGAATCCATCTCTGTTCTGTGGGAAACATGACTTGTTGAGGTTCTTTTTATACCCTCTTCTGATGTTGCAGCTCGCGGGAACTGAAAACAAGACCCTGCAAAGGACAGCGCTCTAGTGAACATTTTAAAGCGCAGGGAACATCCTGTGTCCAGTTATGTCATTAAGTTTCATGCACAGTTATCAGCAAAAGCAGAGCCTGAAAACTTGGTATACATACTCTTTTGAGAAGTGGGCATTCAGTAGAAATGTGTGTGCATCGTGGCTTCTAAATTCCATTGACAGAGTTTGGCGTATATAATCTTGACTGGCATTGGGGCTTGAGAGTACAAGCTGCATACCATGCAGCCAGTAGCTTTTGGTATTGTGGTGTTTTGAACGGAAAAAATTGATATCTTGAAGTGTTCAGATGCTGTTGTTGCTTAAATGTTTGCTTGTATTGTTGGAAACATAGATGATGAATTTAGAAGGAGGTACAGATCGTATGTTTTCTAGTAGCACACTTGTGCTTCTGTTCATATTGGTGTTTTTGTCAGTTTTACATGGCTTTAGTGATGTGATGGTGGTTGGAAAAATTCTTGTCTGACAGGAAGTGGTATTCTGTGTTCTGTTCAGCATAGGTTCCCTGCACTGTTTATCTAACACATAGCAAAAATGTTGCTCCTAGATGCCCATTACAGCTTTTTCACTAGCAGAGTTAATGGAAAGCAGCGTATGGAGGTTGGTCAAATGGAGTGGATGTTGAAAGAACTAAATGTGGCAGTGCGAGGCATGAAGCACCTTCTTCCTTCCATTCAGCCTTTGTACAAGATTGGTTCTCAGGCGTTGCATTGGTTGCCCATTTAGCCACACTGAAGCTTCTTTGCTTTCGCATAGCTATCAATGGTGTTGCTGCATTTTGCCCTGGGTCACAAGTCTATGCAGAAAATTCTCCCTGTGGGCTGCAAAAATTTTGTCTTAACATGTTATTAACTAGAAACTATCTCTGTGGCAATTACCTAGGTGAACATTACCAGGCATGCATCCCCAAATAATTTGTAGTTCCACTCGTTCATTTGTAGATGCTCTGTTTATAACCCGACACTTTGGGACAATCACCTATATTTACCCATTGTTGTAGTGGCATATGACAGGCCAAGGGGCAGCAGGGTGCTCCGAGTGACATGGTAAATCTGGCCATTGACTCTCCTTACCATGATATGATTGTTTTATTATAGGTTTCAGTAGCATTTTTTTCTGTAAAAAGTATTGCATTTAAAATTTAATGCAGTAAGGAAAACAAAGCTAGATAAATGCGCTTTTTAGACATATAAGAAAGAGTAACGAATTGTGCTTTACAACAGAAAATTTTATTTTTCAAAACCAAGTTTTTGGGTAAAGATTGAACAAAACTTGTAAAGACACACTTGTATCTAAAAAAGAAAAAGTGGTGATTTTTTTAGATGTGAAAAATGTTTGGTATTCTATTGGCCACTAACTGTGAAGAAATCACACTTCTATCTTGAATACTATTCTCGCTACAAAACAGTTACTGGAAACCATGTAGTTTGGCACTGGAGAGCCTGTGTTCCAGGCTGATTTCCGTCCTTGCTGGCTGATGTCGGAACTGAATTCTGACGAAAAGTCTGGATCTTCAGACTCTCTGCTGCTCGGGGCGTTGATAAAATCAATTGCTAACAAAGCGGAGTCTGATATTTGTGATATTTTAGAGCGTGTGGAGCGCATGCGGAGGCGGCCAAGCGACTTTTACTCTGCCGTGTCTTCTGAGCGTATTAAAAAAATGCTGCCTTGCGGGAAGAAAAGAATGGCATTGAAAATAGTCTTATTTGTCTAATTACAAGCCAAATGACTCAGCATGCCCGTAAGCAATGCGGAAGGGTCCGAAGTCAAGTGGCAAAGTTGTCAGCGGGGAATGAGCGTGGTACTGCGTCTTCGCAGTTCGTTAAAACAACTGCTGACTCGCGGGAAAAAAAAAAACATCACATAAACTTCGGTTCTTTTGACTACAGGCTAGATTCGCAGTGTGGCAATAAGGAACACTGAAGGTTCCAAAATCAGAGCGAGAAGTCATCATTAGGAGCTAAGGATGCTTAGTGGGCACGGTAGGGAAAGAGTTAAGCATTCTGCATGACTGGCAGTGCAGCATCCTCCAACCTGCCTCTCCATTACATTGGCATAGAAAGTATTGCATTGGAGCAACACGTGTGGCAGGCAGTACTCGTTGAAAGGGAGTATTTCCATAGCGTGACCATGAGCTTTTCCAGCATGACTATATGTATGTACACATTTACTTGTTGGCATGTAATCTGGAAATGTATGCCTGTTATGTTACAGCTGTTGGGATGCGCAAGCAATGCCTGTGCTCTTTGTGATAATCATGACCTGTTCCTCACAAATTTAGAGATGTTTTCGTGCAGTCATGGATACAATTTTGTGGAATGTGGTAGTGCAGAAAAAAATTAAAGCAAGAATTCGTTCTCGGCCTCTGCCTTGCATTTTTCGTGATTGTCTGAAATCTAAGCTTGCCCATTGGTTTGTTGATGCTATGGTGCCCTGATGCATATGCGCCTTATGCCAGCTAGGAAATGAAGAAAGCCAACAGTCACCGAAACTGAGGAAAGTGCAAGGGAGTGTTTTTATCCTTTTAATTTGTGTTCATCAATGGTAGATTAAGAGTGTAATTACTTTATCACTTAATTAAAGATAATTTATTAGAAAGCAGCAGAAAAAATAACCACATGCCTCCGGTGGGATCCGAACCCATCACTTCTGAATTTCAAGTCTGGTGCTCTACCAAATAAGGTATGGCGACAACTGTCCAATCTTCTGCTTTCGGGGGTATCTATGTTGCGCTTAAGCTAACTTTGTGTTCACCGGTGCCGCCCTCGTTCATAGCGGCGAGTGTAGTATGTCCTGTATTATCGCGAGTGTCATGTGTAATGGGACCGAACAGATGGCTGAAGCTGTGCAAGAACCCTCTGATGCTACCTATGACATCAAGACTGCCTGAACCAAGGCCCTCGTTAAGCTGTTAAGTAGACAAGGGTAGGGAATTGAAAGGGCTCATTATGACACACAAATGAAGGGTGCCCAGATTCACCGAAATCAAGGAAGGCATAGGGAAACGCTCGACCGGTTTTTCGGACTCTGTAGGAACCACGAAAACTTCTGAAAAATCGGGCAGTCCGAAAAATCAGATTTAACCAAAAAAAATCACTTTACTATTGCCATTACGCGGGGGGGGGGCAGTAGTTTTGTGCACATTTTGAAGACCCTCATGACTAAATCTTTTCGCGCATTGCGTACACAGGCGATAGACGGCGACCGCTTTTACAAGCTTGGAATTTGATGGCTGTACTGCCTTCGGCACGTCGCCAGTGAACACACAGCTTGGGACAAGGTCTGAACGTGAAAGTGAACCCGCTGCTGCAGTCATTGTGCTGTGTCCGCAGTACGAATGGCCCGGAACGAAAAGGCGATGGTGAAACGATAACAGCTGCAGCAAGCGCTCGGTTGGTGTTGGCCTTCGTAATTAGGCATGCCAGCTCAAGCCAAAATTGGTATTGCAACCGGTGGTATGCACTCAGCGGTGGCATGCGTATATTCAGAGGCATCATGTCTGCCATCAAAACACCAATTGTTGACTGTTATGATATAAAAGTCGAGGCTGCGGTATGCTTTGCTATGGGTACGCTCATTTTCTTCCACGCTCGTCTCTGTGAAGCCGTACGCCTCCCACGCGCATCTTTGCTACCTCTTCCCGTATTCGGGACGAAAAACTTGGCGTAGATGAGTTCTGTGAACTTTGACTACTAATCAAGGTTAGGCGGCAGACGACGTCCAAGAACAGTACGAATTCGAAACCACGCGGAAGCAATGTGCCGACTCACGGAGACCGTCAGCCCCGCCATTTTAGAGGCTCCCTTTTAGTTTAAACTTCGTTTTGTTGGGAACAAGGTTATACTGTACACATTATATGGCAGCTTGGGCTTTGGTGGTGAGTGCGAACGAAGTCCGAAAAATCGAGCATGTGCAGTGTGTCTGAAATTTTAGGTCCTCTTATACATTGGTGCTATGGGCCATGTCGCGGTGCCGCAAAAAAGTCCGAATTATCAAGCATGTCCGAAAAATTTGGTCCGAATTTTCGGCCATTGACCGTACGTCATTTCGCTCCCCAGACAGTTTCATCGGGCGGCGATATTGCTGTAGGTGGCAGCAGCTTTAGCTATTCGCACGAAGATACGGTACCATATTGCTGCCAGGTGTGGAAGTCTTAGTTAAGATAAAATTTCGGAACAGCAGGATCACGGAAGGACATTTCTTTCCGCTTTTCCTCTCTACACTACCAGCTGATATTAGTTCAAGCTAGTGGTGCATGCACGTCCTCTCATGCTTCCACTCTATTAGCAATCTAGCTTGCCTGACTATACGTAAATAAATTGCTTGTAATGAATCCGCTCCCAACAAGTTTTTTGTCCACCACTAAACAGGCGAAATACTTTTGGTTAAAAGGACATATCTATAAGGTTTAACTTTCAGCCGAATGTTGGCGTTGAGGGGGGGGATATAAGATGCAGAGATAAGTGCACACGTTTTTTCATGGCAGTTGCATATTGGTCTGTGCTAGTCTTTGTGGCAAACCTTTGACGAGAATGTTAGCATTTCTTTTCGCATATAAGTCACTGGAGCCCTGTTGTGACATTCTTGTGGTGCCCCTTTGACAGTTACTTCAGTTGCCTCAAAGCACATCGGCTTTGAGCAGTGCATCTTTTGTTTTAAGCCAGTTTAGGTTTAGTTCTAGCTTTTTTTCCATAGGTGAAGTTTTGACCACATGAGTAGCAAGTGACATTGTTTTGTTTGAAAAAATGCTTCCTGATGAACAGTGTGCAGGCATGTTCAGCAGTGTGGAAGGTACCAGAACAGAGCACTTCGCATGTGTTAAGTGCAACACATGCAGGATTTCTGGTGGGTGTGGAAGCTTCGTGTGTGCTCTTAGTGGCAGGTATTGCTCCCCAAATGTACATGCAGCTGTAATAAATTGGCGTGTGCTTCAGTGATCAAATTCGTCTTAAAGTTGTGTTAGGAAATGCCACTGGTGTGCTCGCACACAAATAAGAAACTGTTCTTCCTCCCCCTTTCCTCTCCCATGTAACGCGTGAGAAACACTGAAGTGCGCTCTGTATTATTCAGGTCACAACTGTACAGAGTTCATGCATTGTGGATGAGGAGTGGTGCCTTTGTTTTGCATTGGGTGGTGATGCGTGTTGGTGTGCTTTTGGTTTCGAAAAGTGAAGCATACGGGAAGGAAGGCTCATGGGGCACCATGTGCTCTGTATTTGTGTTGTGCACTTAACAGTGTTTCTGATCGTGTGTATCAGGGCTTGGATTGCTGTGCATGAGGCTAGAGGCCTTCAGATAGCGGTGACTTGTCTGGCTGCTGCAGCAGGCGTCCAAGTCTTCACGCCAGTCAGCTCCACCTTGTGGCACATCGACGTCGCCCATCGCCCAGCTGCAGCAAAACCAGGCACCAGCACCCGTGTTGGCTCGAGAGTACGCCGCCCAGGAGTACACCAAGATCAGTAGTAGCAACCTGGTAGCTACCATTGTGCTTGGAAGCCTTCGTTTGAGTCGATAGTCTGCCATTGGTACCGTGTTAAAAGAACCCAGTGTATGCGGCAACATTTTTAAAGGTGTGTCTGCCTGCAACACATTTTAACTAATCTATTGTGTGACGAAGGGAGCATGCATTAGTGGGTTACCTGGCAAGGCTGGTTGTATGAACGCTTGCTTCTGCAGATTCAGTAAAAATATATCTTGAGGCAGGTTTATTGAAGCAAAATGTGGAATGCATTACCTGTCACGAGTATATACAGGCTATATCTGCAGAATGTGTGCACCTGCTGGGTTAGTCCTTTTGCTGCCGGCAGTCTTGTGTGGCAGCGCAGGTAGCTACTGAATGAAATATGCACATAGAAGGCCAGTGTTGCTGGCTCGATTGTTGCCGTTTTACCTTCTTGTGGGCAACTTCCTTCAAGGAAATGCTTTGTGTAGTGTTTCTTTAGCTTTGTTTATTCTGGTCATTTTTTGTGTGCCTTGTGTGTGAACTCAGTGGAATAAGTGGGCTTCATAAGTCATACACAGCTCACATTTGTTGTAATGTGCAGTCTGCATCATCCTTGTGCAGAGCACTCCAGCAGTGTGCATCACAAAGTAAAAACAAATTAGAAAGAAGCCATTTGTTTATAGGCTAACTGCTTACAGCCATCTTGCTTGCAGGTTTGTGTGGCTCTGCTTCCATGCAACCACAGGCTGTAAAATCCAAAAACCACAATGAGCTGTAGGAGTTTGTGCTGGGAAGTGCGGCGCACAGGCACTATACACAAGGGTGATGCAGGCTGTACTGGCTCCAAAACACACACATCGCTTTTATTCTATGTCTCGGATGACTTTCTCACTTGAAGCGCTTTGACTGTGAATGCATCAAGATTTTGCTTGTGTGGTGTTCTTGAAAAGTGCAGTGCCTAAACTTGCTGCTCGTAACCAGTGAAGCAAAATGTCTGGATAGCACTTTGATCAATCATGCACTGGTCCTACGGCAGGGATACTTTTGTTTCTTCACTGTACCATGAAGCCCGTGCCTTCTTTAACCTAAAAGATTTTTTTTTGTTTTGCTTTGCTCGCTGAACTTGACCCGTTGCACTTGCATACTGCAGCCTTTGAATATTTGTGGGTGTGCAGTGAAGTAAGCAGATTTAAATCCATTATTTTCGTCCAGTGTTTCCACATTTCGATTAAGCCTATTCATGTGTGAAGGTGAGGCCTGGGTTTGTTGGGCAATGAACACCTAGCCAAATGTTTGAAGAGCTGAGCTAGTATTGGATATTGGTCACTATGAACAACTTGTACACAGCTTCAAAGTTAGTGTAATGATCGGTTGCACATCCTTTTCTATATTGCTCTTGCTCGTATGTGAAAGAGCTGTCGGGGGGCTGTTGAACCATATTTACTTTTGTTAGGCCAGTGTAGGGGCATTAGTGTTCCCCCCGGATGGAGCAGCCGCTGTCGGTTCAGATTGTCGCCTCCCACCCTCTGTCCACCTTGACACCTGCTGACCGAAGCTTCAGATGGATGGAGGGGCAGAACTTTCCAAAGTGGAGGTTCTTATGCTAACTCATTTAAAGAAATTGCAGTATTCATCTCAGTGCAGCCATATAGCTGAAAGCTGTACAGCTTTCTCAAGTTATATTGAACTTTGCGTGCTAGAGTGAATATAAGCCAGTTGATTTTTTTGTGCGTTGTGGACCGTTACTCCCCTTTGCAATGCCTGATTTCTGGTAGTGTCATTGATTATTAATTGTGAAATGCCACATAAATCTAAACGTCAATGTTATTTAAAGGTCTATTGTTATGAGAGTAAGGAAACAACTGTTATGCCATTTTTATTCAGATGTAGTTGTGTTCTTTTTACAGTGTGGACATTTTTGTTCGTTAATTTGAGAGGCTTCTCTTTTTTGACAGTGTGTTGGAAATTTGAAGCACTGAATATAATGTAAAGGTTGTCAGTTTGTAATTTAGCTTGGCATGCCCAGATTGATCCGAGTGAATGGAATTCATTGTGGCTGTTCATTTAGATAGTGCACACTCTCCAGCTGGAGTCTGTCTGTCTGTAATTTATCCTGGCAATCCCAGATAGATGCTGAGTAGATGGATTTCATTGTGGCTGTTCATTTAGATAGTGTGCACTTGCGAGCTGGATAGTGGCTGGCAGCTCAATCTGACCTTGTGCGAAAGCTGTGTACGGGAAGCCGCCCCGATGGTGCCCTTTCTACCTGGGCCATGCACTGCCATTTTATCTCACTGTGTGTGACGGCTGCACTGTTGAGGCATACTTTTGGCTTCCTTGATTGTGTTTTTGTTTGTACATCATGGTTGACTACAACTTGCTTTATTGTTGCATGCTGTGCGTGTACCACACACCAGTGTTTTGACAAGTAAAGACCAGTAACCAGTCAAATCTACTGAACTGTGCCATGATGGTGTCCCAAATAGTAAAGCTTTGCCTCCATTGTGCACATAGATACACCAGTGCAGCAAGAGGTGCAGCAAAAAAAAGAAGATACTGTACCAAAGTACAGTAAAACCTCGTTGTTCAGACTTAAGGGAATGGAAAAAATGTCCGAAATGTCCCAATGTTGAATTACTGAATGCCCCCCAAAACTGCCAAATGCCATTCGCATGAAAGCGAAATTTATTTGGTGAGAACCAAGGTGATTATTATCACCTTTTAAGATGAAAACTATTTGACAGTGATTTCTCGCAGTTCAGTCAAATGTTTTAGTTCATGCACTCTATCGAGAGTGACGGAAACAGATCAGCTCCACAATGGTAAAGATCTCTGCGCCTTCTCTCAGTGTACAAAACGGTAGCATTGGAACTTCTTCGCATGTGGCGTTGCATGTGAGGGGGCTTTAGCGCACTAACAAACAGCATGTTACGAGTGCAGAGTATTGGTGTGCTGGAAGACGGAAATGCCACGCAGATGAAACTGAGGGAAGCGCGCATTGGTGCTGTCACGGCAAAAAACAAAAAGATCAACAAGGCATCCGTCATACCAGACTGTGTGCGACGTGGCGCTCTCGCAGCCTATAGTCGCCCTTTGCCACGAGCTGGCGGTGAATCTCCAAAAATGAAACTATACTGCCGGACTCTCAGCCTGTTGACGGGAACCTGCTGACCGTCAGCACACCTGCCTTTGCGCGCACGCCAGAAGGGGTGGGTGACAATGTAATATGTAGTTTAGGCACGTGAATGAATATTTGGACGATCGTCTGTCAAGCACGTGATATCTTGACATGACGCCGCTTCGGCAGCAGTCCGAATTAACGAGGTTTTACTGTAGGAAACAGCTTCAGATTGAACAAGGCTGCCTCAGTCACTGTACAGTATATATATATATATATATATATATATATATATATATATATATATATATATATATGTGTGTGTGTGTGTGTGTGTGTGTGTGTGTGTGTGTGTGTGTGTGTGTGTGACTGCTGCTTTTCCACAACACCTGGGCGGGGAGTGACAAGCGGGGAGAGTGCATGTGACGTACCTGTAGGCATGGTTGTGTGCTCTACTAAGCTGCTCGGTTTTGGTTTGGCATGTGTACATGGCCAGGACCCATTGCATTGAAGTGCCGACGAGAGTTGCATTTTAAAATATTTACATGAAGCTACAAATCTCAAGTTACAATGAGGTGCCAAACTGTAGGTATTAAAAATTAATATTTAGATTTTAGTTAACCAACTTGGTAGTTAATATGTTTGAGCTTTTTCTGGTGTCTGCCGTTGGTGGCCGCACTGTGCCAAAGAAAATGTTCTTTTAACTCTGAAAACCTGTTAAATACTATTGTTAATTCTTTGGTGGAACACTCTGTAATATAAAAGCATTGGAAGAACCTTGATGCAATTATTAGTGTCTAGCTCATATAATATATATGTTGTCACATGGATACTCTGATAGCACCAACGTGCATTTCTGACTGTTGCTTCTTTTTTTGTTTATGGAATGCTGCACAGACCTTTCAAGTACTTCCGCATGTAGTCACCATGGCTTGCAGTCCCTGCGAAAGTTCTAGTATAGAGAAATACCTGTGCAAAGCTATTCATATTAGGGGAGGACTGCAATTATGCAATCTTCTGCAAACATGCATTTTTGCGTCCTCATTCTGATTGTCATTTAATTTCATGTAAAACAGGTTCTTGTGCTTATGCACTATTTTATGCAAGCCTTTTGGAGAGAGCGTTTAAAAAATTTTGCTGCACGGAACTTGCTGAAATGCATACCACTGGTTTCTCGACATCAAGAAATGCAGTAAGGGTAACGTTATCTCATTGTGCTTATGTAGTCTTACAGGCCTCAAGAGAAGAATTGTGTAAGGGTTTTAAATAGGAAGTTTGTAAAAGAAAAGTTGAAAATCATAAGCATGATTTCATTTCTGTATGGGATCCGTAGAATTTTGATGAAAGACTGTGTTGCTGCCGCTGCAGGGCAAGTTCTTGTTGCCCCCTGTGCGGTATCAGGACATGCACAAGATCTGCCTCATCATCGACTTAGACGAGACATTGGTCCATAGCTCAATCAAGGTGAGGTCCTCGTGCTTTGTGCTGGCTGTGCCCTGAGTGTGCCCCTTCGCAGCCCATCAGCAATGCCGACTTCGTGGTGCCAGTGGAGACTGGTGGCACAGTACACCAGGTGTATGTCCTGAAGAGGCCTTACGTGGACGAATTTTTGCAGCGAGTCGGCGATGCCTACGAATGTGTCTTATTCACAGCCAGCCTTGCAAAGGTACGGCCTTACACCTATGTTCTAGTTGCTAAATGGAGAAGATATTGCCGAGTCCGTGCAGGCAGTATTGTCTGCATTGACACTTGAAGGTCTTGGTGAATGGGGTAAAGGCTGTGTGCTTTGTTACTTAACTACAAAAGTCTTAGGCATGCAAATTAACTGCACAATTTTAGTGATTTAAACATTGTTGCAGGCGTGTGAATGTGAGGTGCCAATATTGCATGAGGAAGAAGTTATTGCAGTTTGACTGCGTCTGGGATATGGCATTGATTCTGGCAAAATGTGCTATCACAGTGATTAGCCCCCTTAGGGCTTAGGGTCCCTTATGACATGGCTTACGGTAAGCTGCCCGCAGTATGTAATGTCCACCGTGATCCAAATGCCTTTACTTAGGTTTTATCTTTGGCAGAAGCAGTGACGCGATGGCTGCGGAAGTCATGGGATCTTTTTGGCTGCATGTGGTTGTCTTTTCCCCTGGTTTGTTAAATTATCTTTCACTTCGAAAAATTATTAGACTAATAACATCCCAATAATTACCAGTACAGTGACAAAACAAGCTTTCTTCAGAGTGTGTGTGTGTGTGTGTGTGTGTGTGTGTGTGTGTGTGCGCGCGCGTGTGTGTGTGTGTTTGTGTGTGCGCGTGTGCGTGTGCGTGCGCGTGTGTGTGTGTGTGTGTGCGTGTGCGTGTGTGTGTGTGTGTGTGCACACACGCGCATAGTATTTTCTGGCCTCTAAGTCGCGCATAAGTGACACCATTGTGTAAGCTCTGAGTATTTGTTTGTTGGAGAAGGTGTTGAAATACACGCGTGTTGGCAGCTGCCATATACAGACTGTCCTCGAGCTCTGAAAAGTGTGCCTTCTTCCTGCAGCCTGTCTTTTTTTGTTGTCTTCATCGACTCGAGCGTTCTTACCGCGCACGAGTCCCAGACAAATTTTTTTCTCACATTGAGCTGTCTCCTTGCTATTCTGTTCCCGTTCTCTAGTGCATATTCACCGGTACGCATTTTGAATTTTGCGTTGTAGCTTCTTCCCCTTGCAGGCGGCGTCATGTTGAGCAAAAACAATGCACGATGTGTGTGAAGTGATACAAATGCAATGCTGAAATCAAAACTTTCAAGAATATGAGCGGACTAGATGCAGTGGTGGTGTGCGCTTTTTGCCTTTGCCACATTCAGTCTGGTTGTTTGCAAGATTGTTTTTCTACCTGTAGGATTGAATTTCGAATGCACAGTTTTAGCATAGCACAATCTGTGCAGGTGCGACCGGGCTGTGCAGAAACGGATCACGGTGCGCTAAAACTCTCTGATAACTTATTATTTTTCTCTTTTACACATCTTTTTTCTTCACTAACATAGTTACTGGGAATGACAAAAGGTGGTCCACGGTGGTGCGTCATTTTTTGTCATATATATCTTGCACCGCCAAAAAATCCAGAAAAAGAAAAGTGGCTTATACACCCAGACAGTGGCATGTATCTATGCGACTCCAAAGTGACCTTGGTCAATCGCAGCATGTCATGTGACATCGCAGTGAGAGTGTGAGCCATTAGCTCGAACTACTAAGTCTGGTAGTGTCATGATGAATAAACAGCGCAAAAGGAACACGAGGGACGGAAAGGAAACGACGCAGACAAGCGCTTATTGCCATGTTTTATAAAAAGCCGCATTTTGCTTCTAAAAGTGCACGAAAGCAGGCTATTGTTCAAAAATGCCAGGTGCTGTAGGTAGCGAGCTGTTTTTAATCTTTGTCTAATGCTGGTGCAGACCAGTGGCAGCACCAACCAATGCTTTCTAGATTTCAGTGGCATCCAAAAAAGCCTGCTTCAGCATGTTGTGTACTGTCTTCCTACCCTTTCTTCCAGCCTTCGTGGCTGCTCTGCACATGCTCTCTCTCTGCACATGCTCTGCACATGCACTGAGGAGGAGAGTGCCCCTTAAGTAGCAATGAACAACGGAAAATTAGTGATTAGAGGTTCGTTCTCTTGTCCTTTGCTAGTCAATGCTTCATAGAGGAGCATTTGCCAGCCATGCCAGAAGCGCATGGTGTGATATAAGGCACTGCTTCCCATTATTGGTGCCATATTGTGCGGAGTAAGCAAACAAAGACGTTCAAAGGGTTCCCATTGTGAAGCGAATGATGTGGCTGGCATTGGAATAGAGGTCTTATGCCAACATTCAGATTACATGGGCTTTGCAGGGGTCTTGAGCGGTGTCAGTTTTGCTTTTATGTGTAGTGAAAGATTAATCCAACCTAAATAGAGATTTGCTCAGGTTGGAAAATCGTGCACAGCCAGGTGACCTATCATAATTGCCTTCCCTAGGTGGCGTATCATAGCTATAGCATTCTGCTGCTCAGCATAAGCTTGCAGGTTTGCAGTCTGAGCTTGTCAACTCTGTTTTGTTGCCATTGCCAGTACTATGGTTTGAACTGGGTTGTTGCCAATAGATAGTGTGAATTTCAGCAAACAGGAATGCAATGCAAACAGGAGCCTGCTTGCATTCATTCTGCTTTCCCTTGTGATGCGGTGGCTGAGTGGCTCGGTGACTCGGCTGCTGAGCCGGAAGGCCTGGGTTCAATCCTGGCTGCAGCAGGCACTATTCAATGGAGACGAAAAGCAAAAAGGCGCCTGTGTGCTGTGCAATGTCAGCATGCGTTGAAGAATTCCAGGTGGTCTTAATTAGTCTGGCGTCCTCTACTGCGGTGTCCCTCATAGCTCATGTGTCGCTTCGGGGTGTTAACTTTTTCGCCACCGCGGAAATATGGACGATTTGGAGTGTACTGAAAGAAAATTTTTTTTTCACAAGAAGTGACAAACCCAGCGCATATTGGAACACATGAAATTGTAGCTTATTAGTTATTCTGAATAAAACAAAACAGCAGAGTCGTGCGTGCAAAAGTATGTGAATATTTATTAGTCAAATGTGGCAAAAAAGTATACAGAAAAAACAAAAAATTACCGGCTGCACTAAGCACGAACTTCATTAGAGGAAAACTGGAATATACAAACTGGTTCACCTGTTTATAGCTGTCTTTCCTCCAAGTTTCAGCTCTGAGGAAAAATTATTGCACTTTCCACAGCTGGTCAAGTCAGCGGTCGTGACTGTGGTGCCACTGTGAAAAGCAATACCGTGAATATGTGAATCAGAGGTAGACTTGAGAGGTGCTGCACATAACGTTTCATCTTTGTTCATGTTTTGTTCTTAATAGTAGAGCTTGCAGTTCCTTTATTTTTCCACTTTTTTTTGGTTGGTGACGAATGGATTCTATGGGAGGATTGGGGGCGTGGACTATTTATACTTCATCCATACTCTAAGATTTGTTGAATGAGCTGCTTCCTGAAAGCCAGCTGACCAAATTTGGCGTTTTAGGCAAGCTCTGGAACATCGGGATGGATGAACTTTCATTGGTGTCGTTCAAAAGCCAGGACACTTTCCAGGTCTTGCCAATAGATGCAGCCGCCACTGAATCCTCAGTGTCTGTTACGTGCAGAAAAATAACCAAAGCGAAAAACTGATTTTGGAGGAAAAACGCTAAGGCGCCCGTGTGCTGTGCGATGTCAGTGCACGTTAAAGATCCCCAGGTGGTCGAAATTATTCCGGAGCCCTCCGCTACGGCACCTCTCCTTCCTTTCTTCTTTCACTCCCTCCTTTATCCCTTCCCTTACGGCGCGGTCCAGGTGTCCAACGATATATGAGACAGATACTGCGCCATTTCCTTTCCCCCAAAAACCAATTATTATTATTATTATTATTATTAAATGTTATTTGATGGCTGAAGACCAGAATAGATGATTTCTGTATTCCAATAGAGATATAGTCGCGGCAGGTCAACAATTCCCATGTGTGTGATGATTCCAATGAACTTTGCCAACGGATTCACCTCTTTCCATGAGCCGTCACGCCTAGCGTATGTTCGCCTGTCCAAAAACTTCATCCAAGCATACTTATTAGTGTTTTCGTACAGAGTCTTCACCTCCTCCGTGAAGAACATCAAGAAGAAGCCGAGAGGTCGAGCGAATCTCCGAACGCCACTCCACAGCGATGCGCCGACATAAACACCTGGCCGTCATTTTGCTTGAAAAATGGGACGCGACCTTGAGCATTTGGCAAACTGTCTTGGCCGTATGTTGTGAAGGCCCGGAAACACCAAAAAATAAACCACTCTCATCAGTTACAAACTGCACGCACTGCAGAAAACAGAGCGAACGAAAACAAAACTTGCATGCGAATACACGCTGAAGTTCCAGGCCCCTGAGACGAAGTCTCGCTGTCGGAATCGGAATCGAACATTTGTACATCGTTGTCTGACTTATCACCGCTGCTTTCATCATAAAAACCGGAACCAACAGCAGCCGAAGCGCTCGGTGTCTGATTTCGTTTTCGAGGAGCTGGAGGCGACGCGGACGCCATGTTCGCCGGCTGACGCTGCTGCGGCCGTTCAAAGTTTCTTTTTTCATGGTGCCCCCTCATGTTCCAAACGAAAAACAAAAGCTGCAATTATGAACTTGGTTCCATAGAAACAACCTAGATGGCACAACGTGCCTGCAAGCGGCGAAATGAATTTTTGGAGGCTTTTTTAAATTGTCGATCAAATGTGCTGGTCGCCTATGGCGCGGTAGAGAAAGAGTTAAACTCCACAATTCTGCCCACGAAGACAAACCAAAGGCTATGTGAAATCCCGCACATTGCAAGTCAGAATGCATTCGTGATGGCTGTAGTGTGATTTTTCCTTCTCTCTCTCTGTGTGTGTGTGTGTGTGTGTGTGTGTGTGTGTGTGTGTGTGTGTGTGTGTGTGTGTGTGTGTGTGTGTGTGTGTGTGTGTGTGTGTGTGTGTGTGTGTGTGTGTGTGTGTGTGTGTGTGTGTGCGTGTGTGGGTGTGCGTGTGCGTGTGCGTGTGCGTGTGTGTGTGTGTGCGTGTGTGTGCGCGCGTGTGTGCGCGCGTGTGTGTGTGTGTGTGTGTGTGTGTGTTGTACTGCACTGTAAGTCCTGAGCCCAGAGCAGCATTCTGAGCTGTGAAGTAGTGTAGCTGCATAGTTTGTCGTGGTGTGGTTATGCTGAATTTGAAGGGGACCGCAGAATAGTTTCATATGTCAATAATCCTATATACAAAAATATGTTGATGTAGCATAAAGAAACCTTAGCAGATTTAATTTCATGCGATCATTACAGGCGATATTGTGAAGTGTAGCAGCCAGACAGACAAAAACTGCACAGACATGTTGAGCACCATGACTGACATCCATGTGAACTGAATGCATGTGTATGTAAAAAAAGCATGCTGCATCTAAATCAGTTTTGCGTGTCCCATTGTTTCCTCTATTTATTTAGTGCTTGTTTCTTCTTTTTATTTAGGGCTTATTCTGGAAGTGGCCACTAAGTGGACATATCCACTTTGGTCTACGCGTGTTGATTGGAACATGAAACACAGAGGTGATGGCGAGTGAGTCACAGAGATGGGCATCCTCACGAGGGCGAACCCTCATGAGGATTTCACTCGGTGAGGTGAGAGTGAGGGAGGAAGGACGGATGAAAATTCTTGTGGACAAGGGTGAGGAAGGAAAGACATGGTGAGGCTAGGGAAGGCAAAATTCACTATTTGAGGGCGAGGGTGGTGTCCCGAACCGTACTCCGGGCTAACGCTGTTGTCTGTGCTGCCCATTATGAATCCTCATTTAAAAGCGCGACTTCTTAGGGTGAAGATTCCTGGGGAGGGCGTAATTTCTGCACTCTGGAGGTACACCTGGCGAGCATTAATTGCAGGTGCAGCACACCTTCTCCGTCGGCACGATGTACTACACCGCCGAAAAAAGTGCTCTTCTAACTCAAACACCCTATATTTAAAAACTGTGTAAAGTATTCGAAGAAACACCTTGTATAGTGTGCCAGCAAGGGGCCACTGGCCGGGCCGTGCGATTGGCCGCCAGTCCAGCGGGAACCATAGTACCGCAGTCAACATTTTCATTATCAGCCCAGTGTCTGTCGGATGATCAGAGTGTAGAGTAAAACACGTAGAAATTATACCTAGTAAGGCTGTTGAATTTCCGAGTTCTTGGCCTTCTTTGCCGGAATGAAGTCTTTAAAGATTTCACAGAATTGGCTGCAGCGCAATAAATGCTTTTACGAAATTCCACTGTAAAATCAATCCCTGTTGGCAGCTTTGGTGTGCCGTTTTTCATTCACGCTTTGAGTAGTTCAGTAGAGTCATGTCATTTTTCTTTTTTCTATTTTCTCTGGAATTGCGGTGTAGGAAAGCGGTGCTGCAGTGTGGTAGGTAAAGGCGACCACTGTAGTCTTACCATGAAAACAAAGCAGGAGCTTAATCACCTTGGTCTGAATCATCGCTCGCTCGGTCTTGCATTGTACGGCGTGCTAAAAAAGAAAAGTCGTACTGGTTTTTAAATAACAGGATCATCTCTTGGTTTATTTTCTGTTTTTGGTGAGACGTGTGACCACAAAATCGTGCGCCTGATTATATGAACCAAATTTCTAGCAAGCATGGTAGGGAATTGACACTAACCGTTTGGGTAACACGTAGACGTGCAAGCAAAAAAATCACGGGTGGTTTAGCTTGTGGGTTAACCATGAATTATTGTGTGCTAGCACCATTAGTCCTGCTCTGCATGGTTTATCTTGACTTTCTATGTTGTTGCTTGGCCTGAAGATGCTTACTGTAGTTGATATATCATAAGATGTAAATTTGCGTGTTATTACATCATTTTAGACTTGCACTGCGGTGGAACTGGTCATTCTCTATATTCATAGATACCTGGAAGTTCCGATTCCGCTCCTGGAGCAGAGGTGCAGTGGTTAAGCTACATGACACTGCCCTGTGAAGGCAGGTGCTGCCATCAGTGGGGCTTGTGAGACCTGTGTTGTTCCTGAGTAACCTCTCTCGACTAATCTTTTAATTGAACTGCCAGGGTAGGCAGTTTAGTTCCAACCCGTGGGCAGCTTGTGATGACGTCACAATGTCACGTGACCAAAGTGGCCCACGTGCTAGAAGCAGGCTTCAGACAGACAGACAATCACTTTTCGGCGTATTGGAAGTCCTAGAGCACTAAAATGGCAACCACAGGAGTCATTCACTCCAGACTCGGGGAGTTAGTGATTGCTATTATTCAGCCCAAATGCTGCATTTTAGCGAGCCGTTTGATTTTCAAATAGCATCAATAATGTTTTATTTTAAGCGACCGCATTAGAGCCTCACTGCAGCGCAAAGCCGGCACCGCTCCGGGGGAAGAGACTAAAAAAATAAAAAAAATTAAAGCTGCGGGTTCGGGATTCGAAGCAGCGACGGCACTAAAAAATCAGTTCTGCTGGCCGCTGCTTCAGACCTGCTTCAGGTAAAAAGGAAATAAGGCACGACCAGTCATATTGAAACTGCTCAACTTCCGTGAAAAAATGTCAATATCACTATCGAGCCAATAATACAAAAACACCAAAATCAGCTCAAAATCTAAGCACCAAAAAGGCTCAAAACCATTAGCTGAGGATTTTTATAAACGAGTTAAGGAAATGCGGAAATAACTGTGGAAAAGCTCTGAACAAGAGAGGGAAGAGGGCTCCAAGCTTTAAAGCTAATCTCTGATAAGTTAAGCGTTGATAGAAAGAAATCAAACTGGCTCCGTACTAAGAGATCTCAGACCCTGACAATACTAAATGCTAATTGCAGAAGTGTCCTAAACAAGTCAACTGAGTTAGAGGCTGTTTTGCTTTTGTATGACACTGAAATAGCGGTTTTGACAAACTTAGCTTAACAATACAGTGTTTGACAGTGAGTTCGTTATCACTGGCTGCAGTTTGTACCGGAAGGATTGTGATGGTAGAAGTGGTGTTAGCATTCGGTTTAAATCATCCCTGCGACTTTTACCGGTGCCTGATGTACCCAATGTAGAGTGCATTTTTTGCACAACGTACTGTGGAAACGTTAGATATATTATTGGAGCAATGTACAGACCCCTCAGCTCTACCGTTTCCGTATTAGACGAACTGAAACAATATTTGTGCACAAATGTTAAAACCCGATAATCGTATTATGCTGTCAGGATATTTTAATTTGCCTGAAGTAGACAAATTTTCCAATTAAAAACCATGACCCCCAAGGTGAAGCTATGTTGGATATTGGTTTTTTCCTTCTACTTATTGCAAATTGTAAAAAAATACGATATTTCAGGGCAATTCTCAATCAATGCTCGACCTCCTTTTTTTCTAGCTGATCATTGCTGTCAAAACAAGTTGCCAGATAGCAGATGGAATATCGGACCACAAAGCTGTACTGCTCACTACTGGAGATGCTGCTTTAGATAAGAAACCTAAATATTCACCCTATCGAGTCTTTTCTTGAGCTTATCTCGAGATACATTATAAGTATCTTGGACTCTTGATCACTAATGACCTGTCCGACTGCTCGCACAAGAAACCGTAATTCTGCCGATACTTGACTATGCATGCTTTATTTGGGATCCTTTCACTAGAACTTACTCTAATAAGATAGAAATGGATTTGAACGTACGTCAGTGACAGAACCCGTTACTAAAGCGGGCTTGCCAACATTAACGCAAATAAACCGGGTGCCATGACTAAAATTCCTCTTTCAACCTATTAGCGGCCACTATAAGACAGGTCTCACGAAAGTAATTTCTTTTTCATCTGGTTATGCCACTGAGCAACGGCATAGCTGCACAGTAACGCCATTTACTACGCGTAATAACCGTTTAAAGTATTCTTTCCACGAACAGTAATTGAATGGAATGTCCTAACCAATGACCAAGTTTCAAACTCATGTATGCTGACATTTCTTTTCAGTATTTTTTAAAATGTGTTGTCTATGCTTATTTTCCAAATCTTTCAAGCTAGTTATTCCACTTTGTTCTTGTGTTCATTGCCTGCATTATTACGTTGTTTACTTATCTGTATCCCACCCTGCTAAACTCCCCAGTGGGGATTGCAGTAGATGGAATATATATATATATATATATATATATATATATATATATATATATATATATATATATATATATATATATATATATATATATATATATATATAACAATGTAATGTTAGAAGTGCAGTGCACATGTATGCATGCAGTACGTGCCAGAAGTAAAGGCAGAGTGATATTTTAGGCTCAACTGTTTCGGTTTTGTCTCGCGTATTAGCTCAAACAGCTCAGACACACGTACATGCACACACGCAACAGTATAAGCATCTAGCCTCTCGTCCAATTGTGCCTTCAGGGCTTGTCTTGTATGTATATTACTCAGTAATATCTCTAAGTTGCAGACTAGAAAATAGAACTTGAATTTTAAAATGACTGTTAGTGAGGGTGAGGGAGGGCCGACGATGTGAGGGTGACGGAGGGCTGGATAACTTTTCAAAATGAGGGCGAGGGTGAGGGACAGCTATGAATTCAAAAGTGAGGGTGAGGGAGGAAAAGTAGATATGAAGGCATTTGCCCACCTCTACATGTGACACATTATGACCAGTCTTTCCTGTTGCATCATCTCAGCTGAAGCTGCACTTGCCATTAGATCAATGATTGTAGTTAAAAGTGAATATTAAAAAAAAGTTGCTATAGGTGCAGCAACTGCTTATGATTTAAATTAAAGCATTTAAAAGCTGGAACAGGCGGCTATGCTTGATTTAAATTATGTGGGAGCCTCTACGCGATTGATACGTTCTGATGTTTCCTTTTAAAGCCACACCTATTCTTTAGATATGTATGCTTAGTGGACACTTCCAGAATGCAGCTCCTGATGTCAGGCATGCTTTATTAGTGGTTTCTTTCCAAAATAGTGGCAAAATTATATTTTTATAGCTTAAGATTGTAGGCTGTGTCTCTTGGGAAATCTTTTCTTTCCAAAGTTTATTTTCAATTTCCTGTCTCTTGCATCACACATGAACACAGAGCAATCTGCAGAGCAGCTGCTCTTCCTTCAACTACTACAGTCGAGTCTACTTATAACAATATTTAAGTGCCACGAAATTTCCATTGTTATAACCAATAATTGTTTTAAATGGGTTGCACGAACAAAAGCATAACTGCAAACAGGGATCACGGATAGCAATTGACATGCGAGCTCCGCCGAGGCATCGTTTTGATGGCCTCGAAAGGGGCCTTGTAAAAAATACGAGAAGGTTGGCGCGGCCACCTCTCAGCTTGAGAAATCTCGAAGAAACGCTGGGGTGAAATCGCCACGAGCATCTTGCCATGTACTTATCACTGGCTTGCACTAGAAAACCGCATGTACGTAAGCCTTGCTTACCTCACGCGAAGCTTGCAGACATCCTTCTCCATGGCGCTCTCTTTGAAGCGTTGTATCCAGCCGCCACCTGGCTGGAGGTCCACATTGTTAATCAGCAGGGCAAACTGCTTTGCCTTTGTGGCCAGAATCGGCCCGGTGATAGGCAAGTTCTGGGCACAGGCACCAAGAGACCACTCGTAGAGGGCATCCTCCACCGTCTTATAGGCACCTTGTTGAACACGTTTGCGCCCATCGTCAGCCAGCACTTTAACTTCTCAGCGGAGCGGATTACCGTGGGCTGTGATAGTACGTAGTTCTTAACCAAGTCACACACTTTCTTAGTCTTTGTAGCCATTCACGGTACTGCACTTAGTCTCCAAATCGATAGTTGTGCGCTTTCTTTTCACCATAGCATCGTCCGATAATCAGCGGGTGGATCAGCCATCTTCCGTTTCTGTGGCTATTCAAACGAGAGGGAGAAACCACGTGGCCAGGAACGACGAATCAACTAACACTAACTACCAAATCCGTTGGAAAAACTGCGCAGAATGAGGGGTGAGTGAGCAGATCAGCGCTGTTGGCACTTTGGCGAGGTCCATTTGTGTTTCGGAGGCTGGCTCGGCGTAGAGCTATGGGCGCAGTCTATTTGTGTCCGGAGGGGCAGAAGGGCAACGGGAGTGAGGTGCGCGAGGCTGGTGATGCGGAGAAAGCAGGAAAACAGGTTCTACTGTGTGAGTGCACGGGGAGGGTGCAGTGGCTGGAATTTTTTTTCTTTTCAAGGATTTCGCATTTCATTACCTTTTGGCACGAGCACTCAGGAGCCAAAGTTCATCGTTATAACCGATAATGCGGCATGGGGGCATTGTAGTAAGCGGGTTATTTTACCATAGAAAACATAAAAATTGGACGGGGCAGCAGCTTTTCATTGTTGTAACCGATATATTGTTAAAACTGGGGTCGTTATAAGTGGGTTCGACTGTACATGAGCATAAATTTCAACTTCCGATACGTGTTTGTGAGTGAAGCTTGTATGTTGCATCTTACTGAGAATCACCGCAATCGCTGTCTGAAATGTCTTTCTTTATCTGTGATCTATTTTCTTTGTCTCATGGGTTCATTTAGAAGTGAGTAATGCACAGTGCTTACAAGTAACATAGAAGACTAAAAATTTGTAGCTTTGCGTTGGAGTCCGATGCAATAAATCGTAGGCAGCATACCTTCCTAGTAGTTGAGCAGCTATAAGTGCCCAATGCTGCTCCTGAGGAACGCCCCGCCCCTTCTTGCTCTTTGGTAACACATTTACAGTGCATTGCTAGGCTATTTATATGCCATTCGCAGGTTCTCTTTTCTGATGTGATTGAAATAAGATGTTTGGAGCCGTGCAGTGACCGGCTTTCATGCTAGCTTGATATCGCTCGCTATGTGCGACGGTTGCTCAACTGACCTCATTCAGCGCATCTTTTGAAGGCTGAGGCTGAATTCAGTCTGTGTCTTAGTTGTAGAGTTTAAGTGGCCTTGCCTTACAGTAGATGGCAACAGGTTGGTCAACACAGTTGTAGTGTGCGAGAAAAAAGTGCCTATTTCAGCTGTTGCTTCTGAGTAGCACTGGGCATTATTGGGTTAAGGACTGCATTGAGCAGTTGAAATTGAAACCATGTAAAACTGAAGAACAGAAGGTGAGTAGCGCAAGTTGCAGAACGACCTCAAATCTTGGGTGGTACATGTAATGTGGAAAACAGAGAGGTGATGCCCTGGAAAGTAACTTTGCTAGGAGCTAAGAGGTGGCGGCACTGAAGCTCCCCTTGTGACTAATTCGGGCACCCATCATTGGTCTCCCCACTCCGCGGCACGCGGCAAGCCGCTGAAAATGGCTCCTCGCCCCAATCCTTTGCGCGCCGGGTTTTGCGGCAAGCAGCTTTCCGCCGCCGGCGTGCTGCGCGTGTTTTGCTTGTCAATGTGTCCGTACCTTAAAGGGAACCACAATGGTGCAGCAGAGAGACTTGGGGAGGTGCAATTAGGAAAGTTTTGAGGGAGGGTGGTCATGCAGAAAATTGGAGGTTATTGGGATAGGCCTTTGTCCTGTAGGGAGCGTAACCCGACTGGTGCTGCTTCTTATGTGTGCTTACAGTATGCCGATCCTGTGGCGGACCAACTGGACAAGTGGGGTGTCTTCCGGGCGCGGTTATTCCGGGAGTCATGCGTCTTCCACCGGGGAAACTACGTCAAGGTACAAACCTGTTGGAAATTTTGTGCTTTCTCTACCGTGACTCTCATCGGACAGTGGCTATCCTCTAATGTGGTTTAGTTGGGCATGGGAAGGCGAAATTGGTGGTGGATACTTAGCTTTCTGTATAACCAAGCAATGAATATGGATGTACTATCAGCAAGAAATGAAATTCGAACAATACAGTTCAGCTACAGACAGCAAAATAAGAAGCTCTTAGCTAGGGGAAGTTTACTACTAGCGGAGGGTAATTTCACTTCGAAGGTTCGAAGACTCTAGCGGAGGGTAATCTCACTTCAAAGGTGCAAAGACTCTTTAACAGAAGTGTTAATCAACCTCGCTTGTATTTGCTCTCCAGGAGCTAATATTTCGGTGTTTTTGTGTTGACGCTTGTTTTATTTTTGTGTTTCATTCATTGCTGATAGTACAAAGAGGGTGGCTTCACCTCCACCACTTAAAGATGTGGTAGCACATGGCTCATGGGTGTCGCTTGTTAACGTGCCAATCTCTCATTTACTTGCTACCATTTCAGAGATGGGTCACTGAAGCAGTCCTCGGGAGGAGAATTTTCTGTTTGTTGCCATGAATGTCAGCGCTAGCAGCAGCTGTGTAAGGATTCAGAGTAGCTCAGTCTTGTTATGGAATGAAATCTTCGTGGTGAGCGGATTCTGACGAGCGAGCTTGTGGTGCCAGGAAGATGAGACAGCAGTGCCAGATTCGACAAGTGCATGCCTGGGGATCTGAAGCTGCTGGATGCAAGAGACTGGCGGACCATGATGATGCCACTTAGACATCTGAGCATAAAGTCAGCGTCAGCCGAATTGTCCTTGCATGTTCAGTCTGTGATGAACACTCTAGATGCCCCAAATTTTATTGGTAGCTACAGTGCAATCCACTTATAATGAAATTGAAAAAAAAAGAAAAAACAAAAAAACAATCACATCTGGATTCGATTATATCTGGACCGGTGTAAAAAAAAGCAAAAAGAACACACCCATATATTCCCCCATGAATGCAAGTGTTACCCAATGCATGTAGCCACCACAAGTGGCGCTTCTGTCAAGGATGCACAGTGTCTTTGCACCCTGCCAAGCGATCCACCCCTGCCTGAGCACCCTTCAATAGATAAACTCCCTGATGTAATTGGCCCACAGCACCTTGCGCGCTGCCAAACCTGTGCTGCGGACAGCGCAAAAAGGAGGAACTGCAGGTGGAACTTCAAGTCAAGGAAAGCGCAGTCTTGCTTATACTAAAGATTTTTGGTCTGGGGCACTGTTGGGAAAAAAAAGTGCAGTCTCCGAGAGGCTCTGAACAACAGGTTGTTTTCATCTGAAACAGTGGTTGGTCTTTGGTTTTCCTATCCTCCCCTCAGTCTCACTTTCTTATCCCTTCTCTTAACTTTCCTGTCTCGTGCCCACTTCTTGGCTTTCCTTTCTTTTCCTGGCGGCTAGGGTTAACCCTGTGTGGCTAACTATCGTGTTTTACGCCTTATTTGGTTATGCGCTCAAACCTGCATACATTGAAGGGGAGCAGAAAGTTGGGCTAGTTGGTTGAAATGCATACTGAAGAAGTTGGCGCGGAAAAACGAGGACAAGCGAGACAAACAAAGACGAGCGCTGCATACATTGAACTTGCAAAAATATGCATGCGAGTTCGATATAACATATAATTTGATATGAAAGTGGCAGTAAGTTTAACATCGTACAAGCATAGTGAGATGAAAAAAATGAATTTCTTTGATAGCCACTTGTTATGCGGAGATTGTTGAGCAAAATAGCCATGAATTTCTTTTTTCTTCATGTTTATTGCCTCGGAGAGAACACATTTTTAAATGTTTATCAGTGGACTCCGAACAGCTGAGACCGCAGTTTTCTATCGACGCACATTAATGACGAACCATGCTGAGCGCACGGAGCACGTCGAAGCACGGGGGCATACGTTCTTTTAAGTCCTCATCACAATTCGCTTCAGTGGTGTTTTTGTTATCCGCGACGTCTGCAATGATGTCGTTGTCCGGAAGCTGTCCCGCGGTCTCTGTGTCGTCGTCCGTAGAGACGATGTCGCCTGCGGCTGCCCGTCGCAAATAACACCAGCAACAGCTGGTTCCACAAATCGAGACTTGCGACACCTTCATCAAGTTCACCCGACAAAGAATTTGCTTCGTCTTCTCCGGGAGAGCAGAGACCAAAAAGCTGGAAGCAGATCTGTATAGTTTCCTTTACATCATTCCACGGCCCACTTAGAACAGATAGGGTGCCTAAGACTTCGATTTTTGGGTCTCTTCTTGTCCTCTGGTTCTGCAGGGGCCGTTCAATCAGATGTTTCCTAAAACCAATCTTCATCACGTGGATTATCTCCTGGTCCAAGGGTTGAAGCACCGATGTTGCGTTCGGTGGCAGGAAGCGAAGTGCAATGTTGCTTAGCGCTGCAGCGGTGGAAACAGATTCATAGCGACCTTGGCCTCTCAAGTCGTCGTTCCAAGGTCTTAGCCATTTGGCGAAAAAGTTCGCGGGTTATCCACGCTCTTTGATTGGACCTGTGGGTTGCCAGCACCGGAAGCACATTCTTCAAGCATCGTAGAGACTAGAGACGTGTTTTTTCCGATCACAAGTGGTCAAAACTTCGTTGACCCATCCATGTTGGTGGCGAACAACTTTGGATTTCTTCTCACCTTGTTCAACTCGCTTGATTATTTCTAGTTTCATGGAAAACGGGAAGTTCTGCTGTTTCGTGGCTGCCATCGCGCATGCACACAGACAACAAAAAACGTGAGAAATTCCCACTGGCACACAATGCACCGAACGTGTGAACTGCATCACAACGCGGGTACAACTGACTCAACGTGCTGAAGACACTTATTCTAGGGCTGTGTTCAGAGTTTGTGTCAGAATAAAAAGCGCCACAATCTGTCACAGTGGCCGCACCTGATTGGTCAAAACGCCAGAAGCGGATGTCTGTTCAGATGTCTGTTCATTTGAGATTGTGAGCAGCGGCAGGATGTCACTGCATTGTGATTGCAGCAGGGAAACTTCCAACGGCTCTTTTGCTCTTTTCCAACAAATGGAACGAGACCAATGCGAGAGAAGAAACATGCAGCCACAAGTTGAGTTGCCCATCGGATTCCACTGTAAAGGGGTAATATAGAAAGTTCTTTATTTGCCCAGTGGACTTCAACAAATAGAAACAATTGCTCAGATACCTTTTTCTGCACCGTAAAGGCCGGAGGTGTACTTAAAGAAGAAAATATTGTACACAACTAAGCATGGCTTTTCAGGGAAAGAAGGCGGCCGCTACAGCCGTCGATCGGCAATGGTGAATACAAGATAGCTAGCTTGTTCGTACAACACTGCGTTTTACATTTATCTTGAGGGTAAAAGGGAACAGAGAGGAAAATTTGTGGCATGCACTCACTCTCTGCAGAATGCGCGCTCCGTGCCGTGTTGAACCAAGATGCCGTGACGAATTGCCACCTGCAACATCGCTGAACATGAGTTGCTGCAGACGGTAATTTACGCTTTTCATTCCTTTATGCAGGCACTCCAAGAACCGCGAGATGCCGCTGATAGGTTTTTAATTTTTCTGCTGCCTATATATAAAAGGGATGAGCTAAAAAAAATCTTGCTGTGTTTCTCTTCATAGATGCGTTGGGAGACTTCGCAGACGAAGTTTTCATATGTTCGCCACGGTACGAAGTGCAGGCATGCCCAGACTGACTCCTGATAACTAACTTGCAAGCTAACTCGTGAGCTCAATGCAGAGCCACACCACCGCGGCTGCCGAAAAACCACCTCTGGCATGTAAAATGCGTCGGTGTAGCAGCACGTCGCTGGCGACTGATCATCCGCGCACATGAGTGGTTTCACGCTGCAGACATTACACATGGGCATGATGCAGGTTGCTTAAACAGCTAATAGAGAGTTCTAGAATAGGAAATGCACATTTGCGTGCAGTAAACGCAAGTATTTTGCCGGTCAATATGATTTATGTTACATCATCCAATATACGCAGGCGAGATAACTCCAGTGATAGTGGTGCCATCCGGTTTGAATGAAGAGAACAATTTCTACAACAAACCGGTGCTCGTTAGGCCAAGAAGGTACCGAATCGTCCAGCAAAATAAAAAAAAACAGGCCAAATTTATCGGCCATCCAATTTGTTTAGGCAAAGTAAGATGAAGCGAAAATTCCGTACCCAGTTTATAGCCAGTTCACGGGCCGAAAAACGCAGTAACTCCGAAGAGTTCACTCCGAAGCGAGAGGCTCCACTTCAGAGCGCACCGCCATGTTGTCTGTCTTCGAGCATCTGCTGCTGGAAGAGCATACGCTATGTGTCTGACGTCACCGTCAGACCACTTCGACCCTTTTCGCTGCATCCGAACCACCACATCCGCTTCCGGCATTTCAACCAATCGTGTAGCCGCTACGGCAGATTATGACTCTTTTTATTATGACACAAACTCTGAATATGGACCCTGGTTGGCTGGGTACGCGCCCAGTGCCTACATCACGGAAAATCCACGTCATCATTGGTCTGCGCGTGCTACGTAGCACCAATAGCACCCACAAGTCCATGCAGGAAAGCTAACCTTCGGAGATGTGCTGAGGGAGAGCCAGCTTCTTGAGTCGCCCGGTATTGCCCGAAGTTCGATCTATCGGATGTGACTGCTAATTTTTGGACGATATAGCCATACATTTTGCTATTTGCCTCAAAACACGACAAATCTACACTTTCAGTGTAAACGGGCAAAAATAGTTCACATGATAAACAAATGAGAAAGATTTCTCATTGGATAAATGCTGCCTTTCCATTCGTCTTTCTCTCTCTCTCTCCTAGTGGCTGCTGTTGGAACCGTAGGTGGGCCACTCGCTGCGGCTTCCCGCTTCCACTGCAAGTTTGACAAAGATGCGCATGCGTCATTTGCTGCCCGTGGGCATACTGTACAGTTAATTTTGCAGCGAAAGCATGCGCAAGGGAATCGCGCTGCATGAGAGTGGACATGTTGCTGATGTTACATCGCAGAGGGATGGTAATGTTTGCCACGGGCGAGCATCGCTGGCCCTTGATAGATGAGCAGCTGATCATAGTATGTCGTCTCTGCTGACAGGCATTTATCCAATGAGAAATCTTTCTCGTTTGTCACGTGAACTATTTTCACCTGTTTACACTGAAAGTGTAGATTTCTCGTGTTTTGAGGCTGTGTCAATGGACTTCTGATTGACACAGGTGCGAGGTTGTGTAAAGGCAGTGATAGTAAAGCTGGGAAGAACTAAGGCACTTAATAATTCGCAAGTAAAATTGATCGCCGTTTTTTAGGTGGTAACTACGTATTTGTTGCTGAACTGAGATGAAACAAGCCTCGCTTTCACGTGCGTCACGGTGTTAATCACTTGAAGGAATGCTGACATATTACATTTTATAGCTATGTAGCTTGTTATACTGCAATTAACGTGCAAAAGCTAAATATTCAAATACTTTACAAGAGAGTAATTTTATTGCGGCTGGTGAATTGTGCGGTCAGCCTGATAAGGCACAGAAATCGACCTTCTGACGAAAGAATTCTTTTCATTTGGTTTGCCGTATGCATATTTGAAGTTTTGCTCGTTACAAGTGCGGAGTGAATGCATGCTCTTTTCGGGGCAAGCCATTGAGATTGTACCAGAAAGGCATATCGCTGAAACGGTGTCCCTACTGACCAGGGCAAACCGTTTTTTCTTAAGTTTGCATTTGAAGGGAGGGTACATTCGCTTCGCATGGCAAGGGGGCTTTCTAGGTGCAGTATCTGTTGTACAGACAAGGTGGTCCAGTCCAGTCCGGTCTATTCCATCTCATGCACAAACATAATAAATAGAGGCCAGCAACATTCCAAGCAGTAACAATGCAAACGAAGGTCTGTAAAGTTAGTGAAATTGAGCATGACACGTAAAACACTTGCAGGGCAGCATGACTAGTATGTGTGTTAGCTACAGGCACCGTAGCTCTGAAGTTCAAGCTTCTTGGACTGCCATGAAGTCGTATTACAAAGTGCTCGCAAGCAATGGAATTTCTCGAGAAAGAGTACAGCGCTCACAAATGCAAGTGCAATAATACAGCCGCTTGAGATCGAGTGGCCGTGGTAATAAACAGTGCAGTCGGCCTGACAGATTATCATCATTTATATAGTGGAGAGCGTCCATCGATAATTTTAAAGTGACAGGCTGAATTTAAGGGTTAAGTATGGAGCGACAGTCAGTGTCACGATAAACGTGGGTACACGGTCTTGTGTGGTGCTTTCTTTTAAGCAGTCACCTGCTTCTCAATATAGCCAAATCATTGTTAGAAGCATACAGAAAACAGTGAGCCACTCACAACTTGGCTCCGCGTCCCCCATCTCAGCTTCTCACTTCAACTTTTTTTTTTCTTTAAAAGCACACATTGAAAGGAGGCCGATGTGTCGCATTTGCAAACAGTGCGCCTGTTTTGCATTTTGCGAGCCTTAATGAGGACACTTCGTGTGAAAACGATCACTGAATGGTGATTGGGGGACAGCAGTACAAAAACAAAAATTTGTGCCGGCTTCAGTATGCACGCTAGAGTGTTTATTTCTGTTTTTCTTGTTAAACAGCCGCGATCTGCTGCTGTTGAGGGAAGGTGTGGAGAAGTCACAAGAGCGTGTTCCTGGGCAGTTTATCAGCTTTTGAGCAACCAGCTGTGCAGAAGTACATTCCTTTATCTCACCGAAAAACAGTGCGCTTACACGGGACAGCGAAAGACACACACACACATCGGTGAGATCATGCACCAACTGGCCCGGCAACTATTCTTAATGCATTCCTTTATGTCACTGAAGGTGTATATGAAAATAGATTTGCGGCTAATCAATACCGCAGATGATGTAAGCTATGAAAACTCAAGCACATCGTAAACGGATGGGGAAAGCTGCACATGCGGCCTGGCCCACCCATGCTTTGCAGGCTTCCTGACAGGTAGCACAGCCATCGTAACGTGCACGGCGTATACATTCATGTTGTAGCTTTACGGTGCTTAGAAATTGATATTAACAATAATTCAGCTGTGGCGTACAAATTTTGATGGAGGAGAAATTTAGAGGCCCATGTACTGTGATATCAGTGAACATTTCTCAGTTGTCATTAGTGCTCAGGTCCAGTAAGCTTTCGGCACTTGTTCATTGCTACCGTATTTACTCAAATGTAACGCGAGTTTTTTTCCACGATTTTTTCCTCTTAAAGTCCACCCTCACGTTATGATCAAATACCGCACTTTGATTGGCCTAAAGCAGAGCTGCGGTGCAGCTATTTCAAAGCAATCAGCTTGGTTTCAGTTTCCGCAGTTTTGCGATCTTATGCTGGCAACATGGGTACCATGGAAGCCAAATCCTCATTCATGCAAAGTCAAAGCATTGTTGTTCCGTCATTTTTTGTGTTTGTTGCGGCCTCGCACTGAATGCGTCATCGCGTCGTGTTGTGGCAACGTTCGTTTTAACAGAAAATTGATCCTGTTAGCTGAAGAGGTTGGGAATGCTGCGGCAGCTCGAAGACTTGTCCTCAACGAGTCAACCATCCGCGGATGGCGGCTGCAGTGGGAGGGGCTTTTTAAATGTGAGCCCGACCACAAAGGATTTAGTGTGCCTCGCCACAGCCATCACATCGAGCTGGAGAAAAAGTGGTGGACTTTATTATCGAGTAGCGCAACCATCTCATGGGGGTCAGTGTCGAGCTGATCCATTGAAAAGTTAGAGACGCTGATCGGGAGATGGGAAGTGCAGAGCATCTCATGGGTGGGCCAAAACGTTCATGAAGAGGAATGGGTTCTTTCTGCGGCGAACAACATCGATACGACAGAAGTTACCGGGAGACTTCGATAGCGAAAAGGAGGACTCCGAAAGTGGGGACATGTTTGCCACGATGTCTATTAAAGGTACTTTGTTTTGCATCCTTAAGCTTCGCGTTACATTCGTGGTTTTATTTTTTCCCGCTGGGTAGCTTGTAAAGGCACCCCTCGCATTACATTCGTAGTCGCGTTACATTCGAGTAAATACGGTATATTCAAGATGGCTGCCATTGTTTGCGCCGAAGAAATGAACTACGCGCTGGGTCTTAAGTTCAGTGTTTTGAGACTGGTGATGCAGGTGTGGCGGCTGCAGCAACGTAAAATTTTCAGCTGTTCCACGCGATTTCGTGGTGCAGCTGTTTGCGATGCACGGGATTTCGCGAGACGACAACGGGCTGTGGTTGTCAGTGAAGTACTTGTTTTGGCTGGACGCCGGCGTTAGGATGACGTGCTGTGGAACCGCAGCAGTGACGACGACGGCTGTACTAGTGGGGAAAATGGTGCAAATGTAGATGAGTAGTCCAGTGACTAATACATTTTCGTTGTGGAATGTGCCCACAGGCACGCCGTGCTTTTTTCTTTTCTGACATGCGAAAGGAAGCGTGGGTCGACTTGCGACTTTGCCGCTAAGGGCCTTGGAGGTGAAGGCTCCCGTCCGGGACCTTTGGAGCCCAAAGATGCAGCCTTCAAGAACCTGCGATCAGCATGCCAAAAAGTAAAAGCGATGAAAAAAAAATAGATGCAGCCAACAATGTTTGAAAACATCTCTAAAAATACGAATGTTGTTTCTGGCTTTGCTTTTTCTATGGGTGTTTATATTTTATGCACAGATGTCAAGACAGTAAAAGTGTTGCATCAACATCGACTGCCCTGGGGGACAAGGCAATACACAAAACCTGCTGTTGCTGATGGGCGTAGCTGTTGCAGTTCTTTTAAGGAAACAATTAGAATAAACAATTGCCTGAGCTCAACGAATGAATATAATTCCCCACTTTAATTTTAAAACTCGTGTTAGCCGCCTCAAGCAGAGCAGCGGGTGCTAAGCCTCATTGGCTGTCCCACCTTCGGGCTGCACCATGTTGCTGTGTCCCTGCTCCTTTGAGCTTTCGCTCCTTTGGTTTAAAGAGGTGCCTTTGCTGGAAAGGCCTTTAAGAAACGCCATGTGACAGGGGTATTACAATTGTGTAAATACGGCAACTCCTTCCCACCAAGCGAACATATTAAACTTCGCGCTTGGCACATGGTGGCCTTGGTTGCCTATGTGCCATAAAACCCCAAAAAACACACACATAGTGGTTGACTGCCGCTGTGTTCTTCAGTGCCAATGGCAAAAAATATAGTAGTAAACCTCCATGATCATTTTTTTCTTGGGGAACCTTAGTATGAGCCTCTCCCAACTTGTAACACTGCAAAACAGTTGGTTGCGGAAAGCATTGTGAAGCAGGAGTTGCATGTGCTGAGATGGCCCTAATTGTGACAGAGGTGGAAGTGAAATTTGCTACATGTGTGAGAAAGCTGCAGAGGCCAAAATTGGCGAGGCCGAAAAGGCTGCAGTTGGTAACACTGGGCCATGTCCTTGGCGTCCTGTATTACTCCGCTGGCCAAACGCAATAGTAAACGAAATCAGCTTTTTAACGTTTGACTATATTAAACAAATCAGGCATCAAAATTTTAGAGCTTATAATTTTTGCCTTGTAATTAGGTTCTTGTTTAGGTAACAGGAAAAGTTTTAACAAGACTACTTTTTGTCATGGAGGAATTCTGTGCGGCGGTCCTGAATGTGGGCACATCTTCACTGCAGACATAAAGGGGCTCTGAAAGGGGCGGAATGCCAGGGATGTTAATTACGCTGCTCCACGAATATTGTCCGGCAAGTATTTGTTTAATGCGCTTTGTAGAAACTGAGTTATCTTTAGTCAAAATTTGAATTTCAGCATGTTCGCGCCTTTCCCTCTCCTCTCGTCACTTTTTTCACACTGGAAGGTCGGCGCTCCTCCACCGGGCCCACTTCTGGCAGCGGAGCTTCCCGACCCGCCGGAGCTACGCGGCTTATTGGCCGCGTCCTTGGTAGCTGCCTGACGTCTCAAAGAATCTAGTGATGAGTTGCGGGTTGCACGCTTCATGCGTGATACGTGCCACGCCCTAAACCTAACCAATAGGCATCTCTCACCTTGTCTACGTAGATGCGAGTGACGGAGGAGGGTGCGAGCATGTAAAAGTCGCCGGGAAGGGCTCGCCAAGTTTCGCACGTGATTGTGTGTCTTCTGCTGCGAGTAGAAATGTACTGCTTGGCTCAGGTGTTCATGACAACACAATGCAGTGAATGAGTGAGTTCATGTGCTCTCCTCAGAAGGTGTTTCAGAGCCCCTTTAAAGCGGCTCAGAAACACCTTTCAACGAGATCACATCAACTCGCTCAATCACTGCATTATGGTGTCACCAACACCTCAGCCAAATAGTACATTTTTACATGCAGCAGAGAACCCATGATCACACGCCTAAGTTGGCGAGCCCTTTTCAGCGACTTTTTCATGCTCGCACTCTCCCCCATTCTCCCCCATTGCACGCTCCTGTGTATACAAGTTCAGAGATGGCTATTGGTTAGGCTCTTTCAGACGATAGGCAGCTACCATGGCCACGGCCAGTAAGCCGCGTAGCTCCTGCGGGGCAGGAAAGTCTGCTCCAGCGTTGAAGCCGGGTTACGAGTGCTGACATTTCAGCTTGCAAAAACTGACTAGAGGCGAGGGAAAGGGTGTGAAGACGCTGAAATTCATATTCTGACTTCAGATAAGTCAGCTTCTACAAAGCACAATAAAAAAATTCTTGCTTGAGGATATTCATTAAGTGGCACCCTTTAACAGGAACACCGCGCCTTTATTGAGAGCCCCTTTCAGAGCCCCTTAACCCTTTGATGCCGTACATGTATGGGGGCGGTTTTCCGTCCCGCAAGGTCTTAGCCGTACGGGAACAGTTTCAACCCTCCGTTTGAAACTTTGCACCATAATTACGTATGCCACCGGGAGGTGCTGCCACCTCCTAGGACTTAAAAGAAGAGTGAAATTTGATTGTGCTACCTTCTTGCGGAGATAAACAGAACCGATTTCTAGCTGCAGCATGTCGCGCGGGCTGCGGCAACCCCCTTTCGTTGTTTGGGTTTCACTGCTTGATCGCAGTGGAGGCACGCAATACTTCATCACGCAGGTGATTTTTCGCCATCTGTTTTCACCTTCGACGGCTCACAATCACGGCAGGTTGTGGCCTCTTTGCTCCTGCCAGAAGCATCCGAATTGGATTGTTTAAAACTTTTTTAATGAAAAATTTGTGTTGCTCATCGTCATAACAAGTACGGTAGTTAAAAAAAACAGGCGCATGTCACTCCGGCGCATTGTGGCTAAAAGCCTGGGCAGCCGTGGACCTCCCGGAGCTTTACTGCTTCTACGTAATAGTGCTGCTTATGGGCCTGGTGTGGACGGACACCCTGTGAGACTATTGGTCGATGGACCCGATGCTGCTGACCCAGTTTTTTTCTGTAAACCGCTTTGTTCTGCTGTACGTCGAGCACTTCAGTTCGATAACAGAGCAATCCGATCGCCTAAGGGCCATCAGAGTTGTCATGGAGGCCATTCAGGAAAAATTTTTGACTTTTCCTTCCATCCCAAAATTTATGCATAGATGAGTGGCTGATGCCTCGGAGAATCCGCCTTTCATTCCGGCAGTACATACCATCCAAAAGACACCGGTTCGGAGTGAAGATGTTCATGATGGTGTGACCTGAAAACTGCATATGTACTAAGGTTTCTAGTTTATACAGGAACAACAGTTAGCCTGGCCAAAAGAAAGCTTGGTTATGCGAGCTCTGTTGTTGCTGACCTTCTACCAGACTTCCTTGGAAAAGGACACTCTCTGTTTGTGGACAATTGGTACACGAGCCCAGCGCTGTTTGAATTTCTGCAGAGAAACAGAACAAATGCATGCGGAACTGTGCGAATCAACAGAAAGGGCCTGCCCTCTTTCAAAAAAACGAAGGAGGGTGAAACAGAAAGCTTCCACACAAACACTCTGTCTGCTTGTCTTGAAATGGTTTAACAAGCACGAGGTCACTCTTTTGACATCAGTGCATGGACTCTAGATGCAAGAATCCGATAAGGTGGACAGAGCGACCAGAGAAAAAGAAAAAAAAAGGCCTGCATGTGTACTTGAATATACGAAGAAAATGGCACTCATCGACAAAGTAGACATGCATCTTAGTTTCAGTGAAAGCACCAGGAAAACTGAAGTGGAACAAGTTCTTTTTTCACCTGCTCAACATGACGTTTTTTCTCTGTCGCGTGAGAACTGGCACCCCGATGAAGCTTGATGCGTTTAGAAAGAGTGGACCCAAATATTGGAACAGTACCAGACCCAGATCCAACGAACAAGGCGCAGGAAACGTACTGCAAACAACCCGCTACGACTGTCGGCGCGCCACTTCCCAGAGAGGGTGCCTCAGACCTCTGCCTAAGGCAGCCACACGCAGCGAAGATGCCATGTGTGCCAACACAACTCGTCGCCCCAAGAGGAAAACAGACATGCGTTTTATGTGTGCAGACTGCGATAATGCACTATGCGTAGGCCAGTGTTTCAAGGAATACCACACTATGAAATACTATTGAACAGTTTGAAGTTCTGAGTGATGCTGACACCAAAATACTATTCCTGATTTTTTTTACAATTTCTTCATGGCTTTACGCATTTTGTGCATTCAAAATCTGCAATAAAGTAATTTATTTGACCATCTGGGAAAGCTTTTTAAAATTTGACCCTCAAAGGGATAAAGTTGTATACGACTGTGGACATGACATCAAGGGAGAGGTGCAAAGCGAAAGATGTCTATTGCATACATTCAACAAAACTTCGCTTCTTGCAATCATCTTGAGGTTCATTACACGTGAGGTTTTTTTATTTCTGGTGATAATTTACCGTTTTTCAATATTTCTCTGGAGTGATAGTAGTAGTAGACCTTTATTCGGCCATAATTTACAGGCCGAGCATGTCGACTGTCTGGGCGACCGGACGTCACAGTTCTTCCCCTTCAGTGCCAAGCCAGTCGAGCCAGGTGGTGATGGATAGAGAGAGGAGGGGATAGGAACCCGACTGCTGAGCAGCCGGGGCAGTTAGGACAGGAAGCGTCAGATTGGTAGCGATAGAGAAAGAGGCGAGAGGAGGTGATGACAGCATTCATTTGGATTCGCCGAAGAAGGCGAGCCTCCGGCACAGTGCGTGATGGATGAGAGGGAGGGTAGAAGAGCTTGTCGAGGCAGAGCTTGAGATAGACCTCCTTTATGGTGCGGCACAGGGTGAGTCTTCCAAGGGCTTGGGCTAGGGGATCAACGGCTCCCGGTAAAGAGTGTCGTGGGTGAGCTGATGGGCCAGCTTATTGCCGTCAATCCCCGAGTTCCCAGGGACCCAGCGGAGGAAAACGATGGAAGGCTGTGTGTGTGTGAAGGGGGCAAGGTTCGGTTCTGTATGTGGCGGATAGCTGTATAACAACCTGAATACAGTGTGTACTCAGGGAGAGAGGGAAGGAGGGCAAATGACTGGAGAGCATGCGCAATGGCAAGGACCTCTAGGGACAATGCGTCCAGAGGGCGCAGGTACGGTCGCTGGTGTGGGTTTCAGGTGCAGGGAGGTGGGGATGGTATAGGGCGTAGCCACAGGAACCTCGAGGATCCACGAAAGAGGCATCCCTGTAGGCCACACCCTGAGTATCGAAGACGGGGGAATGGTGCTGCGCGGTCGCGTGACGACAGCCGGCATGCAGGGCGGGGGACATGTTGGTCGGGAGGGGAAGGATATGAAGATTGGGAGCCGGGGTGGGAATAGGAGAGGTTAAGGTGGAGATGGGAATGGGACAGATATCCCCCTGAGCCAATAAGTACTGACCCTGGCGGGTAAGGGAAAGCCGGGCAAGCTGCGAGTCATGGTGGAGAGTGAGAGAGAACGGAGAGGATGGAAGAGGCCTGTGGCAAAGAGCTTAGCGGTTGAGGTATTGATAGGGAGGTTGAGAGCTGCCTTGTAAAGGTCCACAAGGGCAGTCTCGAACGCTAAGTTGAGTCTGAGTGCAGGAAATATAGGGTATAAAGTACAAGACTTCGTTGAGGGTGAGCACATGGGCAACGCGGCATGCATGGCTCTCGTGGAGACCTGAGCGCCGACTGACCACGCGCCGCAGGAGGTGAGTAAGAGTGGCAGGTGGTGACAGCGTGGTGGAGGGCTTGCATGCTCCTTGCTTCATGCAAAGGGAAGCCACGAACTTTGCACTGGGTGGTGACAGGAATGGGACAGCCAGAAAGTTGGAGAGAGACGAAATGGTTGTGCGAGCGCTGGTATGAGGAGTGGTTGAGAAGGAGAAGCTCAGATTTCTCCTCAGCAGGACAGAGACCGGCGGTGGTGAGAAAAGAGTTGGTTAGATCAAGGCCACGTTGCAGGGTGTCCTGTACGTGACCGGGAGAGCCAGACAAACACCAGAGAATGATGTCGTCGGCGTAAAAGATGGCTGGCTGGATGGATGGATGGCAAAAGATGGGCTGGCTGGGAGGTGAGAGGGGCCATAGCTAGATTGAAAAGGGAAGGAGAGAGAACAGCACCTTGAGGAGTGCCGCGGGTGAGGCGGTGAGGATCGGACAGATGGGTGTCTACGCGAAAGCGAGCCACTGTGTTAGAGAGAAATGAGCGGATGTAAGAGTACATGCGGGAGGCACAGGCCAGGGAGACGAGTTGAGAAAGGATGTGGTCATGGCACATACCGCCGAAGGCCTTGCGGACATCGACGGTCGCAAGTGCATGAATTTGGGTTGGGGTAGCTGAGAGAAAGGTGTGCTGGAGAATCAGGAACATGTTCTGTGCACAGACGCGACGTTGGAAGCCAATAAGAAAATGGGGGAAGAACTCCCTCTCTTCGAGAAAATTAGAGAGACGAGTCAGGGCCATTCGCTCAAGGGTCTTACCAACGCACGATGTCAGGGAGATTGGGCGGAGGTTAGAGAGAGAGGGAGGTTTGCCCAGCTTTGCAATCCTAGAAATGAGAGAGGAGGTCCAGGAGCTCTGCAGGCAGCTGCTGTCCCAGCCATCATTATACGTCTCAAGGAGGAATTCTTTGGTGCGGTCAGGAAGGTCACGAAGTGTGGTGTATGTGATGGCGTCCTCACCGGGAGCCGAGTGAGTAGCATTGGCAGCCAGAGCCGCTTTGAGCTCCCGGAAAGTGAAGGGTGGCCCAGATAGGGGTTAGGTCTGTCCAAGTATGCCTGGTAGGAAGGAGCAAGAGGGGGCGGGAGGTACAAAGAGGCGAGCAGATCAAAAACATCGGAGGGGGTTCCTTAGTGCCAAGGAGGGATTTAAAGAGGGACCATGTGGATCGCGAGCGCAGTGCAGATTCAAGACCCTCACAAAGCGCACTCCAACGAGAGTGTTCAAGGGAGGCGCAGTGGGCGGCGATCTCGGCTCGCAGAGCTGTGATCCGAGAGGAAAGTTGGGTATTTTTGGGTTGGGAACGGAAGGAGCGTTGAAGACGTTTATGGCGACGCCATAAACTGAGAAGGTGATGGTCCGGGTTTGGGATTGGGTGACGTTAGTGAACGCGATAGCTACTGGACGTCAGCGCTGCGGAGATGTGCGACGTCCAGTCATCGTAAGATTGGAAGGAGTCGGAAGCGAGATTAGTGCTAAAGGCGTTCCAGTCAATGTGAGTGACCGGATGACATCGAGGGTTGTGGGAAAAAGAGGTGGTAATATGGATGAGAAAGTGGTCACTGAGAAGAGTTACGGCTGTGACCTGCCAGTGAAAGGAAAGTGAGCCCCGAGAGAAGGTGAGGTCGGGTGTCGTGGGGCGCTGCGAGACAGTGACCACTCGTGTAGGGGAGTCAGGAGCATTAAGAAGGGTGAGGTGGCGTTCCCGGGCCAGACAGTGGAGGAGGCGGCCGGGTTTGAGGGTTTGGGGGTAGCCCCAGAATGTGTGAGTGCCATTAAAGTCACCACCAAGGAGAAGTTGGGAGGTAGAAGGGAGAGAGTGAAGGAACTCTAATTTCATTGATGATAAGGAGTATAACATTGTATGGGGCGATGATTTTAACATTGATATGTTGTGTAATAATACTATTCAGAACAATTTTGAAATTCTTCTTTCTTCAAATGGCTGCTCAAACATAATAAAAGAACCCACTCGCTTTACTTCCAACACGGCAACGTTGCTTGAACTTTTTATTACTAATTTTGATATAGCCCGTATTAAGAGTGGTGTAATCTGGTGTGGCATTAGTGACCACATGAGAATTTATATGTGTAAAGAAAAACATCGTAAAAAGAGGCTGTCTGATCAGCCTTATTACCGCCAAATAATCTCTGAGCATAGACTGAACACATTCCGCAGAGAAGTAGAAAATGAGACATGGCAGGAAATTTGTTCAATAATGTGTCCTAATAACGCATACCACATTTTTTTACGCAAGTTTATCGCTCTGTATCAAAATAATTTCCCCCTTACGAAGGTAACAAAACGAAGAAGAATTAGGAAGCCATGGATTTCATCGTCTTTGTTGCATCGCATCGAGGTAAAAAACAAACTTTACTGGAAATTTATCAAAACGAGAGAGCCTGATGACTGGACACAGTACAAAGCTTATCGCAAACAATTAAACCGTGATATTAGAACCGCTAAGGACTGTTACTACAGTGACATCTTTGAGAGTAATGGTGGTCGTACGGATCTATTGTGGAAACAGCTTTCCAACATCATTAACCCTTCAAGTATTACCACAGCTCCTGATATTTTAACAGTTAATGGTGTTGAGATGAGTAGGTTTGACTTGGCTAATGCGTTTATTGATTCCTTCTTTGATAACTTGCGGTCCCAACATAACCCGGAAGCGATCGAATTTCTAGAGACTGACAACTCGCAGAGTGTTTTCCTTACTGCAGTTGACAACGAAGAAGTTCAGTCAATCTTCAGGGAACTACACAATAGCCCACCGCATGATGCGGACGGACTTCAATTTTCTCCTGTTAAGTATGTTATAGACGTTATTTCATCCTCACTGATTCATATCTTTAATCTATGTCTTAGCACTGGTGCGTTTTCTACGGAGATGCAAGTTGCTAGAGTACTGCCTGTATTTAAAAAAGGTGATCGTAATAATATCGCCAACTATAGACCAATATCCCTTCTACCAGTGTTTTCGAAAAGTCTTGAAAAAGTGGTCGCTAATCGCCTGCACCAATTTTTGGATCGCCACACTATTATTACCCGATCTGAACACGGTTTTCAGAAAGGATTTTATACTGAAACTGCATTGGTGGCCCAAAAAGAATTTATCTTAGAAAACTTTGAAGAAAAAAAGATTACACTTGGGGTTTTCATAGACTTTAAAAAAGCCTTCGACAGCATTAGTCATGACACTCTTCTTGCGAAAATTCAGAGATATAGTATCAGGGGCCATGTGCTAGAGCTAATTCGTTCTTATCTTTCGCACAGATATCAATATGTCGACATCAGTGGATGCTCCTCGCGCATGACTCAAATCAAAACTGGCGTCCCGCAAGGGAGTATCTTAGGTCCACTTCTGTTTAATTTATACATCAATGATATTACCACTATTAATACGAATGCATACTTTATAATATACGCGGACGACACAGGCATATTCTTCAGTGATTACAACCCCGATGATCTCATATCCTTGCAAATAGGACGCTTTCAGCGCTTGTCCACTGGGTAAACTGTAATGCTCTACAGATAAATGTTTCGAAAACGAAAGCAATGTTCTTTCGTACGAAAGGAAAAATATTAAGTTTCTCCTGACACCTCTGCTGTGTCTCGAGTAGTATAGAAATTGTTAACACCTTTAAAACATTAGGAATCTGGTTTACGGAAAAACTGCTTTGGGATACACATATTGATCATATATGCCTTAAGGTTGCTCGTGTAGTTGGCGTACTGTCACGTTATCGCCATTTTTTCTCTACCTCAATTAAACTGCTTCTGTTTAAAACCATCTTCATGTTACATTTGCATTACTGCAACCTAGTTTGGAGAGCTGCTACAAAGACCACTCTTCAAAATATTTACCTCCTTCAAAAGAAGGCCTTAAGAATTATTTTTAACCAACCTTACTATTATCCTTCCTCAGCCCTTTTTCACAATAGTAACGTGCCGAGAATATTTAGTCTCTATGATATACGTCTGTCCTTGCGCTACAAACAGGAAACACGGGACAAAATTTCAACAATATCTCAAATTGCTAACCTTGAGCTCCTTGTGCCTACATACCCGCTACGCCGTCTGCGGCACTACACCCTTAACACACCACGAACTAACTATGGGATATAGATGCTTAGATATTATCTTCCCGCACTACTCAATCGTCTCTTTGATGCAGGCATTGACAATAATAAATGCAGCAATGCTGACCTCCGGGCGTTCTTTCACGAATAATTCTCTTTTGTTATGGTTTGTGGTTCTTACGTATACGGTAGAAATATGCAGGCTCGTTGAATGCTTATCGTAACCCGTCAGCACGCCAATATCATGCGGTCTTCATTCATGTATGTTGAAAATTGTTCTTTTATGCGTTGTCAATGTGTTCACGGCTGTGAAATTAAGTGCTATAATCTCTGCGCATATAAAATGTTTAAATAATTCTTTCAGTGCATGCTTTGAATTTTATATATTGCTTGTTCTTTATGTTATATTGCGCGCTTAGTTTGTGTTCCCGCTGTTCATTCACAGATTGTGAATCATGCCTTAGGTTGATGTATGCCTTTCTTGCTTGCACGTGACCAATGGCGCCACTGTTGCTGGATGTTGTGGACCTCGGGAGCTTGTCAAGCTACGGCTTTTTTTCCCGGGGCCCACTGCTCTCTGTAGCAAGAAATAAATAAACTGAACTGAACTGAACTGAACTTGCCCAGGGCGCAGAATAAAAGAGGTAGTGACAGGGTGGTTGTAGAAAGACAAAAGGACGAGTGAGGTGCGGGAAGAAGGGTGGTAGCTGGATTATATTTTCTTTTCTGATGTGACAACTGCCGTGTGGTGCAAAAGTACTTGAGCTTTACCCATAGTTAAGCTAATACAGGGATTGGCAGAGGGCATTTTGAGCACTGCCCATAGGCGAAGAGGCTTCTATCAATGAACAGTAGTTTAAAAGAAAACAAATTATCCAATAACTGACATAAAAAAAATCTAAGTAAATATGTAAGTGTTGGTATATACCCCGTGTTTCAGGAAAGCTTGCCACTAATTTTTAAAACAGGCTTTTTGAGGTAAAAGAATGGCTTTTTGGGTAAAGTAATACCATTTTTGACGGGAATCAGAGCACATGAATCATGGTCAAATCGTGAATAGTGGCCAAAAATTTTTTTGATAACTTTTTTTAATCTGGTGATGGCTCAGTAGTTATGGCACTCGGCTGCTGACCCGAAAGACTCGGTTTTAGACAGTTCAGACATTTGTGTGCAAACTGCATTATAAAAAATGAAAACCAAAAAAAGTTGCGGTGTAAAATAAAAATTGAAGATTGTCTTCTTGCATAGCATGTATTCAAAATTGGAGTGAATGTTGAACCAGTCTTCTTATACATCTTGTCAAGCCTGCAGGCTTTCTACAAGGTGTAAAAGAGAAAGTCTGTAAGAAAAAAAAGTTCTTCAGATATAATGTTGAAATTTTGTTCGTTTAAGTTTGAAAGTTATGCTAACATGCAAAAAAAATTTAACTAAAATTAATCAAAAAATAAAAAGTTGGTGTTGAAAGTTATATCCCCTTTTAAGTAGTAAGCTTGTAAAGTAAAATGTAGTCGTTAACAGTACAACTATACAGATAGGCACTTAGTTGCAATCAGATTTGTTGCCGACCATTAGTGATACTAGCCATGCCTGTTTTTAGACTTCCAAAAAAAGCCTAGTCTCTGTGGCTCAGAAAAAATTTTGGCGGTTCCTTACACAATTCGAAAACCAAATTGCATCACTCCGTGGTGCACTTTCCCTGTGAACTTCTCTGCCTCGCGTATGCTGCGGTGCTCCTCGCTGTTCCAGCCACCATTGTTGCTGCTGCTGTCATATGTTGCCAGGACACGCTGAGGAATACTTGTGTTGTTTGCGGATGAAATGTGTGTGGTGAAGAAGTGTTTGCCGTGTTGATTTTGGTCCATTCTCTCCGAATGTATGTTGTAACAGAATCTACTGGAAATGAAGTGTAGTCAGTGACAGAGCTAGGAGGAGCTGCCATCTTCACAGATCAGTATGTTATGGCCGATTATCCGTTAAAACCTGATCCTCTGTAGCGAGGTTGCAGAAAAATTATTGAAGGTGGGAATTACACGGCATTTAATTTGATATTCGCTTACATGGCTTTGCTTATGTGGTTGAACTGCTGCCTTTTGCTGCTGCTTGTATTCCACATTCAATCACTGTTAATCGGCCACAGTGCTGTGTAGATGCAGGGTAAACATTGCTGCAAGGTTTACCAGGAACCTACAGCGGAAGAGTTGTGTAGCCTTGCTTTGTGAAGTTGTGAGGAAGCTAGCCACTGTAATGCCATGGCTTTTAGCTCTGTTGCAGTCTTGTTGTGTTAAGTGCACTCCTATTGTATTGCTGCAGGAAAAGAATGTGTAAGTAGCCTTAATGCTTGTAAAATTGTTATTTAGGCATTTACAGATGTTCTGCAGAGCAGCTTCAGTTCTTTTTGTTTGCTGGTGTCCCCCTGTGAATGAACTGATTCCTCATGTGCAGGACCTGGGCCGGCTGGGCCGGGACCTGCACCGGGTGGTGATCATCGACAACTCTCCTGCCTCTTACATGTTCCACCCAGGCAATGCAGTGAGTGGCTTCTCTTGTACAAATGCCATCTTTGGCAAGAATTAGGTATTGGTGATGGCTATGCCTCACATTGTTTGCAAGCATTGCACAGAGGTTGGAAAGATGAGAACATGCTAGCATCGCTGGGTCATAGCACTGTGTGCATTTGTTTAGGTTCATGCTTTGGTTTCAGATATGTGCAGGCGACTTTGTGCCAACACAAATTGCTTAGTGGCTTTGGCATATAGCGCAACGGGTGCACTGAAATAGGTGCACATACAAGTGGCTAATTTTGTTTTCTGGATGCATTTACTTCTCTTCATATCTTCTGAACATGTTTGTAACCACCTTGCATACCTGTTCATACACAGGGATGCAAGGCAGAGAGCTAGGGGAGTTGGTACTGATTCGCACTTTAACGAACAGCACAAAAAGGCATAGAACCAAAAGGCACACGACGAGTGACGAGTGCTGACTTGCAGCTAGTGTACTGTATTAACTCGGTTCTAACATGCCATTGATTGTTATGAGCGCCTATTTTTGACGATTGCAATGTGCGTCAGATTTTCATGCTTAAAGAAATGAATCTTCTTACTTTGATTCTCACTTTGAACAACCTTTACTCAATAGCAACCAACCACTGTAATGTCACGAAGAAGTAAACCGGGCTGCCACCTCGCTCGCTTTTCCCCATCTGGCTGGCAAAAACGTCATCACTTATCGTCGCTGTCAATGCCTCCTTGTTGCTCTCAATGGCCCTAAGCATTTCATCCTTGGTGCTGTCCATGACATTTGAACTTTCGCACATCTTGAAGGCTTTTTTGACCATGCCAGATGTGATAGTGCATTTACCCATCCCGCCAAGTCTCATGCAACGCGGCATTCTTCATCTTGTTGGTTGGTGTGAAATGTGTGGCAGCCATCTACAAACCACTCTGTGTAGAGTGTCCAAAACCTCTCCTTCACCGGCTTGTTGAGGCTGATATGCAGCTGCTGCAGCTGTAGTGTCATGTCAGAGTATGGCATCAAGGTCAGTGTTGCATACGTTGAGCGCTCGTCCAGTTCAGGATGAGGTACGTGTCTATCCACCCTTTCTGATTGGTGGGCACAATATCATCGCTTGGGTACACAGTGCCTTTAGGGAGCATCTTGCGTTTGGAAACTAGGAATGGAGGCATGCAGCAAAGCATTACGGTGACACTCATCTTCTCTTCACCAACAGATGAAACGTGCACTTGTTTTGTCCACTTGGTCTCCACAGTTGGGGTGGCTGGCATGTCGAAGTAGAGTGGTGCTTGGTTTGCATTTTCAATTTGCATGAGCTGGTAGCTGTGCTTATGATGCAGACTCGGGACATAACACTGAAAAGCTTTCATATTCTGTTGGCAATTTGTAGCATATTCCCGTTTTCCTTTTGAGTGGAAATCCACACCTTTTCATAAAGTTTATAATCCAGCACCTTCTGACTTGGAACTCCATCCGCATTAGTCATTTCTGCTGCACCAGCTGCGTAGCCCTAACGTTTAATATTTCTGTAGTCACAGACCTGTGGTCTGCTCGCTGTTTCATGAAGTCGGCAAACTCTTCTATTTCTGGGAAGAGGCCCTTCTTTGGCCCGCCGAAACCCTTCAGAGTCGACTTGTTGGCGAAAATCCTGTCTCTGTTTCTGCCAGCCACGAACACAAGTTCCAGGAACACCAAGTGCACGTGAGGTGGCCAAATCTGCCTTTTTTGAAAGATGTGGTGCTCTCTGGGGAGTGGCAAAAATACATCTGCTACTGGTTGAAAACAGACACATGTGGGAGACGCAAGTGCGATCAGATTCCACAAAGGGGCATTGTAGTCGGATGTTCTCGGTGCAGAGGCATGCGCCGGTGGTGATCAGTCACGCCAAGTTGGCTGTGTCTGTAGAAACCCATGCGCAGGACGTCCGACACGCCATCTGTCGTTGCTGACCTGAAAGATGCGTGGATTCCGGCCATGGCAGTCTCATTTCGATTGAGGCAAAATTCTAGAGGACCGTGTGCTGTGCGATGTCAGTGCACGTTAAAGAACCCCAGGTGGTCGAAACTTCCAGAGTACCCCACTGCGGCATCCCTCATAATACGAGTCGCTTTGGGACGTTAAACCCCATAAACCATAAACCAAGTGAAGCAAAAAATAGGGGTGTGCTAATTTTGACATCCTCAAATATGAATCAGACACAAGTATGAAGAAAAAATGCCTTCGAATATTGAATATCTGTTCTGTATGAATAAAATTTCAGGAAAAAGTAAATGGGCAAATGTTGTCCTTCACTTTTTACATAGTGTATTGCCTTTGCAATCGAAATGAACACAACTAAACTGGCTCAGCACCATATTTAAAAAAAAAACAATTGACCACAGAAAACATGACCTCATTTGTACGGACTTCAAAGGACTGCAACAAATACCCGAATTATCCAAAGGTCAAGTTATTAATGCCCCTCCGGCCCCCTGAAGAAAATGAAAATGCCGAAAATGCAGTGATGCCTTGTGTGAGAGGGCTGGATTGCACAAAACGGCAAAACCTCTGTGACGAGCGTGCAGGTTTGGTGTGCTGGAAGAAAACCTCTGACCTAATTAGGGGAATGCACATTGGCATCACAATGGCGGGACTCCTTCAAAAAAATTAGCCGTCGATTACGCTTCTTGGTAATGCGATTTTTAAGTGTGGCTGCTGCGACACTCGAACCATAGGCGACTGCACATGGAACACATAGTGCCGAATGGAGGCTGCTCTGGGTTTCGATTTGAACACCGTGCATAGCGTTCTGCTGCCGATGAACCTCTTCTGGGCGAATGGCCAGCACGTTCACAGCATGTGCTATTCTTGTGCCATCTCTAGCTAGCGACACATACCTTACCTACGATGCGATAGGTGAGGCTACTCGGGTGTTGCGGGTTGCCGTTGTCCAACCTGCCTTCATGCTATCGCTGCACCCTCCTCCTTCGCTTTCCTTTTAGCGCTGTTTTTGCTGTCTGGCCCATGATAGTCTTGGTTGCTTATGTTCCATTAAACCCAACACAACGCAATTGTTTTTGCTGTCGCCATCTCTATCTTCCACTGCACTCGCTCGGTTATGCGGCTCAACCCAGGATCGGGTGCATAAGAGCTGCGCTCTAGAAGAAAATAAATGACCACTGATACGCCAGATGGCATTTTAAAGCAGCACACAGCTAGATTGGACGGCTAGCGAATGCACGACCGATAGCCAATGTTTCTCTAGGCGAAACTATGTGGCCAGTTGATTTTTTGGCGTAGCGACATGTGCCCTCCTATTGTTGTCATGCCTGCCGTTGTGTGCACGTCACAGGTGCACACATTTTTCAGTGCACCTTGCAGGAGGCGGTCTTTCGTGACATCTCTACTCTGGTTCCCGTAGGGAGCCCAGTGCGAAATTCTTCTAGTGGGCTATTCTGCATATCGTAGTTGCCTAAAACGAGGTGGTGGAGCTCACGCTACAAGAGTTGTGTAGGCAAGAGGATGAGTACGATGGGTGTGAGCATTAAGCATGTAGCACATTATGGAAGGGCCCAAGAAAACCACGCACTGCTTTCGCATTGTGATTGTGTGATGCCGGTGGTCGGCCATCCTCCTCGTCGTGTGTGACATGCGGAAAAGCCCACTTGCAGAATTTCACACAAGTTCCAAGCCTAGAAGCATCCCAATGTGATCAGTCCACACAATAAACAACAACAAAGAAATTGGAGCAGATGCCTCTGTACTGTTTTCCTGAACTCGAATTTGGGATAATTTGCCCCAATATTGTGGTTATGCCACAGACAGATTTATCAAAGTTGACGCGGTAATCGATTGCTACTGAATATTCAGAAATTCTCAAGTGTCAATTTCTCTAACCGAATACTAACCAAATGAGAAACATACGATATTTACACAATTTTGAGTTGACCTTTTATTTTTTTTATTTTGAAAATTTGAAATGGAGGCGTCAACATACAATCGAAGCCAAAGCATAGTACCATAAATAAAGGTGAGACAGACGATGTCAGGGATGCTACAGCGTGGTTCACTTTTATGTTTACTCTACGGCTCTGTCCAGTAGCATTCAGCTGTTCTGCGTGCTTGTTCAGAAGGATTTTTTTTATTTTAAGTGCGCAGTCTGCGTTTATGGGAGTGTCAACAACAGTTGATGGAAGGGCCACCGTTACAATCACGGCGGCGCCGCCACTCGGTACAGCAGTGCTTCCGGGGAGTGTCTGTAGCTGATGGAAGAGCCTTTGCGCTTACGCATGGTTTCTCTTTGGCTCTGTTTGATGCATTTGACTTGATTGCTGGCCAAGTTTTTCCAGTTTATAATGTAGTGCTTCGTCAGTCGTCATTTGTGCTCTGAGGCTGGTAAGTGCTCAGTGCTCGTTCACGGCTACATTCAAGATGGCTGTCATTTATGCCAAAGAAACGAACAGTTGTGCGCCGGGCCGCAATTCCAAGTTTCAGAAGGGATGATGCAGGTGTGGTGGCTGTGGTTGTTTGTATGCTGTGGTAGTTACTCTAGATACATTGTCATGACTGATATAAGTACAAAATACTGTAAATTTATTTTCTGCAGCTTATCATAGCTTGAATATGGATAAAATAGCATTTTATGAATATTTCACGGGCACCTAATTTCACGAATCAAATGTGGCAGGTCCCTTAGTGCTCGTTAAGTTTCCCACTGTCTTGCGCTACGCGCGTGGAACAGCTATTGCAAAGGTGAACTTGCAAAGGTGAACTTGAGGAAGCGTGATGAAGGCCATTCACGCATCATGGAAGAGCACCAGGACGCTGCATAGAAGGGGTACTGCGTGGTAGATACCTGGAAGTAAATATTTTTCAGTCAGCTTGAATTCTGCCTACAGTCGAATCCGGATATATCAAACCAACATATTTCGAATTATTGTCTGTATCGAACACAAAGATTATCCTCTTGAAAATATTATGTAAAAGTGTAGGACAGTTGCGTAGTATATCGAACTCCAGTTTCGCCGGCCGTTCGATATTTCGAACGCCGCGCCGGGCCCCTGCAAGGTGCGCTCTCCCCAAAGACACTCGCATCTCCGGTTGCTCAACGCGCGGCACGGAGGACGAGCGGAGACGTTTGCAAGCCATTATTCCTCGGGAAAGAGAGAAAACTGGTCATAAGTGATGGCAGTGCCTCCTCACTGGTGAGGGAAACGAGAACTGGAAAGAGCCAGATGGTGGTTGCGCCCGCGGTGCCCTGACTGGCACAACTAGCACCAACGGCTTATTTCCGCTGAGTTTTCTTCCTCTCTCTCCTTCATTTCCCTTTGTGCCTTTGTCATTCCTTCGTTGACTCTGCTGACTCCCCGACTCGACCGACGTCAGTGGACTCCATCGGCCAGTGCGAGGCTGTCGCATTTTTCTTGTGCATGTCTGTTTCAACGCTCCGATTGTAGCGTGCGTGACTGCTGTCATCTAATGAGCTATGGCACCCACGGACGTAAAAAAGAGAAAGAATCTGGAGTTTGCAACAAAGCCTGAGGTGATCTGGCACGTCAAGAATGGTGAAAAGAAGTCCTCCGCGGCACACGCAATCGGCATTCCGCGGAGCACTCTAAGTAGGCTGTTAAAAAACAAGCAGGACATCACGCTTAAAGCAGGTGAGCAAAGTCGCTCGGGAGCACGTCGTGTGCACCCTGCTGCTTTTGACAATGTTCAGAAGGCGCTGTATGCGTGGTTTCTCGGAAGTCCAAGCGAAAAATATCCCTGTGGATGGCCCCATGTGAATGGAGAATGCCAATTGGTTTGCCACGGCTCTTGGTGAAGAAAACTTTTACAGTAGCACTGGGTGGCTGCAATGGTTTAAAAACCGCCACAGCATTGGGCGAAAAGCAATTTCAGGCGAAAGTGGGGCTGTCAGTAGCCAGGAGATTCAGCAGTGGGTTTCAGAGAAGTAGCCGAAAATCGCTGCAAAGTTTTCGCCTGCTGCAGTCTTCAGTGCAGACTAGACTGGTCTCTTTTGGCAAATGCTGCCGATTAAGATGCTCTATCTCCGTGGGAGCTCATGAGTAACAAAAGTAAAAACAGCGCTAATTTTTACACAAACCACACAGAAAGACCAGACAGGACGGGTGCTGACTCAAACTATGTTTGTTGAAAGCCACATGTTGCATATATATAGCCCGAAGAATGTGAACGCATGCACACTTCTTACATGGTAAAAAAGGAAAAGAAAATAAATAACAAAAAAGCACTCAAACCAAACCTACTCATTATTGCATATTGTTTAGCAATCTATGCTCACTTTCTCCTAGGGAGATAGAAGTGGTGCTGACGCACATGCCACCTCTCTCTATGATAAAAAAGGCTTCTGCCAGTTCCCGAGCTAATCTATCTTTGCTTCTAGCTAGAATTTTAATCTCGCCAAGTAATGCCGCTGCAACGGCGGATTCCTCCAACGGCGGAGTTGGAGGAATCTCCGCTGGGATCACCTATTAGCAATAAGCTTCTATTGGTCAATCCACACTGTTTCTTCAGCTAAATGCTAGGATAAAAAGCAGGCACTTAATGGGACATTTATTTAGAGGCAGTAGCCATTAACGAGCTTTGCAAAGGTTGTATATAGGTACCAATGTCAGCAGCTTTGTCGCATTGCGCGTTCTTGTGTTTCTCATTAAATGTTTCTTTATACATTACATAAATAAATTTACCTATGTTCTAAATCTTTACCTTCCTTAGTTTTGTATGGACAGTTTTATGGAGCGCACCTTTAATCCGAAATGAAACACACTCGATTTGCTTCAGAGCTTCGTATGTACAGTTATATTTGGGACACATGTATTTATTATAGTTCAGTAAACTGCTGGGTTAGTTGGTTCATTATGCACAGATGGTGGAACCAGTGAAACTGACGCAGGACAAAGGAGGCACACGGCGGTGTTATGTGTGTGCCTCCTTGTTCTTGTCCTGCATCAGTTTCACTCGTTCCACCATCTGTGTATTTATTATAGTTTTGCTCTCAAGACAAATATATACATTTCCGCTGTCCACGTAATTACAACATAGCTAGCAGATGTTTTCATTTGTAGATTTAGAACTTCGACTGAGGTCGGCGCAGCTCTTCTCAATGGTCTCAAGTAGCTCTGCCACCAATTTCTTGCTGTTTTCCTATAGATGGAGTGGAGGAATTGATTTCCATTTTCGTTACCGGCGCCTTTACAAAGTAAACTGTCATAATAAAGTCAGCTTTTACTGCAACTGGATATTTGATGCATGAAGCTTGGTCTTCAATGTGTGCAGTAAATGAGGCGTTCAATTGCTTACATAATATGCTAGAATGTGGACTTCTTGCTGGCTACATATTCCGGTAAGTCTTAGGTTTAAAAATTTATCCGCTTCCTGCTTTTTACGGAATACTTCGGCAGACTCTTCAAGTGCTTTCTTCAAATCAGCAGACTCGAGAGGCGTTCACTTTGAGTCGGGGACATCCCTTGAGGTGCATGGCTGAGAAAGACCAGACGGGCATCCTGGAAACTTTGATGGGATTGCGCCTGTGCGAAAGTGGTGCAGTGGTGGTGCTCTCTGTAAGCTCGGCGATGTAGGAGGCCGCTCGCACGATGTCGATCTCAATAAAGTGAAGTTAAACCTAGAGGGATGTTCAATTTCGTTTAAACAGCAGCTGTAACTTGGCAAGGGAGCTATCTCTTGAAATGTTACATTCACCGCTTAAAATTGTAACAAGGTTCCTGGTTTAAAGACACTCTTATAAAATGCAGCGCTAAGTCTACCCTATCTTTCAGAAGTGACTTTATTTGAAGACACTGGGCGGTGGCACAACGAAATTCGCTCGTGGTATTGCCCTAATCCAGGCCTTCTATTCTTCATCCCGGGGAAACTTGAAAACATGATTTTTGAGCTGCGATTTTTAATTAGTCCGACAAATGGTCACGCAGCACTTGTTATGCATATAGGCCTAGACTCTGCATTGTATTCCTTGCCTCATTTACAATGCAGGGAACTTCTGTGCAGGCCTCTTTTTGACTGACAGCTCGGGGGAGGGGGGGGGACAGCCAGAAGCCCTTAACTCCTCTAGAGGGTGTTGGTCCAGCCACCCCCATTTTGAGGGTAGTTTGTTTTCTTATCCAGCTTATACGGTATTGTATAGCCACTGCTGGGAGGAGGAGAGGTGCCTCCAGACCTGTTTCCATTCACTGCAAAAGTTGACTTTCTTCCCCCCCCCCCCCCCCCAATCTTGAAGGCAGTAGGTTTGGTATTGTATAGCCAGTGTTGCAAATGTGACAGAAAAAAAGGAATGCATTACTAACCTCTGTTGCGTACAAAAAAAAGGTAATGCGTTATCGTTACCGAAAAAAAGTAGCGCACCTTACTGTGCAGTTACCTCATAGCCATTCATTTTAATTAGTCCTCGAATTAAGAACATGAGATAACAATTTTATAAAGCTCACATTTCACATGAAACTTGTGCCCCAAACAAAATTTTACGCGAAATCCTGATTTAACGAGAATACTTTGCACAAATGTGCCGGAGCTAAGCAATGTTATAGTGGCCTAAAGTTGCCGGTAGAGTTAGATGCGATGGCTTCTGACTCTGTGGCACATGGTGAAGCCATTTTCTGAATTTGATATTAAACACAAAATGACATTTCATCATCAATTCTAACTTCATGAAGAAAACATCGCTGAACTCAATAAATTTAAGGTAATTATGAAAAATGTGATGTTCCAAAGTGCTGTACATTCTTCCACTCTTTAGAGAGTTGTGTGTTTGAGTGGTTTGGGAAGGGGAGGTAGGTGAAGGCGAGTGTGTGAATGCGTGTTTGTGCACGTATTCCGTGTTTTATGGCTTTTTTGTCTTTTTCTTTTAGTTGGGTGCGTTGTCAAGGGCAGGTGTTTTCTTGCATGCCTGCGAGCTGCAACAAGGGTCGTCGAGAGCACCTGTTCATTTTGTTTACTTACATCATCACTTTAGTTGCTCTGCGCTTTTTTTTTCTAAATAAGGGGGCGGAGTAGGTCACAACTTGAACGAAAAGTAACTAGTAAAAATGTTAATGTAAGGACGTTACCTGTTACAGTTCCGAAAATGGTAACGAGTACGTTACTAAGTTACCAAAAAAGTAACCCATTACCGGTAGCGCCATTACTTGCAACGCGTTACTGCCAACACTGTGTATAGCACAGCAAAAAGGAGGAGGAGCCTTCCAAACCTGTTCCCATTCACCAGAAAGTCCACTGGATTTCTCCATCTACCCCTCTCTTGTGGTGTCTATTGCTCCAGGGCAGGTGAAATCCTTGGCAGGCCATGCTTCTGCCCCCCCCCCCCCCCCAATCTGGAGGGCACTCTGTATTGTATAGCACTCCAAGGAGGAGGAGGAGGGGCGAAGTCAACTTCCTTTCTGGATTTCTGCATCTACTCCTTCCTTGTGGCCTGTTGCTCCAGGAGGGGGTTTTCCTGCAAGGAGCCAACTAATGCTCTCCCATTAAAAAAAAGACACCATAAGAACCCACTAGGGTGCTCAGTGTAAAGCTTTGTAGGGGGCTAGTTGGTCGTGCATACTGAGACTGGGGAGCGCTACAATCAAGACAAGGGGACAACACCACTTAAGAACACCACGAGACACGAGCGCAAAAACGCTCGTGTCTCGTGGTGTTCCTATGTGGTGTTGTTCTCTTGTCTTGAATCTAGCGCTCCCCATTCTCAGTGTGCTCAATGTAGCCTTTGGTCTTGCAGGAATGCGCCACGAAACCATTACACCGCACCTTGATACCGCAGACTAAAGGCAGATTCACTGGACCGTGAACACCAGGACCGATTTCGTGCAGTTAGTTATGGTTTCCGTAGTAAAGCGGGGAGGGAGCGCAGCAAATTGATTTAAACCTGTCGCACGACCTCTGCGACTCCAGTGTGAACCCACCTTAAATCTGGTTTCTTTTTTTAACCTCGTCTCCTCGCCTTAGGAAAGGAAAAAAATCTGAAATAAAAGATGGTGTTATAGAAGCAAACTAGATGGTGCAGCTTGTCAAGGAGCGCAGTCTTGAATTTTGGGGGGCAGGTTCAAACTGTGGGCTATATATGGCCCATTGCCTATGGTGCGGTAAAGAAAGAGTTAAACTGAGTAGGACGCACGAAAACACTTGCAGCCACTATCGGCTGCGATGCGCGGGGGTTGGGGGGGAGGGGGGATGCCAATTCCCCGCATTGACGGAGCAGCTGCGCAAGGCCTCTGGTGCTTGGGCTCCGTCAAAGGTTGAAGCTTTGCACATATTTCGGGTTTTCCAGCTTTGCTAGTGATCACTAAGTAGCGCTTTCGCACTAAAAACATGGCGAGGCGCTCGCCGCGCCTTGCCTGCTGCCCGGGTCAGCCAGTTCTCGGGAATTGACCACGTGCGCCATCTGATGAGTTTGTGCACACACCTCGTGAGGGGCCGCCACTTTTTCCACTACCCAACACTTCTTGTTAACTGTACCGTCTGTATGTCATCGTGGGCCGCGAGCGCGCCAGTGTTTCTCGACTGCCACACGGTTCAGGAGAACCTTTAAAAATTCAATTAGGAATTACTCGCTGCATCAAATGAGATCATATTATGCTCCAGTTGTTCCGAGATGCATAGTGAACAAAATGAATAAACAGCTTCTACGGTCTAAAAATGATGTCATGACCTCTTCAAGGTTCAGTTGCTTTTTGCTGGATTCTGTTTATATTGCATGCATATAAAGTCGATCCCAGGTATATCGAACTCAAAGGGGACGGCAATATGTATGCTTATATATAACCTAGAATCAAGAATACTGTGCACGCACGCTAGTGACACCTTTCTTACAGTGATGTGCCGCCCACCGGTGTGCTGACAGTGCACTGCTCGCTAGGAGTCTCTAGGCCTAGCCTGCTTTGCATCAAATCCACAGGCGACAGTGCTTTCAAACTAGCCACTGCCAATCATAAGACGTCGAATCATGATACCAGCGTGCTATAAATAGAACAATCTTCAATTAAAATTAAGGTGCACTTTAAGTCCTTTGGCAGCCTAGTGAACGAAGAAATCCAGGTTAGGGGCGCTGCTAGGCTTCGGCCATTTAGGTTGGCTTCATCGCACGACAAGCTATGCACCGAAGGCTGCCTTTCCCGCATGGAGAAGGCTACCCTCACGCATAACTAGCCGCTGACAATCATATGAGGTCGAATAGTGATACCAGCGTGCTATAAATAGAACAATCTCCAATTAAAATTAAGGTGCAGTTTAAGTCCTTTGGCAGCCTAGTGAACGAAGAAATCCAGGTGAGGGGCGCTGCTAGGCTTCGGCCATTTAGATTGGCTTCATCGCACGACAAGCTATGCACCGAATGCTGCCTTTCCCGCATGGAGAGAAGGCTACCCTCACGCATAACTAGCCGCTGCCAATCATATGAGGTCGAATAGTAATACCAGCGTGCTATAAATAGAACAATCTCCAATTAAAATTAAGGTGCAGTTTAAGTCCTTTGGCAGCCTAGTGAACAAAGAAATCAGGTGAGGGGCGCTGCTAGGCTTCGGCCATTTAGATTGGCTTCATCGCACGACAAGCTATGCACCGATTGCTGCCTTTCCCGCATGGAGAGAAGGCTACCCTCACGAATAACTAGCCACTGCCAATCATAAGAGGTCGAATAGTGATACCAGCGTGCCATAAATAGAACAATCAACGATTAAAATTAAGGTGGAGTTTAAGTCCTTTGGCAGCCTAGCGAACGAAGAAATCCAGGTGAGGGGCGCCGCTAGGCTTCGGTCATTTAGTTTGGCTTCATCGCACGACAAGCTAAGCACCGAATGCTGCCTTTCCCGCATGGAAAGAAGACTACCGTCATGCATACCCCATGTTCACCTCGTCATGCGGTTTCACAGTGCCAGCGCTTCCTGTAACTCTCCAAGCCAACACATCCGACCGTCTCCACGGTCAAGTGATCACCTTTTACGTGAAGCGCCACTTGCAGGGCCGTGGCACACCTTCAGCATGTAGAATATTCTTGTGAACGAACAAATGCGAACTTTAGTGCTATATATTTGCACAAAATGTTCAATGGGACCGGCTGAAATACCCCGCTCAGCATCAACCGACACCATTAGTTAGCATCCTACAATATGCAAAAGAATTGTGGATGTGCAGTGATTTAAGTGTGGCTGCATGGGTGCCATGCTGCGATTGTCTGCTGCTTGCATAAACACTTCAAACAAAATGCTTATTTGCGCCCATTTTCCATTTTTCCTTTAAAATAGGGCTTCAGAAAGGGTGTGCGAAAATTTCGCCGAGATTTCGCCAGCATGTCCTAAAAAAACCCTACAAAGAACATAATTGCATATTGCTGCCTATACGTCGACCCCCCCCCCCCCCCCCTGTACCTCGCGGACCAAAAAAATTTGACTCCAAATGTAAGTCTACATAACCCCCTCTCTGCCACCTTGCCCTACATTTTGTAGTTTCCCACGGGATGGCATGACTGTGCGTGAGCAGCTCAGAGCAACAAACGCACAACTTTAAAATTGCAAAGCCAGCAGGCAGAGGCAAATGGCGATAAAAGGCGATAAAATGGCACCCTCGCGTGCGGCCCGGGCCGCCTGACGAGCGGTAAACTGAAGAGTAAACGATTCAATAGTTTAAGGTTCCCTAGCGTGCTGGAGGCTACCGGAAGTTTTCTCTCACAGCTGTTCATTGGGAAAGCGACTGCCAGGGCTAGTGAGTGGAGTAAACGGCGCACAATTTGATTTTTTTTTTGCCGGAACCAGTTTACAAACTAATTAACAATCAAAACAAAGCACTTTTATTCCGAAGGTATGACTTCGCTTTGGCCTGGCTTTGGCAGTGGCATCTTCCCTCGAGTGGAGTGGTGGCGTCCCCTCGCCTCTCATTTTTGTAGCCGCACACGAAAACACGGCCGCGCCGGTCTTCCCAAGACTACCAAGCGTGCAACCGCGTGCATGCTGGTGGTCTGGCATAGCAGCGAGTGTAAAATATGCGATTAAATGTTTTTCATAGACCCGGGTAATAAATTGGGGATGTGCAAATTATGCGTGTAAATATGATAGGCATTCCTTATTTCACGTTTCACAAAGTCTGTTGGTGCATGCAACGGTGTAAGCAGTTGGGTGAGCTGAAGCTAACCAGGAAATTGTTGATGGAGTTGTCAAAGACTACAGGCAAGTGGCTTTGAACAGAGGAAAATTATTGAAGCTTAAGTTATTAGGTAAGTGGTCTTGTTTCGTGCTTGGTTTTGGTACAGGCTGGAATCGTTTGCCCCAGTCGACGTCACACTTCCCTCTTGCCATCAAACTCACACAATCAGCTGAAAAAGCAACTTTTTGGGCAACCCATCGCTCACATAATACCGCTCCAATGGGCCTTTGAAGTATTAAGGCCATCTTGACTGAAATTTTACTTAGGCTGCAGTGGCTGTTATTAACTGCACAACATGTGAACGAAGCATTCATGGCAAAGTGATATGGCTATAAACTGTTTAAAATGCACTATGGCAAGCACTGCACTTGGCCTCATTGTGTACCGCAACGGAGATGCAACATCACGTCTTGAATCACCTTTGCTAGCTGCAATCCCTCTTGCAAGTGGACAGAGTCTGCAAGCAATGAGTCTGGAGTATGCAGGTTCGAACCCGACTGTGGCGGCTGTGTTTCCATCGAGGCGAAACTCAAAAGGCACCCGTGTGCCGTGCAATGTCAGTGCACATTAAATATCCTCAGGTGGTAAAAATTATTCCGGAGCCCTCCACCACGGCACCTCTTTTCACTCCCACGTTTTTCCCTTTTCTTAGGAAGTGGTTAAGGTGTCCACCGAGAAGTGAGAATTGCTGCGCCATTTCCATTCCTAACAAAAAAAAAACACCAAAGTAGACCAGGGAAGGCTGTTGGTGCACACTAGCATTTCGTGTTTTTTGCTGGTTTTGTGGCGTTTTTGATGACTTCTTGCTGCTCTTGGCAGGTGCCTGTGGGGTCCTGGTTCGACGACATGTCGGACACAGAGCTGCGGGACCTGATGCCGTTCTTCGACAAACTGAGCCGTGTCGAAGATGTGTACACGGTGCTGCGAAACTCCAACAATGCTGCAGGCGGTGGCGGCGGCGGCGGCGGCTCACCAGCCTTCCCGGCACCGCTGCTCATGAACGGTGCAGCGCTGCATGCTGTGGTGGCTCCTAGCATTTCGCCAGACAAAGGACCCCATGGCGGGGCAGTGGCCCGCCATTAAACACGCACGCGTGATGCTCCCTGTCTTGTGCAGCAGTGGAATAGCCCCCCCTCCTCCGCCGGCAGTACAAAGCGCTTACGGGTCCCGTGCTAGTCGAAAGACTCTTGCCGCCCGGGAGCTTTCGGGCAGCCTACTTAAAGTGGGAGGGGGGGAGGCCGGCTGCTCCTTTGTGCCTTGTTTCTTCCCCGGTGCGGCACCGGGGAGTTTGTATAATAACAGTGTTCCATAATCTCATCTGTATCATAGATTAAAGAGGACTATTTCAGCTTGCACACCTGCCCTTGTCTGCTTCACTGCCACATGACTCTGCATTGTCTGCCTGCTCGTGGAAGATTTTCAGCACACAGCAAAAGCATCTAGCGTTTCGGTCAGACAATGCACGCGCCACGTTGTGCCTCGATGGTTGGCCACGAACGCATCAGCCAGGAATGCTCCTACCATTTTAAATCTCTTTCGTGGCTGAGTATTTGTGGTGGCCCTGCACAATTTTGTCTACTGTGGTCGTATCGGTTAAAGTATACCGAAACAAACCTTGGAGTCGGCCCGCGTAGGTGCATTCTTGCCCGTGCGCGCTCTCGGCTCTTTTTTTTTTTGCACATTCGGTTGTGCGCTCGTGCTTCTGTGGAGATGGAACATGAACAGCAATAAAATTCAGGCCGTGTGTAGACATGCAGAGCAGCGTTAGAGAAATTTCCTGAATGTTTCTGAAACATCAAGCTGTCGGGCACTCTTGTGAAAACGGAATGCCTTCGGATATAATTACCTCTGCTGTGACTGATTTAAAACATGTCAAATTTTCATGCAGAATTTTTACTGCCAAAGCTAAAGGCACAAATAAGTTGTTGTTGAGGTGATAAGAAAACATTGCTGTTGTAATTACTGCGCTGATTATCATACGACTTTTATGAGCCTATCGCAGGGCTGTGTTGCTCTGTGAACTCTTGCACAAGCACTAAGCAGGCTGTGTCACATTTGGGCAAAATTACTTTGCCTGCTTTGCTGTCCAGGGCTACTGCATACCATTCGTTTTGCAAGCTGTCGTGTTGTGCTTGCCAGGAATTCAGTTGTGGCCCTTCGATAGCCCTCTCTGATGACATTTCGTATAGGGAGCTTGTAAGAACGCCGGCAATGCTGTGCCTCCTGGTAGTCCGCCTGCCTGCCGTCGTAGACGGCAGTCGATGCAGCTACCTCACGTGTTGACACAGCAAAGTTTACATGTTCGCGTATTGTGTACAAACGGAGCTGGCGTGATGCTGTACTGTTGTGTAGTGGGCTGTAACAGCCGAACCCAAAGCAAAGCGCAGAAACTAAAAGACATGCAGGACAGGCTGGCTGTGAGCTCATCAGGATACTTCGAATGTATTTGACCGGTCTTGCTTATGCTTGTACATTTTCCAGGTCAACTATCAAAAATTATTGATGATAGCAAACCGACTGGGCCCCCTGGGTTATGCCTTCAAGTTCCAAATCAGCCGCGCTATCAAAGCCGCAAAGCACGAGTCCATCACCCATTCAGTTCTACTCTCAAAAAAGCTTTACTGAATGTCAGCGCCGTTGACGTGCTGGCACAAACTTCTAAATCCATATTGCAGTCTGCGTATAGTGTGAGTGGGCCCTCGCCGTACCTGTTTGCACTTTGCTCACAGCGTGCCTTATCTTTCGGTCACAGTGTCGATGCGTAGGTACCTGAGGACACTGCCGACGTCTTTCGCATATGTAGGGGTGGCGCACAAGCAACTGTCGGAAACTACACGGCACTTGGAAGCCTGGCTGCGCTGCGTTGACTGCTGTCTGACTATCTGTGGGAATAATCGTGCCAACATTGGCTGGGAGGGAAGAGGGGAGGGGGCTTTTTTCAAGAGGCATTCGCAGCCATGTTCTTCTTGGGTTAACTGGAATCATTAAAAGACAATACTGCCCGGAGGCAGTAGTTTCAAGAGTGTCATTTTTTCTATATAAATCATTTTTCACCCTGAACAAAAGTTATTCCATTAGCTTATATTAGGTTTTCTTTTATTTAAGCGGCATAATGAAGGCATTTGTGTTTAGGGTTTTTGACTGTTATACCTGGTGGTGAAACTTCCTATGCCTCCCAGCGGCTATGATTTACAGACTGTAGCACCAATTCCTCCTTCAGTTACGTTCATAGCGGTTGGCGGCCGGATAACTACGGGGGGTGTTCGCACCTGCTGCAAGCGCGTACTGGTTCGAAATCTGGCCTGCTAGGGGAGGTGGGCGGATGTATCGCTGTCCGCCTGCTCTGCACGCAGCCGCGCGCCACGGTTTACTTCGTTTTTCATACACCAATTCTTTACTGTTGCATAATAAAATTGATTGCGCTGCTAGTCGACAGTGGTAACCACACGCTGGGCCAAGGTGCAGAGAACAGAGAACATATTTTACGTGGTTTTAGTAATGTTCCACTGACGATCAGTAGTCTTCTTTGTTGGTCCGATCGCGGATGAGAGCGGCTTCCAATAGGAGTTTGACAAGACGATGCAGGTGTTCAACAACAGTGGTATATTTTCTTGTTACATTTCCGAGTGACAAAAATATACATGAGGTGCGGTTCGCCGCAGCGTCACGGCACACTTATGGCTCGCAAGCCGTTATGAATGGGCCAGCGGCACACGACTGCCCGGAAATGCGAGGAACCCTCGGGTGACCGCTCGAGCTCAACCATCTGAACTTGCGACCGCGCACAGTCTCTGCTCCGTTCATACTCGCACTCGCCGCTGAACATTATTCCCGTGTGCAGCCTGCCCACGCTTTCTTTTTAATGCGAAAGCATTAGATGGCTATGTCCCGAGTTTCGTGTCAGCTAAACTTTCTCCACACGATTACGCAGTTCTGAGAAGATAAATGTGCAAAAGTTTGGTAGTGTTGCTGTGTGTGATGAGTCATATTGCTGTGGAAAAATTTGGTAGATGTGGTGTAATTAGTTCAACTAAACGCGAAAATTACACTTCGACGTCACAATAGCCATGGACGTCGACATAGCTTATCTGCATGTTTGTGTCCTATAAAGGTGTATGTGGAGAAATTGGATTGGGTTAGATAGTGTGTGATGAGCTCTTGTTGTGGGAAAAATTTGGTTGATGAATTTTAATTAATGCGAAGATTACACTTGGACATCACAATAGCCCCGCGTATGTGTCCCGTGTTTCCTGTCAGCAAAACTTTCTCCGCACGATTACTTCGTTCTGTGACATAAATGTGCAAAAATTTGATTGTTAGATAGTCGGGATGAGATCTTGCTGCGTGAAACATTTAGTTGATGAATTGTAATTAGTTGATTGCACTTCGACGGCACAACAGTCACGGACATCGACATAGCACCTAGATGTCAAGAGCCATGGACATAGCACCTGGACATGGAAAGTAAAAGTAAAAATAAATAGTAAAAATGTAAAAAGTACTGGGGTCGTGGAAAGAACCCGCGTGCGGGTTTACCCTCGTCGCTGTGGATCGACAAAGTTTGACTTTTTTGACTAGTTACGTGCACTGCAGGTGTTGCTGTGCCTACATGCTTTCGAAAGCGCTTGTATTTTCCCACGGTGAAGACAAATTTTGTCGAGCCACAGAGGCGAGGGTAATCGCGTTTTCAAAATTCTAAAAACTGATATGGCTATTACTAATAACCGACTACAAGTATCTGTGTGTAACCTGCAGCCTAACTGTATAGTGTATTATCAGGAATTAGTTAAGCGGCTAGCTAGTTAAGATTGACATTTTTGCTGATGTCCGGCAACGCAGGTATTATTGTGCCGCAGAAGCTGCCTTCATACCTGAAGAAGCCTATTTTAAAGAAATTTTGTTCACCTTCGCTGAAACACCTGGCAGCGACGTGAAGGTGGAAGTGGGTGATGCAGGAGCGAGAGAAATCACTTGGCTACAAATCCCTCAGTGTTCATCTCCTGCGTGTGTTATTTCCCGCTTTATTTCGGTGTTTCTGTTTACTTCTATCTTCCACAGCCTTCGTTTTATTTTTGTCCATGAAAAAATTCATCGGAAAAACTCTGTGCACCCCAATGGACAACTTGCAAAATTGCAGGAAATTGATTGTCAGAAATTAATTCTCTTACCAAAAACCCTCGTTCACAGACCGAGTTTTCACTTCCTGCTCTCTTAACAGAAAGAGCGCAAAGGCAGATGAGTAAGTCGCCCCCCCCCCCCCACCCCATTGTACTCTTTTTCGAAAAGGTGAGGGGGGCTTGAACGGAAATATCTTCAACGGAAGTCCGTCTGGTTGGGTTTGTGAGATAGTTGAGAGAAAACTGACGCCAACCATGTTTTTAACTTTACCCAAAGTTTCAGGATCAACTCGGTCCCTTCTTCAGGGGTGACTAAAGTGTCAGCAGCAGCAACGGGTTGCTGCCTTCGCTGTCCCTTTGGTAGCACGTGGCGCTGTCCACTAACGTACGCGGAGGGGAGCGTTCCTGGAGTCCTATTCATCGCTGCCTTTTTTTTGAGCCGGATGTGCCATGACTCCACATGTCGTCTCATGAACAGGTTTGGCTCCACGGCCAAAACGCTCACCTCCTCGAAGGCTATCCGGTGGTCGACGCATTCGCAGTGTTTGGCGAGGGTGTTGGATTCTGAATTCATTAGCCGGATGTCATTTTTGTGTTGCCTTATTCTTTGGTGAAGGTTTTTTGTTTTGCCGATGTATGAAGAGGGGCACTCTGAGCATGAGATTTTGTAGACGGCACCCGGTTGTTTTTCTCTGGGTTCGCAGTCTTTCGGTCGTGGTAAGAAGCGGCTTATTGTCGAAACAGGTTTGTGAGCAACGCAGATTCCACGTTTTCCGAGAATGCGTGCGAGTGCCTCGCTTGTTCCCCTCACGTATGGAAGCACAACGCGCGCGTTTCGTTGTTTCATTGTTGGCTGGTCCCCCTATCCTCCGAGCTTGACGGAGACCAACGCGTTGAATAAAGCCACGTGTGTAGCCATTCTTCTGTAGGTCGATGAGAACGGTGGCTTCTGCATTTTTCTCCGCTTACCTTCGGTAGAGCAGATTGACTTTGCTGTTCTCAGGAGACAGGAGACGACGGATCCCTTGTGGCTTGTAGGGTGGTTGGAATTAAAATTTAGGTAACGGCCATATGGGTTGGCTTCCTATAGACACCGATCTTTAGATCTGCCCCTTTCCTTCTTATCAAGGCGTCCAGGAATGGCAATGTGTTGTTCACTTCTCGTTCCATTGCGAACTGAATAGAAAGCTCGACTGAGTTGAGGTGTGCGAGGAAATGTTCGACCTGTTGTGTCTTTAAAATGCAGAAACAGTCGTCGATGTAACAAATGAAAACTTTGGGTTTCTCTTTGAACGACATCAGTGCTTCCTCTTCGATGGCCTCCATCGTTAGGTTGGCAGCAGTCACTGAGATCGCGGCGCCATGGCAGTGCCGCTGGTCTGCTTATAAAATTCTCCTTTGAATGAAAAAGCTGTGTTGCTTAGGCAAAAGTCTAAAAGCCGGCAGAGTTCTGGGTTCAGGCTCGTCCTGGTGCCCAGGTAAGCGTCCGATTCGAGGGCTTGCTTCGCTGCGGAAACGGCAAAGGGCACAGGAACGCTGGTAAAGAGCGAGACCACGTCGAATGAAACCATGCACTCGTCCGCTTCCAGTTGTACGTGGGAAAGACGTTCGATGAAGTGGCTGGAGTTGCGCATGTGCGTTGATGAGTTGCCTGTCAGGGGCGATAGGAATTTGTGGAGGTAGGCCGAGAGTGCCTTAAGCAGTGAGGTGGCGAAGTCGACGATGGCGCGCAGCGGAACGCCAGGTTTATGAATTTTTGGCAGTCCGTAAAAAGCCGGGCTGAGCCGTTCCAGCAGATCAAGCGTAAGTAGAGGTGTTATGACTCCTAGTGAATGCTAAAAGTTTGTTCATTGTGGTCTGAATTAAGTTGCGAGGTTGGATCATTAATTTCTCGTAAGCTGCGCCGTCAAGGAGTGTTTTGACTTTTTCTTCGTAATCCTGTTGGTTGAGCACCACCGTAGCACACCCTTTGTCTGCCAGGAGGATGACGACGTTTTGGTCGTTGCGAAGACTGAGAACTGACATTTCTCCTCTCGAGAGGTTCTGCGGCTGGCGGCCGGGAATCTTGAACAGAACCCCGTTAGCTGTTAGCCGAACGTTTTCGCGGGCGGAAGATTCAGCATGCATGATACCGCCCTCCACAGCTGCCACTAGTTGTGCGAGGGGTGGCTTCGCTGACGTGGTGTTGAACCCGTGGCCTTTCGCCAAGGCAGAAGTTTCGTTTGCAGACAGCGATCTCGATGATAGGTTGGTGACAAAGTTGGAGTTGTCTCAGGTGGTCTACTTGCCTTGTCTTTCTCCTTTTGCAGCTTGCAGAGTTTTGCTGCATGAGATGAGTTCTGTTTTTCTGCTGTGTGGAGGAAACACTTTCGGCGAATGCCTTCAGTGGGTCGAAGACATCCGCGAGTCAATGTTCAAGTTGTCGGCGCAAGAAGAACAGGTCCAGCTCCCTCCGCCTCGGGATGTCATAGCACTCGTGCATCCTTGCTTGCACCAGGCGTCGTTCAGCCTGGGATACAATCTTCTTGCCTTCCGGAGTGTGGACTAGGCACTTGAGTCGAAGGCTTTGTAGAACTAGTTGCATATCTCGGCAGGTCTTGGTAAAATCCAGGTGGGTCTTGTACGTGGCCACAGCGCGGGAGCAGGTGACAAAGCGTTTGGCCAATTAACTGTGCATGGTGTCTGTTGGCCGAAGTCAAGGCGCGCATAATGATTTGAATGAAAACATCTTCGACTGAAGTCCGTCTGGTTGGGTTTTTGAGATAGTTGAGAGAAAGGGGGCTGTTCCCAAATCTGCGAGAACCTGAAGCTCCAATATGGTCACCGCCAGCTTCAGAGACAGTGCAAAGGGAAGTCGTTGAAAGGCTGCAATGATACATTCCCTTGACTAGTACCTGTCTCGGCCTGCTCCTCGGGTTCGCACCTCTGCTTTATTGTGTCCTTTCAGCAGCTTCCCTCATGCAGATAAAGGGTCCTCTCCCCCTTCTTTTTCGAAGAAGAATGCGGGATTGCCGTCTGCGAACGAGGGTTTTTGGTTGGAAATTTGTAGAGGGCGCTTGACGTTCTGCAAGTTGTCAATTCTAGGCCGATCCCCCTGTGTGGGATCGGCCACACACACACTATTGTGCGTTTTTATCATGAAGAGTAAAAAATTTCCAGCCTCAACCGCTGGCTCATTTACGGTGAAACTGCACACAGAGCTTGCGTATTATGGTAACTTTTGTATCGTAGCAAGTTTGACAACGGTACTTGCTTAGTTGAGCCGCGCATGATGCGAAAGCGCAATTGTCTACGCAGAGATAGGCGAACCAAAACCCGCAAACGGCGTTTTTTTCGCTGAAGGGCGGCAGTGGCTTGTTTGTTTTAGGCAGTGGAAAGCACTAATCCCTACTAGGGGGCTGGATGCCGCATAGGGCGCCCGAAAGTGAAGCCACCAGAAGTTGGGTGGCATGTCCCGGAAGTCAGCCTTTGTCAATGCACGAAATCGGACCTCAGCATGGTTTTTCAGTTTTGGTTTTCGTTTTCCACTTAGCATTTTCTCTTTTCGACGTTCTCAACTTTTTTCATGACGATGCCTACCTGTTGCGCTGTCAACTGCATGAGGAGAGCAGAAAAGTCCTCGTGAAAGACGTTTTAAAAATAAGGGTCCATTGCATCGCTATGGGACAACACTGGCAGATGACAGAACGTCACTGCACACAGTACATACGGAGCCTCGTCTGCTCAGCTCTGTGTCGTCCCGTTCGCTAGCGTCGCCAACGCTGCCCTTTGTTGTGATGCGCGTTGTCGCGCTCTAAACCCAAGTTATACCATCAATGGGGGATAAATTTAAGAAAGAATAGTGGAAACCTTCATTAGGCAGCCGAGTTTGCAGCGACCATTTTGCCGGATTGTGTTTAGACCGGAGCGAGGGCAAGGCCACAATCTGGTGAGGTGCCGTCGGTGTTCTGCTGGTTAACATTAGCGCCTCCAAAAGGTATATGGTAGTGCTTTTTCGACGGAGTGTATCAAGTACTGTTTCGTACTGTAGCAAAATATGCCTGAATGGGCTCTTATTATTTATGCTTGGCGCAGTTGACTTCTAACAGCGCTTGTCACATGCGCTGCTGCATTAGTCTTTCTCGTCAGTCGTTTCTCTCGTGCTGTGTAGATGGAACACGGCTGTGCTATAGAGTTAGATTAAAAGCACGTCTGGAAGGTAAGTCACACACTAAAGCGATAAACATAACCTGCCACCGATGAGAAGATACATTGTCTGCCACCAACCCAAAACTTCGAGTGTCAGGATTTCCACGCCATTGCCTTTTCTTTGCTACACGAAAATTTGGTTTTAAGATGACCTAGACTCATCGTCATTCCACTACTTCTCCTAATTACTCTTGGAAGACAAGAACCAGATCAGAAAATAGTGTTTAACGCACGTACTCCTTTACCGCGGCATGGTGGGACATGAATGCCTGTTCACTTCGGTTCCTCTGAAATTACAGTGTTCCCCGAACAATGCTCTCATTTATTACGTTGAGCTTGCTTTTTCCTGTGATATTACAGTAGACGTTACACGAAAACAACGCGAAAAACTTAGAACTGGAGGGCGAAAAACTCGACTTTTTACATTGGAATACACAGCAGACACCGAACTTCCGGGACATGTCATCCAACTTCTGGTGGCTTCACTTGCGCCCACTTCGGAAAGCGGGAATGCGGCATCCAGCCACCTCGTAGAGATCAGTGGTGGAAAGCGTCACAAGGCGCCGAGCTGAGCGTTGCAAACAACATTCTTTGAAAGGTAAAGCCGCGCTAAATCAGTTGTTCTGATATTTTTTCGCGCTCAATTAGCCGAAAATGTTGTAAGCGCATGAGAGAGGGCGCTGCGATCGCCACGCGGAGCGGACGTGCGGTGCATGGGCTCCGTGAAAAGGCAATTCCTCAACCGGACAGTTCACCTGGCCACCAAATAATTTTGGCGGAATCGAAACCACAAGACAAGAGGGTCACCAGGAAACCTTTTTCAACCCGGTAAGCCAATTTTTGACTTTTCTGCCGGTCTGCGAAATCGGGCCGAGTGACCGGGGGAGCTAGGCCTACAGACAAGGCCTAGCAGCCCCGCGTCCGCAGGGGCGACCGGCCATGCGGACACCCGAGGTGGCTGGGGTGAAGATGCGAACGCAAAATCAAACCACGGCAGGAAACCCGATATCCGATCCAGCCCAAGATCGAGAGGAAGAATCAGAAATGGAGGTCACCAACGATGCGGAATTAGAGGATGCGCAACGCACGGAGGCGGAATGCACAGGCCCCCACAAAACCATGGAGGTACAGCAAGGAACCGATATCAGCGGATCCTACGACAGCATGAAAGACAAGCATTGGAAGGTAGTCCAATCCAAACGATTCATGAAGCAGGCTAGGCGAGAAGCCAAGGAAGCTGCCATTTCGAAAACAAGGGAGCCTCTACCAGGGAAGAACAATGGCAAGATGGCGCCAGCAAACGCAGCTGCCGGTGACGTCAGACGCGACGCAGCAACGCCTGCGGTGCAACAAGAACATCTGGCGAAAGAGCAACGACGACCTACGCAAGCGCTGCCACCACTCCCGCGGGAGCAAGTCAAAATCATAATGAGACCACGTGGTGGACTCAAGGTGGGAGATAAATACCCATATCAAGTCGCACAGGCCATTTACGAGGCAAGCGGCGGGAAGATCAGTAGAGGAAACTTTCTAACCAGGCTGAGACCGGGATCCAATATCATTATAGCCAGCGCAGCGGAAGAAGAAACAGCAGACAACATTAGGAAAATCAATCAGCTGACCTTCGAGGACAGAAGCTACGACGTCCAAACATACGTAGCAATGCCGGAGGAAGTCAAAAGAGCAGTAACTCACGGCATACCATTAGGCCTTACGCCGAAAGAACTGTAAGAAAACCTCCTAGTCCAGACCAAGGGGGTGAAAATCTTGCCCGCAAGAGTTCTGGGAAGAAGCCGAACAGCTCTCATCACCTTCGACGGACCCTTTATACCATAATTGGTGATACTCGACACAGTGGAGCATAAGACATATCCGTATAGACCAACCAGGCAGTGTTGTTTCGTCTGCGGCCAGCAGGGGCATCGCTCCGACGTCTGCCCCACGCCGGAAGAAAGAACCTGCAGGCAATGTGGAACCAAGAACCCATCAACGAAACACGAATGCCAGATCAAGTGCATGATGTGCGGGGAAGCCCACATCACAGGCAGCAGCGACTGCAAGAAACGACTGAAAACTAAAGAGGAGCTGAGAGGACGGCAACACATCAGCAACGGAAGAACCATGGGACAGTCGAGAAAAAGCAGGAGCCGCAACCGAAGACCAAAATGGTTCAGCTCGGAAAGAGAAGACCACAACAGCAGCAACTTCGATGAAAAATCCAGAAGCAGAAGCAGAAGCAAGGGCCCCCAGGAAGGAACCAAAGGCAAACCCAGAGGAGAGAAGAGGGACGACTCGTATCCACATCTAGGGAAACAACAGGAAAAACAAGACGCAGCACCGCAGCAAAAGAAAACCAACGAAACCAAGGTGAGCTGGGAAGCGGGTCCTCCCAAATCACTGTCTCCGCAGGAAAGAAAAGACAGGGAACTGGAAATGATTAACAAACAGCTACTAGGAGAAATAGAAGAGCTCAGAAGGGAGGTGAGGAGGTTAAAAGAAAGCAGCCCCCAAAAATCACCCCCAACCCCAGAATATAGGCTCCAGCAACCTAGAGAACCTAATTTAACAGAACAGCTAAAACAACTAATTCAGGCTATGCAGCAATTTAAGCAGATACAAGAACAGCAGAGTAAACAGATAGAACAACAGAGTAAACAAATAGAGCAACTAATGCTAAAACAGGCAGCCCACGATCAGGACATACAGTACATCCGAAGCTACATAAAAACTCAGAAACACAAAAGATAACGAGTGAAGCCCGAGACAGGCTATACAACGAAAGAAGATTCAACACCGAAAACTCAAGCAGGACCTCTAACGAACTATCATGGCTGGACAAAACCAATTAAACGTTTGGCAGTGGAACTGCAGAGGATTTAAGAGGAAACAAGGACTCCTACAGCAATTCATTTACACACAAGGAACGCCACCGGGCTTCCTCCTACTGCAGGAATCAAAAGGAGCCACACCACTATCACTAAAGGATTTCACATGCCAAGAAAATGGCAGGATAGCAACCCTCATCAACAAAAGGCTAAATACGATAGATCATGGAGAGATTCCGGACACCAAAATCGAACACACAATAACAGAAGTCATACCGAAACGTAAGCTGAAAGCAAAAAGCATCTTCATTGTCAACCTATACAGCCCCCAAGACAGAAGGACGGAGATTTCAACAAACTCTTTAAACAAACAAGCAAGAAAGCTAAGGACAACATCCTCGTTATAGCCGGAGATTTCAATGCGAGAGATCCAAAATGGGGGTACCATAATGGGGAAAAGAAGGGCGCAAGAGTAAACGAAGCGGCGGAACTCACAGGATGCACCCTCCTCACAGATGAAAATCAACCCACCCGCATTGGCAATAGCGTCAGCGTATATACATGCCCAGACCTAACCTTCGTAGAAGGAGCACAGGCAGAGTGGACAAACCTATTAGAGAACCTAGGAAGCGACCACTACATAATCAGAACCACGATAGAGACCAAATGCGTCAAAAGAAAAATAGGTGCGGCCAAAATTACGGATTGGGATAACTTCCGCAGGAAATGTAAACAGATAAAAGGGGAGATCTCCTCAATCGAGGTGTGGACCCAGCAGCTAAGTCAAGCACAAGAGCTGTATGCAAAGGAAATAGATAGAACTGAGACTACACCAGAGATAGACTCGAGACTAATCAGGATGTGGGAGGCAAGACGAGGCCTCGTGAAAAGATGGAAAAAGCAAAAGTGGAACAGAAAGTTAAAGAAAAGAATCGCCGAAATTACGGCAACGGCGGAGGACTACGCGATGCAGTTAGCAAGGCAAAACTGGGAACAGTTCAGCAACTCACTTAACGGCACGCTGAGCACGACTAAAACATGGAGGATTTTAAAGAGTCTAATGGATCCTACCAAAACAAAGACGGAATGCAACAAGGCCATCCACCGCCTTGTCCACCAGCATGAAGGAACCGATGAGGAGCTACTTAAAGCAGTCAGCATCAAATGCTACGGCCAGGACAAACCCACGGCCTATCAAGAAAACTACAAAGGCAGAGAAAACCCGGAGCTAGACAAACCGATCTCCAGAGATGAGGTCTACGCTGCAATTAGGTCCACCAAAAGAAACACAGCAGCTGGAGAAGACAAAATTAGGAATTCCCTAATTCGCAACCTGGGTGACGAGGCAGTGGAACAGCTCACTACCTACCTAAACAATGGGAGGCAGCACTGGTGCCCAAGGAATGGAAGCACTCTATGGTTGTAATGATCCCCAAACCCGGAAAGAAACTACACACAAAAAACCTGAGGCCCATTTCACTCACATCTTGCCTCGGCAAGCTCTATGAAAGAATTGTAACCAAAAGAATTGAAAACTACCTAGAGGACAATGAGTTGTATCCCCATAGCATGTTTGGGTTCAGGGCAAACCTGTCAACGCAAGACATCCTGCTACAACTCAAACATGAGGTAATTGCCAATTCCCCGCAGCAAGGAGAAAACAGAATTATGGCAATTGACATCAAAGGGGCCTTCGACAACGTTAGCCACGCGGCTATAATGGAAGGCATCAACAATACCAACTGCGGAAGGAGAATCCACGACTATGTAAGATCTTTCCTGACAGAAAGAACGGCCACAGTAGGATTATGAGATATAAGAAGCGGGTACCATAGACACACCAAATAAAGGCACACCGCAGGGATCGGTTATATCGCCAATCCTTTTTAACCTAAGCATGATCGGTCTGGCAAGGAAACTTGCAAACATCCCGGGCATTGGACACGCCATATATGCGGTACGATATAACTATATGTTCGAACCAGGGATCACTGGGGCAGAAGGAACAGCAACTGCAAGAGGCAGCAACCTGCATCGAGCAATACACCAAAACGAGGGGTTTAACCTGCTCAACCGAAAAATCGGAAATCCTTAGGATAGGAAAGAAACCAACGGATGCAAGACTAGAAATAAAGCTCGAGGACAACACCATCCCGGAAAAGGAGACTATTTGAATTTTAGGCATGTGGCTACAGAGCAACGGCAAATGCAACCACACGATAAACCTCCTTAAAAAATCAACGGAACAAGTTTGCCGCATGATAACCAGAGTATCATCCAGAAGATACGCCATGAAGGAGTGAACAGCCTAGTCATCAGCAGAATAATCTACTCACTACCATACCTCAACATGCTCAAAAGCGAGGAAAATCAGACGGAGGTTATAATCAAAGCAGCCTACAAAACAGCTCTGAACTTACTGATATGCTTGGGGTATCGGCACCGAGGTCTTCACCGCATGACGATGAACTCTGCAGACGACGGAGGGAAGCCTTAAGGAGGGTTGGTAAACTTGAAGGTTTATTTACATATTTACAAGAGAAGCCGGGAGACCAAAAGTCCGAGATAAAGTGCTACATATTTACAACAGAAGCAGAGAGACCCAAAAGTCAGAGATGGAGTACTCTGAAACCAGCCAAATCGCGGCTTAAATACAGTGGATATTCCCTAGGCACCTAGCTAGGGAAACCGGTGGCTGATCAAGCGTCCAATGGGCAGACACACTCTTCATAGTCTCTTTCCTAACCGCGTGACCGCTCCGCCCCCACAAACACGTGCACAGGCGATAAGTAATCCTGGCGCCTTGAGGTCCTGGAATTGTTTCCGACCGGTTGAGCAGGTTCATAAGGTCGTTGGCTTAGCAGGCGGTGACCCCCTCCGTGGGAAAGAGGCGTCCCGGAATGTGTTTTCCGACGGATTGATCATGTGCACAAGGTCGTTGGCTTAGCAGGCGGTGATGCCCTCTGTGGGAAAGAGGCGTCCTGACGGCTCCGGGCATTCCAGAGGGTAAGATGAATCAGCCGTGTCCGCCCCCGCTTTGTCTGGCCGCACGTGCAAGCGAACGAGGCGGGTTCGGCGCCTTTGTTCGCGACTTTCTACCGGTCCACGTGAGGGCGCAGTTTGGGAGCAATGCCGCATTCCATACTCCGGACGAAGGGATGAGAGGCCTTTCGTCACAGCTCACCGTCGCCAGGAGCCGTTCCTAATCCTCTTCTCAGGACGACAGCACCTTTGGGTCAAGCATAGTTCGATGGCGCCTGCCGGGCTCGTCTGTTCCCGCTGTCGGGGCCTCCGATCACAACATTACCAAGGAACACGTCAAACGACAAGCTGGCAGAACTGGGGCTGCACAACACTTTTGATGAGCTTAGTAAGGCACAATTGATGTCGCAAATACAAAGGCTAAGGAACTCGACATCAGGAAGGGCCCTCTTAAGAAGGCTGAACTATAAAGAAGCCTTGGACATCGAGGACAGGTCGGAAAACAGCCCAGATGAAATACGTCGAACCTTCCATGTTAGTCCCATACCCAGGAATATGGATCCAAACCTCCACGCAGCAAGAAGACAGGCAAGGGCTAAATATGTAGAAACGAAGATAGCCACACAAGATCGAGTAGTGTACACTGACGCCACACTGTATCCTTGGAATCGCAGCCAAAGCATCAAGAAAACAGTTTCGGTTGTAACAACGAAGGAAGGTGACCTCATCAGCGGTGCATCCACGAGAGATGGAACGATAGCTGAGGCAGAGGAGCTAGCCGTAGCCCTAGCGGCAGCCGAGGGCTATCGCACCAACAAATCTCTCACAATCAATAAGAAAGCACAAAAGATACTCTTTGAAACGAAGCGAACAAATGAAAATATCCAGCATAGGATCTACTGGGTACCAGGACACGCCGGAATCAAAGGCAATCTGAAGGCAGACAAGCTAGCTCGCGAGCTCACTACTCGAGCTGGTGCGTCAAATGCCTCGAACGGCCCGTGGATGACGGTGGAGCTCACGTACGAGCTATCCTCGACCTCATTAAAGACAGAAGGCGCAAATACCCCCAGCCACACCCTCAGCTAACACAATACGAGGCGACATGCTGGAGAAGACTCCAAACAGGGACCTTCTACAAACTTCATGTCCTACATAAGATGTATCCAGAGCAGTATAGGGATACATGTCCGTGGTGCGGGGCAACCCCCACGTTATATCATATCACATGGGAATGTACACACAATGTAGCGTTCCGAAATAATAAAGACCCAAATGCGGAGCAGTGGGAGGACCGGCTAACCAGCAGCCAGCTTAATGCCCAAAGAGACCTAGTGAGCCACGCATGCCGGATGGCCAGGGACAGTGGTGCCTTGGACTAGGGGCGCCAACCACGCTCAGCCTGGAAGACATCGGCAGTCTCCGGGCCCGCAACCAAACCTCTCAATTGGAACAATAAAGTTTACTCTCTCTCTCAACCATGTCCCGCTCTCCTTCTTTCTTAAGAGGAATTAACAGGCTTCGGGCAATGGGAATCCACACAAAAATGCCAAAACGACTATGCCGGTAATGTCAAAAGTTTAATTTGACGGGCCCAGAGCCCATATATTCCCTATCCCATTCACGGGGTATAGTGATAGTGTGACAGTACAGTCGTGACTGCACTGTTTTCTTTACACAAACATTAAGTTATGACAGTGGTGACTCTAGAAGCTCCTTACTATTACAGCCATTAGTGTAGATGATGGGCGCTTAACTTAGGTCAGTCATCATTATCATCAGCAGCAGTAGTATAACTGTGTCAGCACAGGACAAAGGCTTTTTGCGCATCTCCCCAATTAACCCTGTCTTTTGCAGCTGCGATCACCTTATCTCTGCAAACTCCCTAATTTCATCCGCCCACATTAGTCTCTGCCTCCCACTGCTACACTTGCCTTCCCTTAGAATTCACTCTGTTACCTTAAGTGACCATCGGTTATCGTGCATTCGCATTACGTGCCGTGCCAATGGACTGCAATGCTATAGCTATTCTTGATTTCGATGAAAAAATCATTAACCTGAGTTTGTTCCTTGACCCATGAAATAATAATAATTGATTCCAGTCAGCCTCAAAATAAGCCGCACAACAGCTTGCTCACACACCACCTTGCCTGTCACAGTTCGACCTGTCCGACACCACCCCGTGGGACCGGGCAGTCGAGTTCGGTGAAGGACCCTTCGAGTGCGTTGCCGACGTTCTGGGCAGAAGCCGCGTGATGCGCCTGACGCTCAGTGGACTCCGCCACTGGGCGTCTCTCTGCAACCTGATCCTGCGCACGCGCAAAAATGCGCAGGTTTTTTACGTGCCGGTGCGCGAGTTGCAGGCGCGCGAGTTGAAGGCAGTGGCCAGGCCCGGCGTGCAGGACTTCGGCGTCGTGTACGCCTTGCTCAGCGTCTGGTCCGAGACCTTCCAGGTAGGGATTTAACTCGCTGCATAAATTTCTTGTAAGCTCTACCCCAAGAACAAACGTCAAAAGTGTGCGGATTAGAAATGTTCCAGGACGTCGGCGTGAAACCTTCGATTTTCTTGAACATTTTTTGTTCTTGTCACTTTCAAACTTCTCGCTTTCTGAAGAATAAGTTAAAAGACATACATGACAGACAGTAGAAGACAACTTTTGCATGTCTATATCCGTCGGACTTGGATCAAGTACATCACATAATTTCCATGTACAGGACCTCCAGGAGGTTCATGTCAAGTGCGTTCTAAATGTAGCTGCCGCATTAGCTGAGTGGTCATGGTGCTCCGCTACTGACCAGGAGAACCCGGGTTCCAATTCCGGTCGCGGCTGCCACGCTTTAGTGGGGGCGAAACGCAAAAGCGCCCGTGCGGTGTGCACTGTCGTTGGTCGTTAAAGATCCCCAGGTGGTCGGAATTAATCAAAAATTCCGACCATAAATTCTGGAGTCACCTACTCCAACGTCCCTGATAGGATAAGTCACTTCGGGACGTTCCCCTCATACCACATTATACAATTTGAAATGCAGAATCAATAAGGATTATGACGAGCGAATGCATATTACTTCCAAAGTAAGGGTTACACTGATGTATTGGATCTACGCTGTTAACGAATAAAGATGATCTTCGTTCGGAGAATTGCTGCGTTGGCGGTTCTGGCATATCGCGCTGTGCCATGACCTGGCGTAAATATAAAACTGCGTCACTATTCTTTGCACACATTTTTGCGGACCTTCGGTGTCATTTTGGTTTTCAATAGAGAGCTTCCCGAAGAGAAGTAGTATTAAGCGGGCGTACGACTCGAACGGCGCTTGAAAGCTGCACTGTCGAACGCGGACGAGCAACATGAGGATTACTGCCTTTGCAGATCACCGATGAGCTCGCGATGGATGCTCAGAGCTGCCGGGAAACGCTCCTTGAGTTGGTTGCGTGCGCCGAGGAGTGTCCCCGTGCCATGGAAGAAGCCCTCTTCGAGATCTATTTCTCGCTTAGCCAGGGAAAGGTGAGAGCCCGGTTGGCAGGCTGGCTTTAACAACAAAAGCTTAAGGGCCCTCTTAACGTCCGTAGCCCGCTCGCCTCGCACCTGGCCAATACTGTGCCACCTATACAGGGATGGAAGGAAAAGCACGATTGCCCAGTGGCCTTAGTAGAGGGCGCTGTTGTAATACGCTCGGTATTTAGTTTTCTACATGTCAGGCTCCGCCGAACGCCAACTAACGGGCATTCAGTAAGATTTGTTTTATGAACTATGTTAAGTAAGGTTATATTGCAGAATTCTGTACTCAAGGCAGCAGCAGAACAGCAGTTTTCTTAGAGCGAAAGCTCGACTCTTCCCACTGCAACTCCCAAGGGCAAGTTAGTGCGCGTTTCACATTGAGCCGGCGCAACGAAGGCGTAGCAAGGAACGTCATAATACCTAGCTCGCCGTGGAGAGTCGCCGCAGCTGGGCTCGCTCCGGGCCTCGTTGCTGCTCTGCCACGTGTCTAGCAAAAGGTTGCAAAAGCAGTTGCTTTGCTGGCGCTTGGTCTCTGTCTCGCCATGGTTAAGACGCGCACCAGGCTGACTCCGGGGCCAAACCATATGTACCTATGCTTAACAGAGCTTTGGCTCGTATTACTAGGTTCAACAAGCGCTAAACCTCTGCTAGTTATTTTTTAGCTGAACAGTGTAACTACAGATGTGTTTTATGTAGCAGAGCATGTTCAGTTCGTGCCCATCACAACACTATGCGGATGTGTGCAGTAGTAGAACCTAGTTTTTTCTTAGATAGTGATGGTAAAATGAGGCTAGTGGGAACGTGAGGAACGCAGTGTAACGAATTAAGAAAACAGAGTGAAAGAAGTTACATTCAAGTTTGCAGTATTCTCTTTCTTGGGAACGCGCAACCGACCAGAAGCGATGGACCATGTTGTTTACTAGGAAGCGCAAAAAAATGGACGTGGGACGGAGTAGGCGACACAGAAACACGTTCACGAGCGCTTGTGTCCCCTACTCCGTCCCTCGTCCGTATTTTGCACTTCCTAGTAAACAGAATTCATAACCAACTAGCCCGGCAGGTTGTTCCCCTGAACTACACCACCAGTTTCACCAAGATGAACACCTGAGAGGCACCTGCTTCTTTCGCGACGAAGTTGTCACAAGTATAGCGCGCTGTTGGCGTAAGCATTCCGCCTCATTCCTTCACGACGGCTTGCAGACTGTATAAGGCAGTGGTAGCGGAAGTGGGAACTACCAGAGACTGCATCGAAAAGTGACATGCTGCTTTCTTAGCGAAGTTTCACTTTAATCTTCCAAAGGTGTTGTATCTGCATTATTGTCGGCACATTGCTTGGCGTCACCAAGCTTGCTCACGACATTTTCCGTTACAAAATTCAAAGTCCGGTTTCCTGTGTCTTCCCAGCGCATCGCAAAAAAAAATGTGGATAACTTTTTCTTTCATGCAATGTGAGCCACCGATGTCGGAAATTTTTTATTGTGCGCCTGATCGTCGGATAAATAGCTGAGAAATGTGTACATGCTGATATTAAAATAGCTGCTCTTTGAACGGTTGCGAACAAATGAGGGGATAGGTCGTGCTATCTCTTTAACCCTGCTAGCATACGGTGCATACCGACGTTCAGTAAGCGTTTATTCAAAAGATCTAAGCGTAACACCACGCGGGCGCATGGGAGATCTCTGACGTTGGTGCAGAGCTGCATGACATGGTGTAGACTGCGCTGCTGTAAGGTGGCTAACAAGTGCGCAATATTACAGAACTGAACGAGGACTCAGTTTGATACACAAAGAACTCAGTATTAAGACATGTGGTCGGTTAAGGACTGCATGCAGAAATGCAGTATGCTAATTCTGTGATAATACGGGCACACAGGTAAGTGAACGGTGTGTAGATTAGCGATTTTGAGGAGCCAGATCTCAAGGTGTCATTTTAAGCAAAAAGTGAGGGGAAAAAATTCATTTTACACGTAAGAAGTGCCGGTGAGCCCTGAACATAATCGTGTTTAAAAGAAATTTCATTTCTTCTCGGACTACAGTTCCTTTCAATGCTTACTGTACATCAACGCTATTGCCTCTTTTTCCTACCAATCATTGTGCAACGCTTCTATATATCCAGCATATCAAGAACAGTGTCACTGTGGCGCGGCACCGCGCAGGTGTTCTGGTTCCGCAGTGCCCTGGAGCACCTGTACTTCCGGTATCGGGCGCACCGGCAGCGCATCGACGTTTTCACAGGCTCGGTGATCGCCCAGGAGCTACCGTCTCATATGGTCAAGGTGCGCAAGGTGATCTTGACGCCCACTCGGCTCGTCTACATGCCCCCTCAACTTGTGTGCAAGAGCCGCCTGCTTCAGCACTGCGACCCAGATTACGCCCTGCGCATCGTCGTGCGGGACGACGACTGCAAGCGCATCTCATTTTCGCTGGGTGCCTGCAAGGATAACTTTCTCAGCGCGGTATGCTGTTCGGAGGTTCATGATCGCCAAGGAAACAAGTAGCCGTAGCGTGCTTAATTTTTGGAAAAATGCAGTAGCTGAAGTCTCAAGGGGAAAAAAATGGCTGGCGGTTTAGCATTGCGAAGCACAAAAGACTGGGCGAAAGGACGGTTTTTTTTCACATGGACACCACCGCCACGTACCTCAGAGCGCTTTTGAGGTGTCCCCTTACTCGGGGATCCAGTTATGTTCCTTCCTTTCTTCAAAGTCGACAGTCTAAACATTCCACAGGTTTTGAGAGAAGGAAAGGCATGTAACTGCCTCAAATTGTAAGTGCACAGCGCCACCTATTCACAGTGCCACTGACATGTCCACTCACATATTGAGCCGGTAATACACTTCCTACTGAAAGGCTTCACACGCACAGACACTGCTGATACCCGAGGAGTGCGGCTAATTGCCTTCGCACTGAAGGGCACAGGGAATCAGAATTTCATGCAACAAATCTACGTTAGCAGTAGTGCTACATTTCTGTCACACATTGATGTGCTTTTATTTGCCTATTTTATTTGATTTCGCCGTCGCTTTTGTCGCCGCCGCAGCTGTATTGATTCATGTAGCTGAAGTGCAGAGGAGGGCACATAACTGCATGAATATATTTGACAGGAACACTGAGGAAAGTGATGCATGGGGTGTGCTGTTTGCAATGACAATGTAAAGCGTCCATTTAGGTCCTCTCTTCAACGTTGGGCTTGTTTTCTACAGGTGATCAAGCCTCCACTGTCGTCCGGTCTGAAGATTGGTGGCCGCCGGTTCATGTTCCTGGGTAGCTCGACGAGCCAGTTACGCAACCACGGCGTCTGGTTGTACACGCACGACAATCAGGGCCACACCGCGGAGCAGATACGCGATGGAATCGGCGACCTCTCTACCATCCTCAGTGTGCCCAAGTTCATGGCACGGCTCGGACAGGTCAGAGGTCAGTCACGTTCTTGTTGAGAGAGGTGACGAGAAAAGCAACTAAATCGCATAAAACTGTGTGAGGGAATCTCTTCTTCGCTTTTAGTAAGGGAAGTTTTGTTTGCGAGAAGGCTGAGCCAAGAGGCTCTGCCATTCACCATCATTCAGCACACTTTCGAGGCCAGGTGCATTGCGTTAATCCATATATGTTTGGATGGCACTGCAGCAATGTGAGCCCTTCATTGATCAGTGGTTCGCAAGGATCAGGCGCCATGGGCAGTGACTCATAGCTGCCTGTGAAATTATCCACATCATCATAAGTTAAGCCTTGCGCGTTTTTGAATCGATTGCGGGGGTGTCAAAATACTCCAGAGGGGAATGGAAAGTAAGACTAGCATTCATAATTATTTACGACACTGCGCAGACTATGCCCTGAGATCTAGCCATGCAAATCAGCCTACTTTTTGAGTAAATCAGCCTCTTTTTGGAGTACCAGTTCCTATTATGAAGGTATTATTTGTTTCCATTACACACTTTCTACTTCTGAGAATCCACTCTTTAATGTTCTCTATACTTGCGCAATGGTTTCACAAGTTTCGCAACTCCCAGCTGCACAAACATGAATTCTGTATCACCAATCTTATAGCCAGCCAGCTATGACGAAGTGGCCCACTCGGGAGACCTCTTTTCCTGTGTGCAGGCCTTTTCGCAGTCGTTGGGTCTGTTAACGGTCCCGAGCCAAAACACGTCTGTGGAACCGGACATCCGGCACGTAGCCCCTGGCCGCAGCAGCGATAGTTCCCATCGCGAGTACATCTTCAGCGACGGCATAGGGCGAATATCGCACGGCCTGCTACGCAAGGTATGTATATTATCGTCCTTATCTACAACCAGTCTAAACCTATTCTAAACTTTGCTAATGTGTCGCTGATGTCACCAAGGCAAGCGTGGCTGTGCCGGCGGTGATTTTGCCTGCGCCCCAAGTTACTCCCGCGCCTGTAGCAACGAAATTCGTCGGTGCCAAGACGCTCCCGCGCTATTACTATGCCTCGATATGAATCGACTAGAGAAATTGGTATCGTGCCAAGGCGATGTGAATTTGAATCGGCTAGAGAAATTGGAAGCGTGCCAAGTAGCGGCAGGCCGTTCTGAAACATTCATTGTTTTCACACCCCTCCCAACGCTCATACATTCACGTTAGACACCCGGTAACAGTCCTGTGTGAGAGACAGAGATAGGGAGAGAGCAAAAACATTTATTCCCAATAATAAAAGCCGCACTTCAAAGTAGTCATCCTCCGCAGCGTGTCTGTCCGTCGGCCGGGATCCCGAAGGTCACGGAAGCAGACAGAGCTTGACCGATGGTTTCACTTTGCACTTAACTGGGGGGGGGGGGGGGGGCACAGTCCTGCAAGTTTTTTTTGTTAACAGCAGAAGCCTTTTTTTAATGCCGTGCACCTCCCACAGCCATCTTATCCGATCTAACTTCCTGACAGGAATACTCTGCCCAGAACTTTGCCGACCATGATAATGCTTCGCTTCTTTTGAACAGGAGAGGCGATCGTACGTCTATTGTGAGCAGTGGATGTGTTATCATTGTCCAAGAGCTTCCCAATTCCAATGTCTACTCATGCATCATGCATGGGACAGGTTTCTGCTCCTTGAACTGCAGAAACCTGTGATGCATAGGACGGTATATTTGCAGCGATAGCTGCATACAAGACTTCCTCTGCGGCAGGCATTGTCGCCGTCGGTGGTGACTACTATGTCCTAACTAAAACTCGCCTTCTTGCCGTTTAGAAAGTCTAGAGATGGTGCTCTCGGCAGTGCGTCTTTTGTGGTTATGATGATCCAGCGGATCTGACCATTGAGACCCTAATAAAGTGAAACACGAGCACCAGGCCAGGAGAAAGCGTGTAAAGGTACGGAACTGGGAATCGTGTAGTCCCGCAGATCACGCATATGACAAGGTCCTGGCGGTTTATCCTAGTTTTGTTTTCGTATAATGTACGGAGTGACCTAAGTACATAGTCGTTCATAGAAGCCTTAATTGTCTGCCCTTCCGCAAGTCCACCACGCCTTGGAGCTGGAGGAGGGCGAGGAGCCGTGCGCCGTACAAATCCGCTACGGCGGCTGCAAGGGAATGCTGTTGCTGGACCCGACGCTGAGCGGCTGCCGCATCGTCTTCCGCGAGAGCATGCGCAAGTTCCACTCGGACCACTCCGACCTATACGTGCTGAAGACGAGCAAGCTGCGTGCGTTGTCTTCATGCGCTATGACCGCGACCATCGACAGAAAGCGCTTAGAGAAGCAGTTGGACCCGGAGACACATAATTCTCCCGTACTCTCTCCCGCAGTCCACTATAGTCGGATGCAACTGAAGAGCGAATCAACTTTTCCCTGTCAGTCAAAAGACTCGCTTCCAGCCAATGGCGACGGCCGGCTCTCACGACCCTGCTAGCTAGACAACTCAAGGAGCGGCGCGACAATGCAGGGAGGGGACTGTCCCCGACCAAAGAGGGAGTGGACAATCGCTTTTCATCTGGCACTTCCCGCATGTTACGCTAGCAGGGTCATGAAAATCTGCTGACGCCATTGGCTGGAAGGGGGTCCTTTTACGGGTGAGAGCCGCTTTGTTCTTCAGTTGTGTCCGACTGCAGTTACGCTGTGTCCTAGTTGGCTTGCGCTGGGCTCTTTACGAGCATCGTAGCGAATTTTCAGCTATCGATAGTTCGGGTTGCTGTTCCACGCTTACAATGAATTGTCGTGCAGAGCATCCCACAATTTCTGTTGAAGTGTAGTGCCGTTTTTTTCACGCGGCCACGAACAGTCATTGCGAAAAGTTTACGGGAAGCAGGATTGTAGACAAAATTTTCCTCTGGGTCAGATAAACCTGATAACTGAAAGGCCAGAATACGGGAGGGGTATTCGTTCTCTACCCACTGGAATGAGTACCAAATTAATGGATAGCGACGAAAGACTGTGCTTACTTGCGCGAAAATTTCAATGTACTTTTCCCTCTCAGTGGTGCACTTACACATCTGACTTAAAGCTTGCAATTTTGGCAGTCGTGCACTGTTCTGTACTTCGCTGCTCGCTACCACAAGCAGACAGAAGGCATAGTCATCGAGCCACAGTATGTTACAAAGCGTGAAGGGGCACGCCTTCCTTCTGCGGTGGACGTCGCTGATTCTGTAGTGAGGATAATCCGTGGCATGCATTGCAAATTGTAGGAATAGATTACAGCAACAGAGTTGCATTTTGAGCGTGCTGCCGCGACAGTGTATTTACGCCCGTGATGATTTACCGTGCTCCTCGCAGGCGTTTTTACCTGAACCGACCCATGATCACCATCTTAGAGCAGAGCGGCATAAAGGCCGAGGTGTTCCTGATGATGCAGAACAAAATCCTCGATTCCTTCATCGACAGCATTGTGAGAAATTTTTTCATGTTCGCAGCTTTTTTGCCATGTGTGGTGTCAGTGTTTGCACTGTTCTACTCATAACTGAAGCTCATGTACGACAGCCGATCCCATATTAGACGACTAACTGAACCCTATGTACGACAGCTGATTCTATTTTAGTCGAATTACTGAAACCCGTGTTCGACATCCGATCCCATTTTAGTCGCATTTAAGGATGGATTCAGGGTTTCGGCGACGGGGTCGACGACCTCTGAAGTGGGACGGAGCTTGTAAACTGACAACGAAACTGGGCACCTTACTAATTGTGCAGGTTCTCTGTGCCTACTGCGCCTAGCGTCTCCCGTACAAGGAGCTGGCCGGTGTGGGCATTGACCTGACAGTCGAGCCCTTCTTTCGGGCTCTGGTTCGCGCCGTCAACAAGAAGGTCCTGAGTGAATGAAACGCACGAGCTTAACCACTTTTGTTCATTTCGTAGTCTGAGAAGAAGTGTAGAGAGGCAGCACCCTGGCCCCGACTTCGTCCTTTTGTTGATTAGTTGCGCTAATTTCCGAGATCTTTCAAAGTTATCTCAAATTTCCAATTTCTTCACCAGACGCTCCTTGACAGTTTTGTGCGACGTTTAGCGCGATCATAAGATTCTTACTATGTGTTTAATGTTACAGACAATAGATTAAAAGCTATAGGTGACACCATCGAGAACCTGTCGCTTGCATTAGGCAGGCCTATTGTGGTAATCGTTACAGTCATTGCCCTTAGCGTCTACAATAACCACACATTTCTAGAATGTGGTATCTGGTCTGAAATGCCTTCAATCAGTGTCACAGTGAACAACGGATAATTTTGACCCGTGTACAAGCCTTGTAATAGCCGACGAATGCATATATGGCACCTAAAGGACCGGCTTAACTTTCAGCGAATTGACGACAAAGATTATGGCCAAGAAAAAGATGGCCCATAAAGATAAATGTTTCCTGAGGCAAAAAAACTTCAGCTAATAAGGCATCGAATGGCCCTCAGGGAGTTGTCGAAACTTCTCTACAACAGCATGTGTGAACGACGAACCATTGTCTCTTCACGCCGGATAAAATATGCGCCTTTGCAGAGGAACTGAGGACCAAGGCTCGTATTCTGGATCCTCCGAACTATGGGCGCACCATGTTCGGCGTGCTGGACGAGACCGGAACGCTCGAGTATGGACAGGTGTTTGTCCAGTACTCGAACGACATGCTACGGTACAAGGTCAACGACCCTGCGACCATCCTCGAAGGTATCCCAGCAACCTATTTTCGTGCTATAGCAAACATAACACAGCATGGTCTTGGTGCGTTTAGGCAGCAGCTTTCGTATTTTATTCGAAAGGATTCATTAATGTGAACGTAGTTAGAAATGATAGGGGAATAAAGTGCCCGAGTACATGCTTTGAAGGCGTATGGAAATGTGCTGCGTATTCGAGGGCTGTTGTTGCAGAAATATAGATTCTTGTAGTCGGATCTAAAAGTAGAATTCTCCGGCGGTATAACAAGTTATTGCACTCTGTATAGATGGACGCACACCTAGATTTCTCGTGTGCTGATTCTGACCGAAATTATCTCGTTTCGGCCTCGCCTGCGAGCTCCTTCTCTGGTCACAGCATTCTCATGTCTGAAGCCGAAGCTAGGACTTACTAATGCTCAGTTGTCCAAGAAATGTCCCGGATATATCTTGGGAGATACCCGTGGTTTGCACGGATTGATGCTTTTATGTTGACAGCACCGGATAGACAATAAAGAATATACAGTGGTGAGGTACCCGGGCGTTGTGCGCTGCTAATCGCGGTAATCTTGAGAAACCGGCATCTGGAGCCGAAACAGTATATCACTCTCGCCGCCAGCTTAATCGCCTCTCTCTCTCCCTCATGAGACGTGGTAAGACCGCGCATGTGAAAGCCTGGTGCCTCGCCTTCGTACGTAGCTTCACTGCATAGCCACAAAAAGCTGTCCGCGAGTATATCCATTTTATTCATGGGCTTGGAATAAAAGGACTATTATTATTTTCGTTACATCGCATAGAGGAGCCGAAAGGTTGACGCTTGAGATACGTTTTTTTTTTCACCTGAATTTGCAGCGGCACTTTGCGTTAAAGTCACTGAGTATTCCATGCATGGTGGGATGCACAGGCGACGTGATCGTGACCAAGATCCCGTGCATGCACCCGGGGGACATCCGCAAGCTGGAGGCAGTGAATTTCCCGCAGCTGCATCACGTGCGCGACTGCACTGTCTTCCCTCAAAAGGGGGAGTGGCCACACCCCGACGAGATGGCCGGTACGCACCCTTCCTGGCGCGCTCCCTGTTGACACTGAGCTATGCGGAGACGGATGTAACCGTCGCTCTCTGTGCTTGTGACGGATAGCGTGCCTTAGTTCACATGCACGTTAGGTCAGGGCTCTACCAAGGCCAGGACCCTGCGGGCTTTGACTGATATATGCTGTGAGCACAGTCACAGCGTGAGAAAAAACGTACTGTGAGGTTCCAAGACCTGGGGCATAAAATCTTTCGCAGTTTCTCATTTCGGAGTCACAGCGATTCCTCTACTGACTGATCTCTATTTAATTGGGTCATTTAGCAAGGCCCTTCTCCATCACTGCTTTGAGAGACGGCCGGTCGCAGCTTGTTGCCAATGGTACCCCGTAATGTAGTCTCCACCTGTGCTTAGGTTCTGACCTGGATGGCGATGAGTACTCAGTGCTGTGGTACGAGGACCTCATCTTCAATAACAACTGCAATCCCATGCACTACAGCGGCCCGCCCAAGGAACGAAAGGCGTCCATTGTAGTGAGCAATATCGCTTATTTTGTGGTCTCTTAGCCTGCTTAGTCTTAGTCGGGGGGTTGGGTGGGGGAAGGGCTTCATAATTCTGGATAAACTATTTTAGGTGCCAGTAGTCCAGTTGTACCGACTGCAGTATTGTCTATAATGAAATATATTCTAAATTTTACAGCTATATCAACGGTCAGCGGTAGAATACGACAAAATCTGGATTGTCGCTGTATTTTAAACATTGATCACAAATGGGTTGCAATGTAGTCTTAATCAGCTACAGGGGGCCTTTTGGTTAGAAAAGAGGCAGTAGTCGAGTTATGGTTTCGTTGTCCAATAGGCTGTAACAGCGGTAAACCTATTGTCTAGGTTCGCAATTTTGATTTCCGTGTAGAAAGCAGAAATAAAAGGACATTATGAAAAAACCTGGCGCTATCAAACGACGACACAGAGGGGACACAGCGCTGTGTCCCCTCTGTGTCGTCGTTTGATAGCGCCAGGTTTTTTCATAATGAATGTGTACCAACTAGCTCAACTTTCTGCCCTGTTGCAAATAAAAGGACGCCTGGGAGCTCAGTTTTCACTCGCGAGGGGCAACACTCTTTGCTCAATGGGGATATTACCTTGCAAACCTTGCGTCTTTTTGACCATTTTAGGTTGAGAGCGGTGGCTTGACCATCGGACTGTGTCCGTACTTGAATAAGACGAGCTGTCGGGCTAATTGTATCTTGTTGGTTTACCAATATGAGTGCCTTGTTGAGTATTGAGGTTTAATAATATATGTGTCCTGGATGTTGACCAATGTGACCGTGCGTAGCTAAGTCAACACAACCAAACCGATCCAAGCAGATGATTATTTGCTAAGGAAACCATGCGAAACTTTCTCATAAACAAACTTGTCTAATTTTTTATGAGATGTCAGTTATGACATCAAGAGAGTGTGCAGCATGGCTTACTTTAAATAATGGTGCCATTGTGTGAGAATGCGAGCACATGTAACGCATTTCCGTGCCTGTACTACTATATACGTAGTTGACTGGGAAGGGACGGCTGCTAAAAGTCTAAATTTCTCGCCGGCTCAAGAGTAAATTCAGCAGCACAGGCCTAGAAGTGACTCGCTCGCGCTCGTTCCCTTAAGAGTGCCACCAGATATTTTGCACACGTGTAAAGACTCTGACCTTCAGTTTTTAGACGAATGTAAATGGACGGGGCATGAAATCTGTTATCGTCCGTCTCATGAGAGAACTTGCCATTCGTGTACGGTGGCCACAGGTCCAGGACATGGTGGACTTCTTTTGCCAGTACATCAAGGGTTTAGGAGAGCGAGTTGACGGGCTAGTTGGTATTGCATGGTGTAGGAACAGCGCTAAGAACAGGACAGAAGTCAAACATGGAAGCACAGGGACGGGCGCTGACTATCAATTGAATCTTTATTTCGGAGCACAAACATATATAAGGTGGCAGCAAGGGGGTACAATCAGGTATGCGAGGTCACATGGAAACAGTGAATAGTCACGTCAAATAATGAATTTAGACATCTGAGGCTGAGAAGGACGGAAGGGAAGAGGCGATATAACAGAAAAAAAACGATAAAAACTGCACGGTGTAGAGGGCCGTCACGCGAACTAAGAAAAACCAGATGAAGGATTAAACAGGATGCGAAAGAATGGCGAAAAAATGGGTTTATAAAAGTTTAAAACTCGTGGAAACGATAGTGAAAGAATAAAACCTATAAAAACAATAAAAATTGCTGTGTGCGGCTAAAAACATGTAAAGAGGGCGTTCAAAATTTCTCAAGTTTAACAGGGGCCAAAAATTAAAAAGACTAAAAAGTTTTTTGAAGGCGTTTTTCGTTGAATGCCTCCATACTCCAAGAGCATCCAAATATCCCTTCAGAATATGGTAATGGGAATGGATATCCCTGGACGAGGCGAAAAAAGCTATGTGATCTGCATACACAAAAACTGTTATATCAGGACGAATGGGGATGCCACTGAGCAAAATATTAAAAAGCAGCGGGGATAGCACCGATCCTTGAGGCACACTTGTTCATTGATAATATGTATTAGAACATAGGGGTAGTGCAATAAAAGTATCTGTCCTTGAGAAATTCACATATCCACACATAAATGTGGGTTGCAGGATGTTACTGAGCAAGTCTGTTAAGCAAAAGAGTATGTTCTGCACTATCATAGACCTTTGCTACATCAAGAGTGACCAAGAGAACGAAGCAGCGCAAAAACATGCAATCACACAAGAAGGACAATACACAACCCGAGCACTGTGTCCTTCTTGTGTGATTGCATGTTTTTGCGCTACTCTGTTCCCTTGGTTAAAAAATGCACCAACTAGCCCAAAAAGTTTTACTCAAGAGTGACCAAAGCTGAAACTTCCCTTCTGCGTAGCGAAAGCCGAATTCTGCTTTCTAGATCCACATGCGCGGACCATGTAGAGCATCCGCGGCGAAAGTCAATCTGGGCTGAGCTGAGACCATTGACGTCATGAACTTATGTGAAGCGACTGTGCACTGTTCTATTAATATGACTATATTTTAGGTCAGCTCAAGTGGCCAAATATTACCTAAGATGTATCCTTTTCCTGCATGTTTCATCAATAAAATAATTTTAGCTGTCTTCCAAGTGCTTGGAATCCATGCATTTTCCAACGAAGCATTGACCATATCTAAGAGGTCGCTTGTAAAATCTTCGGCTAAAATTTTAGTCGTACAAACATTGACATCATCTGGTCCTGGAGCAGCAGGATGCAACATTGCCAGGGCTGAGAGGAGCTCTGATGCAGCAACCTCGGTATAATCCGAAGAGGGTGAGATTTTGCACAAAGGGACGTTTCTCTGCATCTGGAAGCGTAACGCCAATCCCTGAAAACTACACTCCAGGGTTTCCTAAGTTCTTCGTGGAGATAACACTGTGGAACTAGTTAGGAGAGAGACTGCAGAACTCTTCTTATGTGCCATGAATCTATACAGGGCCTTCCGATTGCGAGGATTTGAAAGATATATGCTTAAATGTTAGTTGTACTCCTCCTTGGCTTTTGCAGTTGTTCTTTTGAAAGATGCAGAAAAGAATTTGTAATTTAACCGGTTAGCTGGACTCTGGTTGCAGTGTAGCCTCTTCCAGGTCGCTTTTCTACGACGATAGGCCTTCTCACACTCTTCTGTCTACCAAGGAGATGGCTGTTTTTAGAGACTGCTGCAGGTACAGCGAATATTGAAGGGTGTACTGCATTTTGCAAAAATGAAACCATCTGCTGAGCTGTTGTTTCCTCGGCTTGTACTAACTATAGATGCAAATGAGGCGGACATCTAATTTTTATAAATATGTTGGTTGTCAAATTTATGGGTTACACAACAAGCTTTGAGCGGAGATCACTGGATAGTGATTGTTACAGGAAGGTGATCACTAGATGTACCCGAATCGTCTGTCGACCAGTCAGTCACCTCTAGCCTACCTGCTGATAATGATAAGTCAATGGCTGAGGGAGCAACCCCTCGCATAAAGGTTATTTCTCTAGAATTGCAGCAGCGTACAGCATTTCCAGACAGCCACGGCCAGAGAAGCTTGCCACAGTAATCAGTACAACTTCCCCAGTCACTATGGTGAGAATTAAAATCTCCTGCGATGACTGCACTGCTTGTGCCAGTAACCAAGCTGTCTAAAGACTCTGTCCTGTGTGCACCTAAAGGAAAATAGATGTTAGCAATTGTAATATCGGCACAATGTGGTATTGAAATTTTGATCTCTAGAAGCTCACAGTCAGGGAGAAGAATTTTCTTGTAGATGCCTGATGACATAAATGTTTACATAGCATGGTTACTAATCTGTCTCCCCTGCAAACATTTCGATCTGACCTAAAAACTCGAAAGTTGCTCATTGAAATTGATTTACATGGTGATACCAAGATTCTTGTAAAAAGCACAATATCAGGTTTCGATTGTGAATAAGTATTTCTAGATCTGGAAGAGAAGACAATACGGATCGACAATTCCGGTGTAATACTTTGGTACCTGCCATGATTACTGACCATTTGAAGAGGCAGAAACTGCCTCTTTAAGGATATCAACATGGGGAAGAAGTTTGGGTGGCCGCTTTTCAGGTTTCATCTGTGGAGATCTAGAATTAGGTGGTGACGGGTAAGCACGGCGCTTGTGCGTAGGACACGACATTTCGACATCTGTGTGCAGATGTCAGTCCGACATGCAATGCTAGGAACAGAGATGTTAGGTGGGATCTGAGTAGCATCAGGAGGTGATGTTGAGCGGCCAGCACTAGCTGCACAAGCTGAAACAGATGCAGACGCTGCTGGCAGGACTGATGTTTATGGTTACACAGATTGAACTGCAACAAACTGAGCCAACGCCTCAGAAAAAGTGTTTAGCATTCGCTCAACCGCATTATTAAGGGCTTTTTCCACTGCGGTCACAGTTGAGGCAGTCAAGTTGGACTCAATGTCCCCAACAGAAGCGCGCACGACTAGCGTATGAGTCTTTTGTCCTGTTAAGAGCAGCGTAAGCATCGGCTCTTGAGCACCGCTTCTCTTTGATAATGTTCAAAAAGCTATGCTCTTCTGTACGTTTTGCGCAGTCTGGAATCATCAGCTAAATGAATGTTGCTGCAGAGGCAGCAATGAGGCTGCTCTGAGGTGCAGTTATCACCAGAATGACCTTCTCCACATAAACGGCAGGGGGTCTCCGACTTGCATGCTTTTCCGCTATGCCCGAACCGACAGCAGTTGGTGCATTGAAGAAAGCGGGGTTCTAGAGGGTCCACAAGGTAAACAATCGGCCAGAGTTTTAGTTCAGTAGGGCATCTAGAGCCAGCAAAAGTTATTATTACAGACTCAGCAGCAACACGCAAGCCATTTACCTCTCTACTACAGCGGTAGACTGAAAGGACCTCAAGTTCTTCATACTGAAATTCTTCTAGAATTTCTTGCGGGGATGGTGCTGGGTCAACACCACGTACGATAGCCTTGACACATGCAAGCTGTTCGGGAATGAATGCTTTCGCCGGCAATGAGCTGAAAAGTTTGCGCTGAAGTAAGTCAGCAACACAAGCGATGCCTGAGGACTTGCAAACAATGCCTCAACACCCAAATGGACGCATTTCAGAGATCTTCAGATAATGGGCTGTCAATGATCTTAGCTCCTGTTGACTTAGTTTGGGGGGTTTTTCATTTTGTTTGCACCCTCATCGATTGGGACGCGAGCCACGAAAATTGCGTCAATGCCATTTTTTCGAAGGACTCAAGCGGCACGCTTTGGGCTGGCAAGCTGGCAAACCAAGTTGCCAACCCTTCTGGGGAGGTCAACGACATCTCTCAGCAAAATGCACCGTCAGGTTCACATGAACTGCACTTTAACCAACGCCTTGGCCAAACCCCCCCAATGTAGTACGGCCTCTGCAATGATGAACAAGCCGGAACCACCAGGAGAGCCAGAGAACAGCAGCTGCCATCAAAACACATCAGCCTAGCAAACTTCTTCTTCCTCCCCGTTTCCAGTCACAAATCACAGTTCAGTGACAGTGCTTCATCCTTTTCCGTTGCTCCAGGTATGCTAAGAAGATTCGGGCACTGCTGAAGTCGTACCGCATCGAAAGTGAAACCGAGGCTTTCTTCGGGGCTGTGTCCAATCTCAGCAAATATATGAAGGAGAACGACCCTACAGACATGGCCATGGTGCTCGAGAGCCAGGTCGAGCATGTGGTGCGCTGAACGCGCGAGGAGTTTTTCTCTGAGCAGCTCGACGAGGCTCACCAGAATTTGAAGGCCTCCGCCTGGTACCAGGTGAGGCGTACAGCGCTTTCAATCTGGTATTGAGCTGTGCTATCGTCAGTGCACATTGAGGGAATCTGGGCGTTCGAACATACGAGCCGAAAACAGATATCGCTCATGAACGCAACGATAAAGGCTGCCGCTTTATTATCTTGATAACAGTGTCGTAGTCGTGTCGCTTTCTTTGTCCTTCACTTTCTTATTTAGCCATATGTAGAACTTAATGGCCGAAATAGCATCTCGGGGAGGAATACCAGCATCCGCATATTTAACGCGGATGGTGAAGCACGTGGCTTGGAGGACTGACCCCAGTGCCACGGAGCGTTGGCTGTTATGTCTGAGACCATGTTGCAGGGTGTGTTAGCGGTGGCTGACGATAACGGGTGGCCATAGGATGGCCTGCTGTCGCTATCGTCATTAACAGTGCTGTTGTCCCTCGAAGCGACATGCTCGGTAAATCGTATTAATCTGGCGGGCAGCGTCACAATGCAAGATAGGAGGCGATAGATCTGTATTACAAATTAACTTTCATTTGCGGTTGAGTGTGCGTGTCTGCGTGTGCAAATGGAGCCGCTGTCACATCACGCCTTTAAAGGTGAAGGTTCAGTGTCTCCGCAAAAATTTCAGCATCTTCTGAAGACATTTCACTGCGATGTATGTTTTGCCAAAGGTCCATTGTCTCGCTTCGGCGTGGTTCGTGCGACGCGACTGCACACTTAACACCTTACGGCGACTAGTTTAAGGCTAACACCTTCTGGAAGACAAATTGTAAAAAGTATTATGCGGGGTCGGGGAGCAGGTGACGTACGAGCTTCAGTCCTCAGAAGGTGGCATCCAGAGCTTCCCCTGGGTGGTGTCCGATGTGGTCATGGGCATCGTGGTGAACACGTCCTCTTGCCTCCCCGTGCCGGCATCGCGCAACAGCTTCAGCCAACGACTCGGGGCGCTGCTGCTTGGCGTGCCACACCCTGGTGGCGGCGACCAGGACGGCGCACAGCACGGCGACACGCAGGTGCTGACCAACCTGCTCAGGCTCATGTACGACTGGATCGACTCCAGTCGCGAGTTCCTCTTCGTCAAGGACGCAGAGGAGTTGGGCCTCTACAAGAATATCATGCGCGAGGCCTGTGTCAAAGTGCGTGGCGCCAGCAAAAGAGCTGCTTTGGGTGGATTTGCTGGGCTACGAGACCACAGAGTAGACCTACAAGCTAGAGGGCTGGGCTCCTTTATGTGCTTCGTGCATAAGGCTCTTCTCTGCATTGCCGTTTGCTGGCTAGGGTTCGCCATCCAATGGCCATGAGAAGCGGTATAGAGGCAGCAATGTGGTTCGCCTGCTCGAACAAAACTCAGTCTGTTTTTTAAACAGACACGTATCATACAGCTACATGTGGCAGCTTTGAAAGGAGGCGCCATGCGGTGTTTTATGGGAAGCTTGTGAAGTGTTGGCGTTTTGTCTCGTGTTCTGACATCAAAGCTGCGTCGACGGTCTACCAGCATGATGATCACATTGTACATCGGCATAAGCACCAATTTGTGTTGATTGTGTGGTATGAATATAAAGTTTTAACATAGCACCTACGTACTGCGCATATACCTGATAAGCTATGCTTGGCTAGCGTAAAGTAGACACAACTGCATTAGACAACCGGCTGGTACGATCACGACTTGGATAGTATGTCTCTGCTGTCATAACTGAGTAATAACAAACAGTCATGCTACACTGACGATTTCTCCTGCCTTATGTTCGGCTTTTTTCAAACAAACGGGAAATGCGCACGATCGGGCGCTTAACAAGGATTGAGGTTTATTTTGTGAAAGTCCCGAGATCTTAAGTAGGTTGAGAGGGTATTTACAAGCTCCTCCAAGACATTTCGCACGCTCCCAGTGTGAAGTGAAGGCGACTCTGTGTGGTAACACAGTAAACGAATGTCATCGCTCTACCCAGAAAAACGTATTCATAGATAAATGCACTTAAGGATTGTGTGCCATCCTCAGCGTGGGGGAGTTATCGGCAGAGGCTCACTATTCACCTCCCATTGCAGGTGTCCCGCTCCCTCTCGAGGGACATGCCGCCGCACAAGCTGGTGATCCTGTGCCTGCACTTTGCGTGCGCATGGTGCCTCAAGATCTTCCAGGGCGGAAGCGACGGGGAGGTCATCTCCAAGGAGTGCCGGCGCCGTTACCGGCTGGGACACCTGGCCCTGATCACGCTCAACCGGTTTTCCATGTCCGGCAACCTGACCTACCTGAAAAGGGCACCCGAGGGGTGTGCCTCCACAGAGCTGATCAAGTATATTTCACACCTTTATTCTAAACCGGAGTGACGTCGCTTGAAGAACTGAATGAATCCATCGACGTCAAGGGGCATTTGCCCCTAACGCTGTGACGTTGCCGAACTCGCCTGTAAAACCTGTAAACAACCAGTGTTTGGGTTCAGTGCTGCTTTTGTTGCGATCTAGCGCTTTGCGTTTAACCAGCTAAATGTAGTAAAACATTTGTATTGGTTAGATGTCATTTCCGCACTATTCGTTTTGCTCGGCGTAAAACAAAGGCATGTACGCTTCAGCGCCGAACCGTCCGTTGCCTGCCGCTTGCCTGCTTGCACCCGAAATTGCATGACACAATGTTTTCGCTCTTGAATCTGCACCAAACGTGCTTTCGCCGCTTCTGTTCATTAGAGAAAATTTGCCTTTATGAGGCGCTTGTCAGCGATTCGCGGCCGGCACAAATCAAGGCACAGAGCACGAGCACAAACGAGGGCACATACGCTGTTGCAATTACTGTGCATCTGGGTCGTCTAGGAACCAATACGAATTAATTTACTCACGATTTTTCAGTTTTTGACACGTATGCGGCGTTGGGTAGCGTGCGCTTACTGTTAGCCTGATGCTTCGTCCAACGAGGCCGCATTAAATCAGTAAATGAGATTAACACAATATGTCAGGTGCAGATTGAGGCGCTCATTAGAGTAACTGGATTGATATATTTGGACTTTTTTGTTTTCTTGCCTGCTTTGTTCATTGTTTTCATTCTCGAGCCGGAAATGTGGGGCTAATTCCAATAAAAGCTTTATGTGCAGGCTCATTTCGAAGACAAGAGCTTCGAACTAAACCGCGCTGACGGATGGATGTCACGGATCTCTCCGGAGAACACTCGGATGAAAGAATGGACTATTCGACGAGTGTACCCACACAATCGCACATTTAATATACCGTACGCGGCACACACACTAGAACACAAAACTAACAAAACTAACACAAAACACAAAGACCATAAATACACACGACCCGGGCACACTGCTACCAGCGTCTACTACCAGTGTTCTACTACTAGCGGTCGGCGTTCGTGCTCACGGTTGGTTCGGTGCGGCTGCGGCGTTGTATGGATCCACTAGCCGGCGTCGAGGTGGCGCTCGGCGTGCTTGGACTGGCGTTGCTGGCAGCATTGCTGGCTGCGTCGTATAAGCTCCCAGTCCAAGCGCCCTTGGAGGAGATGCCGATGTTGTTGGCGTTGGGGCCACCACCCGGCTGGGTAGCAACAGCGCTGGAGACACCCATGGCCGTAGCAGGTGGTAGCGTCCTCCGTTGACTCCCCGGAACGGGCTCCGGCACGGCAGGAGGGGGAACAGCAGAGAAGCGGAGACTCTGGCAGGTCAGGGACACATCGGCTGGAAGAGAGCGACGCCGGCTACTGCTCCGGTGAGCTCGCGTTCTACGACTCCGCATCGTGAACTTCCTGCCGTGCCTGAGCCCGTTCCGGGGAGTCAACGGAGGACGCTACCACCTGCTACGGCCAGGGGTGTCTCCAGCGCTGTTGACACCCATCCGGGTGGTGCCCCAACCCCAACAACACCGGCATCACCTCCACGGGCGCTTGGACCAGGAGCTTGCACGACGCAGCCAGCGACCCCGCCAGCAACGCCAGCCCAAGCACGCCGAACGCCGAACGCCGCCTCGACGCCGGCTACGGGAGCCATACAACGCCGCAGCCGCACCGAACAAACCATGAGCACGAACGCCAACCACGAATAGTAGAACTCTAGTAGTAGACGCTGGTAGCAGTGTGCCCGGGTCGTCTGTATTTATAGCCTTTGTGTGTTGTGTTAGTTTTGTTAGTTTTGTGTTCTAGTGTGTGTGTCACGTAGGGTGTATTAAATGTGCGTTTTTGTGGGTACACCCGTCGCCTAGTCCATTCTTTCAGTCCGAGTGTTCTCTGGGGAGATCCGTGACAGTGTCATTAGACCGCCTTTGTTCCCTCACCTACTCAAGACTCTGCTAGCTTCCGGTCTCAACCCTTTTCGTTAGCCTCCATGCATGCTTCTGCCCCATGGGTGAGTACCGGTGGGATGCAGCTGTTGTGTTAATTTTTCTCTTGAGGGATATAGGCGAGCTGCTCTACACGATCTGATCGTACGTGCCATATGCGTTCCGCCCCATTCTTACTCTTCTCATGATGCGGATCAGCGGTGACTGCTTGCCTTATACGTAGACGTCAGGGCAGGTAGTTACCGCTACGCTGGGTGCCAGACTTGAAAGAATCAAACTTTCCCTTGAAACGCCTCCTTTCCGAAGAGAAGCTTTTTGAGCACCATCAACTTTGTTGCACATTCACGAAAAGAACCAGTAGTCATTGCATTACACAAAAAAATGAGGATGGAACTCTACGGCATCAACTGCGGGGACAGTACTAATTACCCTATGCTGGACGTGATTAAAGCTGCAGCTGTTTTTTACAGGGTTTCATTGGCGCGTAAGCAACTGAGGTTGTCATACGACAACTGCACGTTTACTGTACGTCTTGTTTTCCGTTGAAAATTCATGTTTTAGCGTCACTATAACGCCTTCAAAATGTTGAGTCCGTGCTGTAGCTTGAAGGAAAATAGCTCAATCTTCTTCCGTGAAAGTACCACCAGCAAACCGACGGCACTCGAACATCGCCACTGCTGACGGTTGTGTGTAAGTGGCATACTCTAGGTATTGAGTGCAGTTCTAAGTTTAGTAAGAAGGTTACCAGCTTTTATTCTATCACTTAGTAAAAAAGCTGCCTATCAAAGAACACAAGAGAAAACTGCCGGCTGTGAAAACATATTTCTGTAGAATTTCTGTGCATGACATTAGAGAATATTTTCTGTAGTATTGTGTTGTTCCTTAGAGTAGCAACAGAACCACTACAAAATCTACAATACTAGTGAAAGTCAGTCACTGCGAGAAAAGATTTTTTTTTCGAATTTCGGGCACGATTCTATAGTTTTTTTTCGACTGGGTTTGCAGTCGAAGAGGCCTGTTTTAATGAAAGCCCCTCGTATCCGAAATGCATGACCTTCTGGGCAAACGAATAGACGGCATCCGTCTACCGGAGTTATAAACAGTATAAATAAACGAAGCGTCAACTTTTCCTGTTAAAAACGTGTGCGTAACTTCCGCTGAAAAACTTTAATCCAAATGTTGCAGAACTGATAGATGCAAGAATGTGCACAATAATATGCGCACGTGTTTGTAGTGACGATCAATGTTCTGGTCCCTTTGAGCCGATGTACACACATGTTTAGAACGTTTGAGGAGCCTGCTCTTCAGTGCTTGAGCGATATCTGCAGTTTGCCTCTGGGTTCGGGATTAGCCTGTCTGAGCGTGCTGCCATAGACACCTAATTTAATGCGTGTTTTCTGCGTTCACATAGTGCGTTGGATATTATAACACAAAGATCACCGCGGGGTGTTCACCTAAGACCGCAAAATATATATTTTTATCGCGCAAATATTGCTTTCTGCACAAGAGGGTTAAAGAACAGAAGGGGCAGTTCAGAAGCAGGATCTGTCATGTCCAGGAGGACCCGACCTCAGGCGTCAGAGCAGCATAAACCCGGATACTCCTCAACGCCACGTCCTCACGGCGAGCTGAACCGCCGGGAAGATTGAATCCACGCAGTCGAATTCAAGCACGCGTGGAGCGGCAGAGAAATTCCTTTTTAGACAGTACGGCAATTTACAGTTCAATTTCTTCTCTCATGCTTTTCGGTTTTGGTTTCTTCAGCCGAACGATGGCTGTGACGTGTGGTTCAATTCTGCGTCGGTGATGCGCGGAGGGGCTGCAATATTAATGCTGATCCGTTGTTTTCAGGCCCTAAAACATTTAAAACAGAACTCTTCAAGATCTATACAACAAACGCCGAATTAGCAGTTATATTGCTGTTTTTCCGTGCCGCACGTGACGTGGGGTTCTACTGCGCGTCGCAGCCGTCGTTCGGTTGATGAAACCGAACCATTGTGAAGAAAATTTCAATTAAAATTTGTTTAGTGGTCGTGGGCGAACACTACGGGGTGCTCTGTGGATAAAAATCTCTAGGGCATCTTTGGAAAGAAGAAAACACTCAAGCGAAAATGCGTTGTTTATAAAGTCATTTAACGCATCGGATTTCAGAGGCCGCCTTTCGCTTTGCGCATTGTTCGCTGCCGGCATAGCGTTGCCGGCATATCCAGGCATAACTAGAGGGAGAGCTGGCGGCGCTACAAGTCAGCCTATGTGCATAGGCGCAGGAATGCCGGGAAGATGACGTTTCTTACTTGCCTTGGCTGGTCTTCGGCATAAAAAGTGGATTTAGCCGTAACAATACGACTCTTCTCAAAGTAGTCCTCGAAGAAATGCTGTAAAAGCTTCCTTATTACCCTAACACACAACTTTCACTTGCGTTAAATCTATTCAAGAAGCGAAAAACGCAGTATTGAATGAATTTAATTTGTGTAAAGAGGTGAGAATCGCGTTTCAACTACTAATTTTGAGGTAGAATTCATGCTTTCGGCCTGACACTGGCCGAGCCAAGAAGGAGGCCTCGTCTTCCCGGCGTTCCCGTGGTGGAATAAGTGCTCTTTAAGAAACACGCATGGGTGGTGGCGCCAGCTTTCCCTCTAGGTAGTATTTAGAAACTACGGCTGCCGGGGCCTCAGTTTCTAACAGCCGAAAAAGCACTGCGTTATGTACGATGCGCGCAGCCACTCACAAATAGTGCGTCCGGCAGCGAAATAGGCGCGCAGCAACAGCCGGCCCCGGAAGGCGACAAAAGGTAACGAACCACACTCCTTCTCGAACCGGGAGGCCAACGGCGGATGTCGCTCGAACTCTCTAGAGAGGTTCGTCGACAAGCGTGCCATCACAATGATGCATCAAACTCGTCCGACGCGGCAGCTCCACTGTGCCAGCAAAGTTAATGTGCACGTACCCGAAGCAGCGAGGAGAGCGGCTGCGCAGTGGGTGGTGACGGAGTCGGCGAGGTTGGCATGGCGGGAAACACGCTCTCGAATATAATATGGCGGCTCTGGAAGTGGCAGCCACGGCGCGAGGCGTGTCCCGGAGCGCCTCGAACAGCGTGTCCCGCACGCGGGCCAGCGCCTCGTGAACGCTGCGCCTCCTGTCGGCGGGCGAGATCCGCGAGGTGTCAGCGCCGTTGAACACTTGGTGTGCTGGGTAGCACTCTTCCCTGCGTGGTACAGTGCCAAAGATCTCTTATGCGATGATGCAGACCCCATTAATTTGAGTGCAGCGATTGATGCATGCTTATACCCTGGCGTCGTGCAACCTTAACATGCCGTCGTTCTACCGCAGAAGGAGGAAACAGGTGAAAAGAGAAGAGTGCAGAAACTGTGCCATTAAAAGAAAAAGAAACAAAACACTATTATGACCACATGATTAGATTAAAGCTATGCACATTAACAGATATAATTAAGCGGACATGTGAAAGGAACAGCGACAAAAGAGCCAGGGTCGGCTTTATGCGGAAAAATCTATTCAAGGAGGTTCGAGTGGACGGTTTCATTTGTACAATGAATTACATTTTATCACGAAAAATAGTACTTCAATAAATTTCTCAAGCAAAATTTCTCGCTGATGGTGGGAATACCAAACTGGAGAGGCCGCACTGATTTGGCATAACGTGAAGTACATAAGCGCTCTTCCGATACCGCGGTGTGATGGCGAACTTGCGTTTTCGGCTACAGCGGTAGCTGTGGACAGTTTGGGCGAGATGCAATAGCTGTATCTTGCCGTTACTCACCTATGGGGCGGAGACGTGGAAGCTGGCGAGGAAGACTTCAGCTTAAGTTAAGGACAACGCAGCAAGCCATGGAAAGAACAATGATAGGTGTAACGTTAAAAGAACGGAAGCGGGCAGAGTGGGCGAGGGAACAAAGGCAGGTTCATGACATTCCAGTCGAAATGAAGAGGAAGAAATGGGATTGGGCAGGGAATGTACTGCGAAGGCAAGATAAACGGAGTGGATTCCAAGAGAAGGCAAGCGTAGCAGGGGGCGGCAGAAGGTTAGGTGGGCAGATGAGATTAGTGAGTTTGCAGGCATAGGGTGGGCGCAGCTGGCAGAGAACAGGGTTAATTGGAGAGACATGGGAGAGGCCTTTGCCCCTTAGTGGGTGTAGTCACGCTGCTGATGATCATGGTGGTTATGCACTGAGTGACACTTTAGCACTCAGTTATCGTAACGTCATGACAACACATGTACGCCACGAAATCCGTGTTCAGTTACCGGTACGTGCGGCTTCAACTCAGTTTTTTGCTTATCGACGTTCCATATTGTAAGTGCAGGGCATGACCGTTCAGTTCAACTGGCGCCTCTGTGGGAGCTTTTGTCATGTCCAGTCCAGCGCATGGCCGGAAATCTTAAACAGTTAGACTGTTCTCTTTTTTCGCTTTTCGTGCAGTCCATTCTGCGTCAGTTCCAGTCAGTGCACTGTGCTGTACGTCACGTATGTAGCCACCAAATGCGCACGAACCGGCTAAGAAACAATTCCAGAAGCCACAGCTTCAGCCAGCCAATCAGAGTCTAACCATTAAAGCATCCCGCACTGTCTGACGTGATTGCTCGAATGACGTCATATGCAGGCATATACAATGACGTTTTAAAAATCCGGCACGGAATCAGCGGGTGCCAGTTGTAGCCGCCACTTCTGTACGCCAGTTTTAAGCCAGGAGTAAGTTACACAGGCTTCAAAAGCGAACCATTTACTCAATTTCCGAATGCAGAATAAAGACCAGAGCATGGTTTCGATGTAATTAAAAACGGTACCGCGTGAAGGAAGCCAGCGGTCGCCAAACTAGGAGATTGTGGGTTCAGATTCAACCGGCAGCATGTTTATTCTTCTGCTTTCGAACCAATTATCTTTCAGCGATAAAATGTGTACACTATTATTCCCTTACTGATCAGCGCCGCTATTAAAAAAATTATGTACATTCCCCTATGCTTCTTGGTGCTGTAGACTGTTGGCTTCCTTCATATGTGTCATAACAATCCCCTCATTTCCATTCTTTTGTCTACTCAGCAGTACCGTGAATTACATGCAGTATGCAGTTAAGGGTGCCAGCGTACAATTCCCGCTGTGTAACTGTGAGCATGGCTACGGCGGAAAGAACGAGCGCGGAAACAACGTCAAGTAACTACAATGTGCAGAGGTGCTTTCGGCATTTTCCTTTACCTTAGAGCAGCGCGTATTCAAAGCGATCCCTGACTGCACAATTCTGTTTTCGCAATTAATATGAATGCACAGTTCGAAGTCGCTCAAGTTTTAAAAACGCATTCAAAAGCAATAACAGTTAACACTGGTTTTGAATAAAATAAAATTTTAAGCCTTGCTATTGGAATGCCTGGCATGCTTTTCAAAAATTAAGCCTTTGGAAACTTACTTGCTGCCGTCCTCTATGCTGACGTTTCCTTCATCTTCGAAAGCTTGAACTGCGGACAATGAATGAGTAATCGGTCACTCAATTCACTCAAATTTCCGCATGGGTCGAGCTCCAAAAGCACATCTTAAAACGACGGATGAGGACCCGTGTACAGGTAAAATGTTAGTAGTTGTCACCTTGCACCGTTACAATAGTATTCGCTTTTTCGCCCCGTGGTATGGCCGGAAGGAAAGTTAAAAGTTGTTTATCGCTTCACAAAAATAGTAGCAGGGATGAGCAGCATATATACAATAAAATACACTGCACTTCATTGCTCCTCTCCAAACGAAAGAACAGGTTCCTCACGTTGCTCGCAGCATCGTTCCAATTTGCAGCGGGCAACGTAACCACTAAACCATTATAATTAGAGGGTTGGGTTATGGGAGCTTAACGTCCCAAAGCGACTCAGGTTATGAGGGACGCGGCAGTGAAGGGCTGCTGAAAATTTCGACCACCGGGGGTTCTTTAACGTGCACTGTCATCGCACAGTTCACGGGCCTCTAGAATTTTTCCTCCATCGAAATTCGACCGCCGCGGCCGCGATCGCACCCGCGACTTTCGGGCCAGCAGCCAAGCGCCATAACCACTAAGCCACCGCGGCGGGTTGTTATAATTAGAATCGATGCTTTTAATTATATTAGGCTATCGAAAAGATAAGTCGGGGCGAGCATTAAGCGGCACCAGAAGAGGCAATGTTAGTATAGTCGGATACAATTTAAGTGTGCAGTGAAGCTCCGCCCATATTCACGACAGCCTCACAGATTTCCTCCACGACAAAAAAGTATAGCCCGTTGTTAAAACATTTCTTGTTGCCTAAACAAAAAACTAATCGCAAGAAAAAAATTATGGGAGCTATAATTTTGATACATCGCTTGTTTAATATAGTCAAACGTTAAAAAGTTGATTTCGTTTACTGTTACGATGGGCCAGCGGAGTAATACAGTACGCCGCGGACCGTGGCCCAGTTTTAGCAACTGCTGTTTTTTTAAGTTGTATCCTACTATAGATGAGCACGATTTTGAGGCCTGCTAGCGGCGTTATTCGGTCTCGCTCACTGCATGCGGAATGCGAAACTTGTAACAGAGTTGAATGAAGCAGGGTCCTCTCGGTCCAAAAATGCGGCTTGCACCTGATTGGCACATCATTCTTTGTAAGGCCTTAAGGTGCGTAGAGGCACGGCTTATGGTGTTGAACGTCATAAAACTACGGGTGGGGAACGGAAGAAACCGTAGTGAAGGGTTCCAGAATGTATTTTTCCCCATTTGAAGCACTTTATCTCTGCGTTGTCAGCTTGGTTCCAAAAAAAAAGCTATTTTCTACTTGCGTAATGCCAGTTCAAGGGGTGTAAGTGCATACAAAGGTGCCAGTTCTTAGGAAGGTTTACATCAGAAAAAGACGAGCACCTTGCCGCACTGTATTTACCAACAATATCAAGTATGCACAGCCGCAATCTGCAATTCGCAGCGTCTGCGTTACTATGCACCACAAAAGCAAAAACTAGCAAAAACGATGCCACAAAACCTGGTGATACTGCAATTACACATTGGAGCGAAAACTTCGTTGATGACGCATGAGACAACGTGTGTCGTAACAGAAAAATTGACTGCCTAGGAATCGTACTAAGCCATTAACCAGTATAATGGGCACCCCAGAGCAATAGACCACAGCTGCTCGCGATGAGCTCGACACACACGGTCGCTCTCAATCTGCTGCTGGCCGCTGGCCACGTTGAAGCCGCTGATAGCGCCCGAGGGGGTTGGTAGCCACGTAAACGGACAACGATTGCAAAAAAAAAGAACAGCGGCGTGTCTTCGGTGATACAGGCATTCCGAGCGCCTACCACACTATATAGATGCTCTCCCTCTAAGTCGTCGTTGCACTCTGAACATAAAATACTCAAAAGTGCAACGTAACAAAGCACTTAAACATCACTGAAGCTGACTAACCGTTTTCCTTCCTCTTCTCGAATCATTCTCCTGCATGCTTTGGTGGTAGTTATACTAGCATAGGCATTGATACTAGCATATAAGGCATTGATATACATGGATCCCCATCCGGTATTCTCCTGCCGGCGCTGAATAATTTATAATCGTATTTCTTTGTCGTGCTGTTTCGGTTTCAGCGGCCGAATGAGGACTGTGGCGTCAAAGAGTGGTTTTGTCACGTGAGACATAAAAAAACTACAATATAATCGCTCCTTCCACATTAGTTGTCATTCCGGCTCTTGAGGCAGGCTGCCTGTAAACACTGAATAGAATTAAAACGATGAAGCAGTGATTATAAAACCACTCATTCACGTCGCAGCCATCATTCGGCTGTTGAAACCGAAACCGAAACAGCATGACTGGTTAAATGTGATTATGAAATATTTAATGGTCGTGGGTGGGTACCACATGGTGATTCATGTGTAGTAATGTCTTTCGCGTAATTGTAGAGAAGAAAACGTGTCACCAAAATTAGGTGCCTATACTCCAACACATGTCAGCGTTACGGCTATCCATGCACACCGATACACCAATATAGACTGTCGCTGTTGGCAACATAAATTTAATGTGCGCACACGACCTCACAAGCAGGGCCATGTCTATTACCATGAAGCTTATTCTGCTACTCACCAGAAATGTCTGCGCTGTTCGGAACCCCTTGGAGGCGGGGAGTGACGGGAGTTCCGTTTGGAACGCTGGCTGCAAGCTCGTGTGAACATGTCTGGGAAAACATCCTTTCGTTCGACGTATGGAGGATGTCGACGCTGATCCCAACTCCTCGCGGTGTGCTCCTCTGCTGCTCGTCTGTGCGCGCCATGTCAGTCTGCGCAGAGACGGAAAGGCACATGAGGCGCAAAAACCTACTAAGAAAAAACTTCATGGGGCGATCAGACATCTTATGCAAGAATTTTGCGAAAGCAGTTGCAATTACCCTCCATGATTACTTTCCGATTCTCTGACTCTTCGCACACGTGTCATGTGACCTTCTCTGCCCCGCCCGCGACACCCACACGGGAGAGAGGAGGTCCCATACAGGTACGCCTGGAGTGACGTGCGCTGGGGGCGGGGGGGGGGGGGGGCGCTGCTTTTGCGCTTGCCAGACAAGTGCGTTTGAAAAGCACGCATCTTTCGGGGGCCAAATGAGCCATAGCGGCGAGGGTAATAGCGGTATAGAAATTGTAAAAACTGATATGGCCAGTACGACCAGTCTGCTAAAAGTTTAAAAGTTACAAAGTTGACCATCAAGAATAAGTTAAAAGCTTGATAGTAACAATCCTTGCCTCTTTTCTGATGTCCGCAAAAAGAGATATTACTATGCCGCGAAACTCAGGTTTATAACTCGGAAAGATTATTTGTTTGAAAAATTGGCTGGGGGCCTTCATAAACACGACTGCGAACCCAGTAAAAAATTTAGTTGCATAGGTGAAACGTGTGCAACAGTTTTAAAAATGAATTGAATTTCGAAATGACAAGTTATGGATATCGCAGTGGCACGCTTTAAATACCTGCGTCGCTTTGTCGGTAGTGGTCGGCCGAGAGCATGGACACAGCACAGTGACGTGCACGTGTAGGTCATCGTACTTGTGGCAGCCGCAGCTAGTGGCGGACACTACTGGCAGGGGCTGCTTTTTCAGCGGCTTTCCGGAAGCCGCGGAACAGGAATCCTCCACGGCCTGGGTGCCCTCTCCCATTGCCGATTCCCTTTTGTTGGCCGCAAACGTGGTCAACAACTGCTGCCTCAGCTCATCCCTCAGCTGGTTGGGGCCGGCAGCGGCTTTCGGAGTCCGGCTCATTGCACGGTGGCTACCAGGGGGGTCCTCAAGTACCTGCGAGTGGTTCTCGGCGGCGATGGTGAATCTGCTAGGTACTAGCTTGCCCCGAGGACCAGGCGTTCTCTTTGGCTTGACAACTGCAGCGTCCGGTAAAAAGAAGCTATTAGTTCTGACCCAAAAACCTTTGCAAATAACCACATCGTCTCCCAACCACCGCAGGGGTAGAGAGCCAGGGCGTCATCCCCAGTTAATCAAATACCGAAAATGATTAGCGTCCATGCCGACTAGAGCAATCAGTCACGGGGGAAACCTATTCGGTGACGCGTTTTAGAGCTCACAAAATGATTGCCCTATATCACTAACATCGATTACACTAACATCGATTACACAATCACTAACATCGATTACACTGAACTGAATCTAGAGTAGAGCCAAGCGCAAAAAATTCCAGGCTACCACCGGAGATGCTGAGAGTTACCGCACGAGTTAGTCACTTGACTGGCATATGAGGCCGTTAAGCATCTGCCTTAGCAGATTTGGGATGTAACGTGGCATAACTGGGGTATATAACGTGTGTGGTCGTGGCTATAAATCACGCTGTTGTGCGATTGAGTGACAAGCCACAGCAGATCCAGGGGTATTACACAGGGGCTGCCAAAGCCCAGCATCAGTGGCTTTGGGGGAGGCTTAAAGGTTAATATATCCTGTCGGGCAGTGTGGGTAATAGGTCTGTGCGCTTGGCGAGGCGGAACGTCATGAAATTGACCAATGGCTCTAACACAATAGGCGTTGTAGGAGTGGCGCGACCAGCAACGCTCGTTCTGAACAGTCATGTTTCATTTGGGGATTTTTGCGCAAGGTCAGCAAATGTAAGAACTTAAATCGTCTCAATTTTTGAAACTGACGGTGTTTTAAAGCTGGTGCAGCGAATAAAGTCCCCAAACGGAAATTTTTGCTCCAAAAGAGGGAATTTTCGCTTACGCCAATGAACATCAGGTTCTGAAACCAAATGTCCAGCTTTGCGCTGGCAGAGATAATTTGCTCTGGCAAAGACAAACTCAGTTTGAACCGCATTGCTGCTGCGATCGAGAAGCCACACTGAATTCTGAGGTAAGCCTGAACCAGAGTGGTGGCATAACGCTGGTGCAAAAAGATGATTTCCAGTTGAGCACGCGTTCCATTGACAAGCTATGAGGCTCAAGCAGACTCGGCAGCTTCGAACCACCTCCGCTTGCTAATTAGAGCTGACGCGAACTTGCACCCTCATTCGAAGCCAGTGCCGAGTAAACCGTTCCTTTATCGGGCGTTACGAGAGCAAGCTCCCCTCAACTGCACTTCGTCGCGCTGAACAGACGGATAGCCCTGTCCTGCCTACTTCGCCTAGAGAGCATCGCCCGCGGTGAGTGCGTAGCCTCAACCTCCACAAACAGTCAAAGTAGTTCGCCCTCCGAATAGGCAGCGAAGCACTGCGAAAGACAAAGAAAGGAAACGACGGGCTCACCTACTTGCGTCGAGTCACAGCCACGAAAGAACAAAGCCGATCGGTCGCACTGCGCTGGCACACTGCTGCGCGTGGGAAGCGCTGGTGCTCTCGCGCTGCTCGCGCGCCGCTGCTCGCGCTCCTCGAGCAGGGCATAGAACGAATAATTGGTCGTCGAAGACGGAACACGTTCTGAGAGAGTTTGCGACCGTTGATGATGATGATTACCTAACGCCAAGGTGTCATCTTTACTAGCTTTTTTTAATTATTTGAGGGAAGCCTGCAGCATGCTTATGCGGGAGGGAAAAAACAACGACTTCACATTTAGAGCTCTGTCAAGTCACAGGTCAGTGAACCCGAGTCTGTTTTAACAATGAACCCTTAACAAAACAAGAAAGACTTATTAAACAAACTGAACTAAAGGTGACATTCACTTCATTTTGTCAGATGTATTATCATCATTTTGAGACACATTGTAAGCCGTCTACAACAGCTGATCTGCTATCTGAAGGTAGTTCATCTGAGGAAACGCCGCCTTCATAACTTCTGTTTCACTCTTCACAAAACCGCTTGGCGGGTCAAGAATAAGTGGTTCACTGTCATCGTCATTACCACATTTTATTTGAATTTCACCTCAGTCCACACGAGACAAGAAATGGCTGGCGGTTTAGCATTACTAGGCACAATATATTGTGCATTAGCACGGCTCTTTGCAGGGGGCACCACCGTCACTACTTCTAAGCTCGATTGTGGTGTCCACTGACCAAGGAGCCAATTGTGAGCCTTGATCTCCTCAAAATCAACGGAGTCTAAGCCTTCCGTAGGTTTTGCGAAAGAAGAGATGCATAAACTGCCTCAATGTGCAGGCGGACGGCACCGACTACTCAAATCGCGACTGAGGTGTCCACTGACCCGTGAGCCAGTCACACCTGGAGTTCCCGGGTTCGAACCCGACGGCTGCGTTTCGATGTAGGCGAGGCGCAGGGGCGCCCGTGAGCTGTGCGATGTCAGTGCGCGTTAGGGATCACCAGGTGCCGAAAGTTTTCCGGAGCCCTCCACTACTGCACCTCTTCCTTCCTTTCGGCGCGCTTCGGGTGTCGCCAATAAGTGAGAGGGGTACTGTGCCGTTTGCTTTCCGCAAAAACGAATTTTCTAAATTTCAGAATCTTGCGGAATTTGTGGCACAAGTGATTCCTACGACGGTGAACAAATCTCGTATTGCTTTAAAAATCTGCTCGCCTATTCAGAGGTGGTATTAAGGTTTTCATCTCTCAGCAGCACAGTGTTGAGGAAGTTTGAGGCGCCATATTTGAAGAAGTACGAGGACACTTCGGCGGCTTTGCTGTAATACCAGCAAACTTGGGTCGTTTCGGTACATAACGTGGTTGTCGCTATATGTTCATTATTAGATAATAATTGGTTTTTTGTGGAAAGGAAATGGCGCAGTATCTGTCTCATATATCGTTGGACACCTGAACCACACCGTAATGGAAGGGAGAAGGAGGGAGTGAAAGAAGAAAGGAAGAAAGAGGTGCCGTAGTGAGGTCCTCGGAATAATTTCGACCACCTGGGGATCTTTAACGTGCACTGACATCGCACAGCACACGGGCGCCTTAGCATTTTTCCTCCATAAAAACGCAGCGCCCGTGGTCGGGGTTCGAACCCGGGAACTCCGGACCATTATTAGATGCCACAGCAGTTCGTGGCTGCGTCGAATATGTGAATTGTAAGGTCTGATGATACTGATCCGGAGTTCCCGGGTTCGAACCGACTGCGGCGGCTGCGTTTTTATGGAGGAAAAACGCTAAGGCGCCCGTGTGCTGTGCGATGTCAGTGCACGTTAAAGATCCCCAGGTGGTCGAAATTATTCCGGAGCCCTCCTCTACGGGACCTCATTCTTCTTTCCTCTTTCACTCCTCCTTTATCCCTTCCCTACGGCGCGGTTCAGGTGTCCAACGATATATGAGACAGATACTGCGCCATTTCCTTTCCCCCAAAAACCAATTATTATTATTATTAAGGTCTGTTGATATCGGCACATATAACATTGCGAAATAGCAGACTATTTGCATGGTTGAGTGCGGAATATCGTGTAGGAGCACTCGAGTTCGCTGGTGCTGGAAAATTTGTTGTTGGGAAAGCGAATTGCGCAGTGCATGTTTTACATATCGGCGGACGCGTGAATCGCTCCGTAAGGGGAGAAACAGAGAAAACTTTATTGTCAGTAAGAAGATGGTGCTCTTGGGTTTCTTCAGCCGATTTAGGTGGCCGGCAGTTTGTCTGTCCGGCGACTTGCTAAGCTCTTGCCTTGGCCCGATACTGAACGTCTGGGTCCGGGCTGGCGAGAATAGCTTCCAAATTAACCCAAAGATCATCCAGTATCAAAGGTCAATGAAATCATCCAGTATCAAAGGTCAATGGTCAACTCAAGGTCGGAGGTCAAAGATCAACTAAAGTTCATGCGTCAGTGTCAGGGGTCATGGGTTCCACACCATAACTGTACCACATATGGTCTTACACGGCCAACGTGTTTGGGCTGAAGGTCGTTAAAGGTCATTCTGCGGCTACGCGACTACTTTACTAACGAAGAGAAGCTTTTCACCTCACATTTTCGGCCACCTGGGTATATTTATCGTGCGCTGGCATCGCACAGCGCACGGGCGCCTTCGCGTTTCGCCTCCGTCGGAACGCCCGCCGCTGCAGTCGCGTTCGAAACCCGGGATCTCCTGATCAGAAGCCGAGCGCTCTAACTACTGAGCCACCACGGCGGGTACGTCGCCTGTGCATACGCGTTTCTGCTGGGATCTGAGTGTGCACAGAGCTGTTTTCTGCAACCCTGCGCGGTGTGTGTGTGCAATAAGAACTGGTGTGTGCGGAACGTACTGCTGCTGCTGTTGCTGATAGGAAGAAAAGGAAAGTGCACGGGCCTGCCTCCTGGCTCAAGCCGAGCCACGCTTGCTGCTGCGTGCTGAAAGTAGGAGAGTTATAAGATAGGAGAGGAAGAAAAAACAGAAAGAAAATGTGCGCTCTAATATGCCCGGGCCGTTCCCGGAGGCAGTGCAATACCGGGCAAACCAGCGCAAGAGTGCTTCATGCCGAGCACACCGCCATATTCCAAAAGTAAATTAATATCTTGGGTCCAGGGACCCGCAGTAAATATTAAATCAGGTATCAGGTATGGTGGTGACAGATTAAATCTAGTGATAGCATCATTGGCTCAACTAATTGGGGGGGGGGCATGATTGCCTACTTGGTTATGAAAAAAAATTTTGAGCAACCGTTCATCGTACAGCGGTCCGGTGTTGTGACAGCACTTCTCTTTCTGTATAGATTAAATGTTTTAGTCAAGTTTGAGGCTATATCTTGCGACAGGGGTTCGGACCAATGACATATGCACCTTCATTTGCATGCATTAAGGCGCGCTGAGGGTGCCCAGCGAGATGTGAGAGCTACTGCGACCTTTCCTTTCTTAAAACGATGCGCTCGGCTACTGATTCGGCGTACCCGGGTTCGAACCCTGCTGCGCCGGCCACATTTTTGAAGGACGCGAGGCGCAGAGGGTGGCTGCGTGCTCAGCGATGTCGGTGCACTTTAGGGATCCCCAGGAGGTTGCAATTATTCCGGAGCCCTTCACTACTGCATCTCTTATGTAGCGGGAGCTACACTATGCTACCGGTCGAACATTTCGCGGTACACGCGAAAGGCAAGTTGTGCGCATGCGCCGACCATGGTACATGGGAGGAGGCCATTTGTACGCATGCGCCGTTACATGGCAACCGGGGAGGAGGAGTGGGTGCGCCGCGCGCTTCGTCGCCGCCGTCGCCGCTTTTTCTTCCGGAGTCCCTCTTTTATCCCTTCCCTTATGGCGCGGCTCAGGTGTCCGCCGATATGTGAGACATATACTGCGCCAATTTAGATTCTTCGGCGGGCGCTCGAAGCGAGCGCACGTGTTTTCTAGCTCTCTGCTCCTTCGGACGCTGGGCCTAAGGCTTCGCGGCGTTGCGGGGTCTCCCCATGGAGGCCACAGACACCGTGAACGAGCGAAGGCCTGTGTTCGGCGGTGATAATGAGCAACGCAGGGCAGGCCGCTCACGCTCACGATCGCGGAGACGAACGCCATCCAGAACAAGGTCGTCCAGCACCATTCGGCGAATGCAGGCCGAGATCGCTGATCTGCGGGACACGGTGAGGAGCCTGACGCGGCGCTCATCACCACCTCGGCGAACCTCGAGTCCGTCATCGGGACCTAGGACGTGTCGCCGGCGGACCCACGCGTTCTAGCCTTGAGGGACGCCATGGCGCTCGCTCACCAGACGCAGAACTCCATGGCGGCTCCCTCCCCCGCCTCTGGCCACTCCTGCGCTTCCTGCCGCCATTGCTACACCTGGGGAACCGGCTGTGATGCCCTCTCCCCCTGAAGCTGCTGCTGCGGGCTCACCGCGGACACCTGCAGCCGAGGAGAGCATGTGCACCCCGATGGACGAGTCTGCTCTCCGAAACGGCGACGCTCAACAGGGGGTCGAGAGGAGAGGGACACGGAAACCAAAAGGGACATCGCGGTGGCCAAGCGGGAAGCTCGAAGGTCCCCCACCGTCACTGTTCCCTCTCCCTCCACACTCGAAGGAGCAGGGCCTTCCCAGCACGAGCCCCATGGAGCCCACCTCCAGCCTGCTGCTGATGCTGCTGCTGTTGCTGCTGGGCCGATGGCATCCGGAAGAAAACCGCGTGCGTCCTCACCAAATCCCGCCACACGAGACCAGGCTGAGGCTGGGGCTTCGTCTGCTGGCAGCGAGTGCGCCCAACTCCGCGGCGCGCCGCAACAATGCGCCGCAGGACAGCGGCGACGCTGATGCTGGGGCCAGCCTGGTGCCGTGGCGCATTATCACTACCAAGGCGCAGTGGCGTCGGACAGCTGCCCTGGAATGAGCCGAGGCTGCCGTGGAGGTCCCGTCCTAGCCTGTTGGGGACGGTGCTGTGTCGGCCGGCGAACCGGGGCACCGCCTTCACCAGGGAACCGGGCTGGGAGTTGGCCGAGGAGATCGGATCCCGCCCTGGCGTCCTCGCCCTCCGGGTAAACATGCGGTGGAATGTGGTGGCAGTGGACGCGGGGAGCAGCGATGCTCTCCAGGCCCTGCTAGCCACAGCCGTCATCTGCGGCGTGCCGGTCTGCGCCAAGGAGCCTCCTCCTCGGAATCAAAGCTACGGCCTGGTCTTCGGTGTGGACGGGCGCAGGACGGCGGAGGAGCTGCTAGCGGCGACGGAGTCAACGGTACCGATGGTGTCGGCGTCTCTGTCGAGCAGCACACTCGCTCTCCGTTTGCGGCGCCGACACCCCCGGCATTCATCACCATATTTCAGCGCAGGCTCGCGGTAGCCCCTGCCGTCCCCGGCCGCTCCAGTTTGCCAAGTGCGCCAGCCTGGTGCATGCCACTGAGGTGTGTCATGCTCCTGCCGATGCACGCGCTGCGCGGGCCGCACGAGCCTGGTACCTGCGCGAGCAAGCCCCGCTGCATTAACTGCGGGGGGCGGCACGAGGCCATTGACCCAGCATGCCCGCACAGGCAGCGAGAGCGTCACGTGGCCACTTTAATGGCCACATCCATGGCACCGATGTCCAGGCGGGTTGTCCAAGCCGTTCGTCCAGGCTGAGACAGCGGCCCCAGTCCAGCAAAATCAGCAGACGCCGCGGGCGCTTTCTAATGCGCAGGCCATCAGGGGAACACCCCAGCAGCAGCAGTCACCGAAGCAACGGCAGCGCCGGCAGCGGCAGTGGGCGATCCGGTTGCCCGGCGTCCCGTACAGCGTGGCCCGAGCCTACGGCCGCTTCTCATGGCCAGCCCCCTGACGCACGGGACGTGGAGATCCCCAGGTGGTCGAAATTATTCCGGAGCCCTCCACTACGGCACCTCTCTCTTTCCTTTCTTCTTTCAATCCCTCCTTTAACCCTTCCCTTACGGCGCGGTTCAGGTGTCCAAAGATATATGAGACAAATACTGCGCCATTTCCTTTCCCCAAAAAACCATTATTATTATTAAGAGAGGCGTATCACTCCGTGCTGTTCTGTGGCCGTGTGCTCCAGCCAGATACACCCGTGTTGCCAGATAAAATCACGGCAGTTTTGTTCGTTTCGCCTCTGAGGCAGGAGATGTGTGGTGGTAATTTATATTTAGTGCGTCCCCGCTTTTTGCTGTCAACTGTGCAATTGTTGAAAATTTCTGTCTAGCTAAGCTAGTCTACCTCAGCTTTATTGGGTCAGTAGCGCCTTCTGTCGTGGTGCGAAAGTGCCGATGTTTCGGTGATAGAAGTCATCAAGATTGTTCCAGCTGTTTGTCCGGTATAGAACGGATTTCGCGCGCGTCGGTGTGACATACGCGCGATATCCGGCCGCATTTTTTTTGTGTGTGTGTGATGTGATTTCTGCGTGAGAGCGAGTGTGAGAGGTATGCACCTCCCACACTCGTCCATTGTAGTGTGCGTCGTGGTGCGCGAAGTCGTTTGTCGGACTGTCCGACGGGAAGGCAGCGTATAGCTGCGGCTGACGAGTCTGGCGATTACCAGGATGGTCGTTCTTGTTGCAGCGTCGGGCCCTCGAACGCATCGCGTCCCGCAGAAATGAAATGTGTGCAATTAGCCTAAATTTCCCCTCGAATGTGCGTCTTTAACGCTACGGTGCGCTTATGCCGACCTTGGCGGAAATATTTCGGACGTGGTGAGGGAATGCCGGCGGTTTCGCAGGAGGGGATCGTAAGGAAATTCGTTAGGAGCGCTGCCGCGTTGCCGCGGCCGTCGAGTGTCGGCGGTTTTCCCACGTTTTCCCTTCCTGACTTGGCTGTGGCGATCACGCACAGCAGTGCTCGCGGAGGGCGGTTTTGTTTCTTCGCTTGAGTTGCCGTCGCAGCGGCCGGGTGCTGGGTGAGGCCCTTCGTGCACATGTATTACCATACAAGCGCGGACACTTTTGCGGAGAGCCTTTGTCTACAACTTCATAAAGTCCACGCCAACTTACTCATGAGCCAAGAAAGGCTTTCCGCCTTAAAAGGCAACGAAGAGCACAGCACTAAAAGTGAGTGCCAGTCCGGTTCGAACCCGGCCTGGGCATACACTTTTTTTAGTGAACAATCATTCTAAATGTTAATGAGTAACTCTTCCTTTCTAACGAGCCATTAGAAAGGGAGAGAAAATTTCAAAGGAATAAAGAAAATAAAAGGTAATGAAAAACAATTCTTTCGCATTCAAAGCACGTAAGTAGCCTGAAGTGCCCTCCGTAATTTTTTTTTTCTCACCCAGAGGGACCGCAAGGGTATACAGCGCGTCACTGAGAAATTACAGCGTCGCATTCTCTCTCTAGACGTCGCCTGGCCTACACGCTAGAGGACTGAGTAAGTGGTGGTAGTGGTGGTAGTGGTTTTATTAAAAATAATAGTAAAAAGGAAGGAAAAGATTTTTGCTAGCCCCGGCATCTGCCATCGATACTGAAGCACCTGAGCTGGGGCAGCGGAAATAAAGGATAGCAGGCAGAATGGAGAAATGAAATGAAAGAGGTGAGGGGACAGGAAGAGAGGATAGGGGGAGAAGTAATATGTACAAACTATTTACACAATAAGAAATGTGTCCAGGTTGTCCGCGTGATTAGTTCATTTTAGAGGAATTAAATCACACACGCGCACAGCACTGTGTTGGTTACAACTGGAGTGGGGCGTCCAGTTATTAATCGTTCAAGGTAGAACTCGCGGAGCGTTCGGTCACTGCGTGTAACTACCTGACGGAGAACAGACGGGACGTCAAGCCCGTGTGTTCGAGGAATGCACAGAGGTCGCTCACGAGTGCGCGCACTGCCCTGCGGCCACAATAGCGCCTTGATGGAGTCTGGTAGTATGCCCTGCGCCCTATAGGCCGCGAGCACGTCGCGACGAGCATCGGCGAACGTAAGTCGGTTTGGTTTCTTCCGGCTGTGTTCTGGCGCTCCATCATATTCTCACGAGGAGGCGAAACTGAATGGATGCTCCTGACGCGACTGAGGAAGACTGATGCTGTGGGTTGTCACACCTGGAAGGGATGAATGGACCGGGTGTGGGGGGGGGGGGGGGGTGCGCATGTCTCGCTGCTCTTCGCCCATAGTTTCGTAATTTAATTACTCTCGCAGCCCTGCAGCATATGTGTGCGGAAATTTCTTTTTATCATTCTCATTCTAACCCGGCAACAACACGATGGAAAACGCGTGAACAGTTTGCATCGGAAAAGAAGCATAAACAGGGTGGGGGTGAACGAAAGGCGCCGGCGTTTTATCGGACCGACGCGGGGCGCACATGCATTCGCACTTCCGGTTCCGCTGCGCCTTCCGAAAGGGGCGAGCTCCCATCGGAAGAGAAGGGAATGGAAAAGTTTTTAGGCCGGCCGTCTTAGGGTGCACGGAGAGTTGTGTTTTCTCGCTGTCTTCTCCGCGGTTCGTTTCATCCGCGCGGTACACCGTGTTATGTGCGGGGGTCGTCTCGGCGTCACGCCGCTTTTTCTTTCCGGCCCCGCCGTATTTACAGAGTTGTTTGTTTTGCTTCTTTTGGGCGCTGCCGGGGGCTCGCCTTCTATTCCGGGCGTCTGTGCGAGAGCGGGCCCCATCTCCGCGGTCGCCCGTGCGCGCACATTTGTTGCTCCGACGGAGGCCGACGAAGCGCAGAGCCCCCTTCCCGGCGCTGTCTTTCCCCTCACGTTGATCCGGAAATGCGTACGCCGTCAGCCGCGCGCTGCCTGATGGAGTCATCACCCGCCGCGGCGGCTGAGTGGCTACGGCGTTCGGCTGCTGAGCCCAAGGTCGCGGCATCGAATCCCGGCGGCCGCATTTCGTTTGAGGCGTGGTGGAAAAGACGCCCGTTTGGTGTGCGATGTCAGGTGGTCGAAACTAATCTCCACTGCGGCCTCTTAGCGCATAACATGCGCAGAGCTTTCTGGGGTGCGGTGCTAATGGCATTCGATGGTGAAATAGTTTGACGCAAAGTGGCATAAAGAAATGAGAAATTTTGACTATAATTTTTTAGTCATGTTGTACCAGTTGTTTGAAGACTGGCATTCATTCTTTATTTCTCTTTTCATTTTTCTAAATTTTCCTCTCATTGCAACAGTATGCGTGATCATTGTTTTGCATTCTGGCGGTAAATGGCTGCAAGTTCTCCACCAGCTTTAAAAAGTCAGGACTGGCTGTAACCGCCGAATTCACAAACACGCCTCGACAAGAACTTCAGCTGCAAGCGTCCCTGGATGCCTATTCCGCGTTTCAGAAACCATCCTCCACTCGAATCGCTTCTTGTGTGGAGTAAAAATTCGAGGTTTCCGTCGAGACACGTCTCGAGAAGGAACGATATCGCTTTGGAGGAGCCCTAGCCTATCGCGGGGCCCCTCTTTTTCAGAATGGCGCAAAGGGAAGTTGGCGTCGGTGATATTGTCAATAAAGAATGGTGCTAGGGCGCCATGCTCATTGCTAAAGATGTCCTTGTCATAAAAACACCAAGCATTTTAGGTTCCTGTGAGAGCCTGCTGTCAGTGGGCCGGATACCACGGATAATGACAAATATTCAAACAAAAAGATTGGCGCGAACGTATGGAGACAGTGAGCAAGGCCGATGGCACTTCGCCAACAGTAGCCGCCGCGGTAGCTCAGTGGTTACAGCGTTCGGCTGCTGTTGCCGAAAGACGCGGGTTCGATCCCGGCCGCGGCGGTCGAATTTCGATGGAGGCGAAATTCTAGAGGCCCGTGTGCTGTGCGATGTCAGTGCACGTTAAAGAACCCCAGGTGGTCGACATTTCCGGAGGCCTTCACTACGGCGTCTCTCATACTTTGAGTCGCTTTGGGACATTAAACCCTCCTTAACTAAACTGTAATTACACTTCCCCAACAGAGGCGGGAGACATTTGGGACGCCCGCAGCTCTGCAACCTCTGTGAGGTAGGGGCGCTTGCTTGCGCGGGCACGTTATTTGAAGCTACACTCTTCCTCATGTTGGAACCCGCCGCGGTGGCTCAGTGCTTAGGGCGCTCGGCTACTTATCCGGAATTCCCGGGTTCGAACCCGACCGCGGCGGCTCCGTTTTTATGGAGGCAAAACGCTAAGGCGCCCGTGTGCTGTGCGATGTCAGTGCACGTTAAAGAACCCCAGGTGGTCGGCATTTCCGGAGCCCTTCCCTACGGCGTCTCTCATAGCCTGAGTCGCTTTGGAACGTTAAACCCCCATAGATTCGCGCGTCTTTTGTTTTTCAGAAAAGCCCGCACATTCACTCTGTCGACCTTGTTTCGCGTGGCTGTGAACGAGCTTCAAGGCTCTTCGACGGAAGCGGATCGCTCGTACATCATCCGCCGCGCCTCGTTAACGCCCCCTTTTTTGCTGGTCGCGATAGTGCGCGCTGTTATCGCCAGTTGCGCCGAAGCGGGACGGCGGCCGACTGTGGTGCGTCGTCGTCCCGCCCGAGCGTGGCTGTTCGGAAGTTGGCTGCGCGGTCGGAGAAGCGCCAGGCCCTGCATCGGATGCCCTCGTGTGTCGCTCCCCGTCTATCGCGCTTTCCAAGGTTTCGGCGATAGCGCTTGGCACGGGTGCCACAATTTAGTTTGTGGTTCCGTCCTTCCGTAGTGTTTAGTTTCTGTTACTACTTTCGTAAATGCATTGTCTCGACCACAGGCGGGCATTTGACCTCAAAAATCTGGTCCTCACCTCAACCTCAAAAGGAATTGGCCTACCTCACTCAACCGCATGAGGTCTCCTTAGGCACCCTCGCCTCACTTTTCCTGAGGCCACCGCTGACCTCACTCAACCTCACCTTAACCTCAAATTGTGAGGCTGAGGTCGGCTGCTCGGCCTCAGAGAACAGAAACGAAAACAATACAAAGAGCGATTTAGAAGTTTTTCAGTTAAAAACAATTCAGAGTATTCTGTGAGACAGGAAACCCAAATTATGGTATTGTTTAATAAGGTGTGTACAGACACTATTGATGTGCACGTGATAGGAGAAGCTTATAATCTGGGATGAACCCTCAAGTATATGGCCTGCGGGCAGGGGTGTCCCATAGCGGTTACCACCAGTACGTCGGTGAGTACTTTTATGTGTCAGCCGCCGCGGTGGCTGAGTGGTTACAGCGCTCGGCTACTGGCCCGAAAGACGCGGGTTCGATGCCGGCCGCGGCGGTCGAATTTCGATGGAGGCGAAATTCTAGTGGCCCGTGTGCTGTGCGATGTCAGTGCACGTTAAAGAACACCAGGTGATCGACATTTCCGGAGCCCTTCACTACGGCGTCCCTCATAGCCTGGGTCGCTTTGGGACGTTAAACCACCATAAACCATAAAAACTTTATATGTGCCAATATTTGGGAGCCTGCTTCGTGTATACTTGTTCGTATTGGAAGCCTCTCGCTCATTCACGCACGAACCGGCAATTGACAAACGCAGTCCTTCTACATCATCTACCAAAAATTGGGAGGAAGGGGGAGGTATTCACGATACCGTTTTCAGGCTTGAGAAAAGTTACCGAATATAAAGAAACTGGTCGTCGATGTACTTTCCAGTGCGACGGTTATGCAGACGCATATCAATATATTCCGATTTTCTAGGTCCATCCGGCATAGCGAGAATGCTCTTATCAGTCCCCTGTATGTTGCCTTCGAAAACATTTAACAAGCTGCGAGTGTAGTACGCCAACAGAGGCACGTTGTATTTGTCTGTGTAGAAGCAAGCGGCTTCTTTTATTATTGCGAAAGCATTAGATGGCTCACTTTCAAGGTCATATCTGGAAAACAGTGTCCGCAAGAAACGGCGCCATGCGACGCCACGAGCCGGCGAGTCGCGCGACCACGATGACGACGTCGCATAAATAATTATTACTCATTAGTATGATTAGGTAATAATAAGACTAATTAGTATAATTAGTGCTGATATCGTGTGCGTTTGACGTCATACCAGGTCACGTGACAGCTATGTAATGTGCCATCAAAGCTATTAACGTGACGACCCTTTAATATGACATCACACCTACTCACGTGACAACGATGTAATTTCTCGTCATGGCAGGCCCCCATCCACCCCCCCTTCCACCCCCATTTCAAGATCCATATGGATCCCACATTGCTACACATGCGCGCATGACGCATTACAAAGAGTGCCCACAACCCGGTCCACATTAATGGCATTCGGATTGTCCAGCAGGTAAACGCGCCATTTCTCATGTGTGCAAAGATCATGCAACGACACATGCCTTTGACTCTCGAGATGATGGCGATGATGACGATGCTAACAGTGTATCCTTATGAGCCCGGGGAAGTCTGGTATACCGCTACCAAAATAAAAGTTGCCAGAATATTGATTATTGCGCATTACCCAGCAACCGAAGACAATTATTGTGCGGGAAAATAGGAATACCTGTAGCTGATAATTAAGGATGATGATGTTGATGATTCTGGAAGGTCAAGACCCTCCCCCGTTTCCGCTACTTCCCTCCAGGTGGCGATATGGTAATGCGTTTGAAATCCTGGGAATTCTCCGATGACTCAGTGAACCCGTGGCATTTTGAAAGAAAGGGCTAGATTACGTCTTCGAACACTGTGCCAACTATTAAAATCACACGGATCAAAACAGCTATCCTGGAGTGGGTAGCGTGAACCGCTCTCTCTGTCAAGAGCACCATGGCTCTCCGCTCAAATTTCCTCGCAGCAAAATCTTTCCAAGCCCCCCCCCCCCCCCCCCCCCCACACACACACCTCGGGCAAAAAACAAACAAACAAAAAACGCCTGAGTACTCATACGCCTCATCAGAATTCTGGGTACCATTTCGTCAACCAGTCTGAGACAAGCTGCTTTAAGGCAACCACTTGTTTTCCTTCAAAACTGAACTAATCAGTGGTACGCCAGCATCCTCGACGTTTTTTACGCACGAGCACCGCGCGAGCATTCTGCGAAACCGTTTAAGAAGAACGATGGGTCTCTGCAAAATAGTTAAAAGAAAGATAACGTGGAGTGCCTGGTCGTCTGCAAGGCAGGCCGCCAACCTAACCGATGCCATACGAGAAAAGAAAAAAAAGTAGAATGGTTAGAAACATACAAAAATCGCACACTAAAAGCAGAAGCTAACAACAGCGTGCCCCATTAAACGTCTTATTAGAAGGTTTGAAACAGCGACTCAGCAGCACAGCGCGAGCATGTATTCAGTTCCATGCACACATCTTCATTTTAAAAAAGGAAAAGGAATCAGCTACCACATCACCATGCATTCATTGTACTTTTGCATTTTTTCGCCGCTGCAACGCCGCTATGCTGGTGCGTTCGCCTCGTGTTGCTGTGTTCCGGCATAAGCAAATTTCCGAGAAGGCATAAGGAACCGGAGACCAAAAGAGGGGTTATTCAGGAGGATAAAAGAGTGAAATTATATTTGCATCTGCCTGCATTACGGAACGGGAATATACAGAATTAGTGTGAGATTCGAAAGGGGAAGTCACCGATCGAAAGCTTCGACGGTGTTACACAGGATTTTCTGGCTTCGTGCTTTCTTAATCAAATCAGCAGGTGTCCTTGTTAGATACAACCTGAACCACATTCTCTCGCCTTTGCCGACTACTCCAGTTTCTGTTAAGTCAGCTTGTAATGTACAGCAGGATCCCCTTTGTTCGACTGCAAGGCAAGAGCCATGACGTCAGTGCCGGCAACGAGCATGAACACGAAGCTGTCTTGCTTGGGGCCATCCGCGCTGCGACGAATTTATTGCGTGCTTGTTGGATTGAACTTATTTGTTTGCGGCATCAGACAAAGCTACCGCGGGTCAACGCGAGTTACGTGCTTTGCGCACTCCCGGGAGTTTGAGCCGACCGGTAGGCAGCCGGATGCTACGCCAGCGGGGCAAAGGGCAGGGAGAGTGGCGTGCTGTGAGAGTAAAACTCCTTCCGGGAAGACCAGAAGGGTGCGTCTTTCTGTAGGCTCGGACTGAACGGACATTACGGCGCAGCACCGGAAGCTAAGAGGGAACTGTGGCATCGGGTTGTCGAAACAGGGGAAACCGAACACCAAGCGTCATTGCGGTGTTGCGCTGCAACTCCGCTTCGGAAGCGGCACTCGTCGGAGTAAGACGTGGCAACTGCAAAAAGTCTCGACCTCAAAACTTCGACCTCACTGAATGACGACATCACTCAACCTCACACTCACGCGTGAGGTTGAGGTCTGATTTTCTTACCTCACTCACAAAATCTCGAGCCGTCGCCGACCTCACCTCAACCTCACCTCACGACGTGAGGGTTGAGGTCGACCTCATGAGGTAGCCCACCTCTGGTCTTGTCCACTGTTGTGCTTCATTGCAGCTTGTTTTGCGTAAGGAGCAAGCGCATCTAAGTGCTGCCGTGTTTGAAGGGAACTTTCATAGGACAGCTTTGGTTGTCCCCGACAAAGTTGCAGCTCTTGCGGTGCGTCGCAACGCACGCGAGCGGTGTCTGCTCATGTGCCCGTTTGCGTTTCTCTTCCGTTCCTTTCTGTTGCTTGCGCTGTGGCTCGTGTTTGGCCGAGCGCACTTCTCTTTCTCGCCCCTCCCCCCCCCCCCCCCCTTCTGCATTCCTCGTCATTCGTTTCTTGCGACATCGCGAAATGTCCTCAGCTCGGCTGGCGTGTGACGCGACTGATGCGCATGCATGCATTCCAATGGGGTGTCCCGCTTTCAAATGTCGGGACGAGCTCTAAACATGCTTGGCCGCCAGCGGAAGCGCGCTTTGGTTTCGAAACCGCGCCACGTGCCTCTGGCGCTTTCCTCGTCGTTCCCCTTTCGCTGACGCCGAGTACGGGGCTCAGAAGGTGTCCTCACTTTGAAAACTCGCCACGAATACATTCGGGACGACGGAAGAGGCGGTCCGTGAAGTTCCATTTCATCACTGGAGCAATTTCCAAGTCGCCAGTTGCACTTGAGCGACATTGACGCCAAATTGAGACGCGGTGGTAGCAAAATGATGCGGCGCTCTTGCTTGCCCCTCTGGTCCAGGCTTCCGTCATTCCGTCGCTGCCGGGTGGTCCTCAAATGCATTCTGCGGAAGATTCAGCGGTAGCGTAGCGGAGGCAACTTTTTCGCGCGCTTAATTGGTAGCGAATAGTAGGAAGCGCGTGACCAGTGGCTATGCCGGATCGACGGCCGTATATTTATTGTGGTATCGTCTCCATGGGCTGGCTGCGTACCCCTGAATGCCACGTCTGTGAAAGACTCGTCACCCAAGTGGTCTCTCCCGCCCCCAACGCATTATACGTCACGTGTGGCGGCTCATGTGCGCCAACTGCCTCGACAGCCGCTTCTGTCGTGCACCGTACCGTATATAAGGTTTCGCTGGGTGCATGAGTCACGCGGCCTTCGGCGCTTTCTCTTGTCATTCTTGTTCGCTGATCGTTCGGGACGCGCACTTCTGCCCATTTCCTCCTTTCTTGTGCCGGAGTGCATGGGCCGACTCGGCACGGCGCTGACTGCTGCTGACTACAGTAAGCGCCCCGCTCCCCGCCCGGTCGAGACAGCCGCGCTTGCGGTTTCTGTTCGACCGCTGTATTGAGGCGCAGGTTCGTCAGGCGGAAATGACGGCTCGACTTCAATTAAGGGCATGTTGGTGGCAGCGTCCGTCTTATTTCATGTCGTCTCTCTCCGCTGTTACTTTTATCCCCCTCCTTTCTTTTTTGTTTTTGCCGCCCAATCTTACGAATGTCGTTGAAAAAATTTCTTTCGAGGAAAGTAAAATGACGCAGTATACTGTCTCACATATCTCGGCGGACACCCGAACCGCGCCGTAAGGGAAGGGATAAAGGAGGGAGTGAAAGAAGAAAGGTGCCGTAGTGGAGGGCTCCGGAATAATTTCGACCACCTGGGGATCTTTAACGTGCACCGACATCGCACAGCACACGGGCGCCTTTTGCGTTTTGCCTCCATCGAAACGCGGCCGCCGCGGTCGGACTCGAACCCGGGTACTCCGGCTCAGTAGACGAGCGCCTTAACAACTGAACCACCGCGGCGGGTGAATGTCGTTGCGCCAAGTTCCTTTCCAAAATGCATCTCGGGGATTCCGTTGCGTGCTTGGCTCCTAATTTTCGCCGCTTAACGTTCGCTCTTAGTTGCTTTGCAGGAATTATGGATACGTCAAACAGAACAGCCAAGTGACCTACACGTAAATTTTTTCCCTCAGACGGTGAGGGATACCGCAGCGGTGGCAGAGTGGTTGAGCATTCGCCTCGCATGCGGGAGGTGCGGGGTTCGATCCCCAGTGCCGCCGGGTACCCACCGGTGATACAATGGGTGCAAGCTTTCCCATGGCCTGGTGTTCGGCTAGTAAGGGCTGAAATGCCTGGAAAATGGGTCTTTGACCCCACCTTCAGTAATTAGCCGCCGCGGTGGCTGAGTGGTTATGGCGCTCGGCTGCTGGCCCCAAAGACGCGGGTTCGATTCCGGCCGCGGTGGTCGAATTTCGATGGAGGCGAAATTCTAGAGGCCCGTGTGCTGTGTGATGTCGGTGCATGTTAAAGAACCCCAGGTGGTCGAAATATCCGGAGCCCTCCACTACGGCGTCCCTCATAGCCTGAGTCGCTTTGGGACGTTAAACCACCAAAAAGTAAACTAAACTAAACCACCTTGAGTAATCGAAAAATACCTTGTGCCATGGCGCTCTTTGGCCATAGGCGCCCTTGCGCCATAAAAATTCATAATCATCATCATCACCTCAGACGTTGGAAATGCATGCGACGCGGTCGGAAGGGCGGTACCAGCGTTGCCGGCAGTGACAACGAAAAGAAAACGCAAAAAAGAAACCGAGAGAGCGGGTGGGAGGGGGGCGATTGCAGCGGAGCCACGCGCGGAAAGGCACGAACTGGGGATGTGGAAAGCGCCGCGTGCTGCACGCTCTGCAGCGATTGCGTTCGTCGGATGAGAGCGGGGCGCCGCGCGCCAGCGGCAGACTCTGCGGCGTGGTCTCGCTGTGCGCGCCCCTTTGGCCGTCGCCAACGCACGCCCTTCGTTCGCGGCGTCGGTGCCCCTCTGTGTCGCCAGCGGAACTCTTGCGTTGGAGGCGGGAGCGTCTGTATTCGGCCAGGCGGTGTTTGAGTCCAAAGAGAAGATGGGGGCTCAGCTGCCAGTGAATCTAAATTTTACTGCTACTATAGCCGTATAGAACTCGAGGGCGCAGCGGCAGATGCCGCGCCAAGGGCCAGCCAGTGGCGTCGACCGACTGTCACGACGCCGCGGTGCCAGTGACATCGCTAGCGGCTGCCAGGTGCAAGGAGATCAACTGCGACGTCGTGACGATCGCTCGACGCCACTGGCTGGAGGGCCTCCTTGGAGAGGCACTTGCCGCAGCGCTCTGAAGCTGTATCCGTGTAAAAGCCAGCACCAAAGGCACACGGGAAACTGTGCGCGCTCAAGGGCGAACAGGAAAGCACAGGCGATGCTTGCCAAGAGGTGACATTTCCTTTTGAGTAAAATACAGTTGTTAGCCCTTCAGTTAAATTATACGCTGGTGAGATTTGGTATGAACGGGCTCGGCAAATTATTATTTGCGACAACATGCTGGAACCTTTTTGCCGTGGTCATTTGTCGTGAGCGCTAATTGGCGTGCGTACGACCATCGGACCGGATAGGCTGGCAAAACCTGCTGCGCCGGTGGTGTCATGCAACTAGGGACAGTGATCGAAGCCGGCTCTCAGCGAATGGCGCAAAAACGCTGCGTGCGTGAGCTGCTTGTGTCGGGATAAATCCGAAACATGACGGTTTCCTTTGCGAGAAGACGCGAGAACCCGTTCAGTAACGTACAAAAACAGCGCCGCTAGCAAAGGGCGCTGTCAGACTGTTTTGAGCAGAACACTTTACGAATCCTCAGTCATTGCGACGTCCGCGGCGTACAAATATCGCTGCATGAACGGGCTGTCGGAAAAGTGAGCACACTGAAACGACGAGAATAGAATGCGAAAAAAAAGCCACGAAGGTCGCCGACTCTTCGCCTAAGTGAATTGTAGTAAAGCTCATCGAGGTAAGGGGGTATACATGATTGTTGCAGCGCGAGAGCGGCAACTATGGTCTCCCGTTTCTTGCTCTCTGGTTAGCCACCGAAACGGGCTTGCTGGGAGGGGCTTGCTACCGGAGTGCACGCCACTACGCGTGTTTGCGCTTTTAAATGCGACAGCACCATTGGTGGGCAAAGTCCCCGCAAGGGCGCGGGCTGGCTTCCGCCGACCATTTCGCTGCGTGGGAGGGGGCCAGAGCCGAGGGCCGAGCTCGAGCCCAGCGGTTTTCGAGAAGCGGCGCGGCTGGGAGAGATGGCGCGCCCGCGCGCGGTTTCGGGAATCGGCGTGTCCGCGCGTCGGAAGCGCCGCCATGCGCCGCTCACGTGCGAATGAATGCGTGCGCGGACGGGCCTTCTCGGAAAGAAGGCGCGCACGCTCGGAGACAAGAGCACGGCTGCTGCGATGAGCGCAGAGCGCGGCGCGCGTGGTTTCCTCAGCGAGCAGTGAGATCGCACTGCGGCCTTAATTGTCGGGCGTGTTTCGTCCTGTGTTCGACCTTCCATCTTGTCTGCTGCTTGACGCCAGCGACCGAAACGTGGGTTTTTAGGTGTAAAAACTGCACTTAACGGGAGAGCTTAGAAAAGTTTTCATTTCAGCTCGGCTGTTACATGTGGGCGTAGTTAGAGTGGAACGGGTTGCAATAATCTAGGAGTCGACTACCTTGCAGAGCGATAGTGCCTTTGCCACGGTGGCCTGTCCTGTTTTTGGAGCATCAGTATAGTACGTAATGCCGCTGCTCTTTCCTGAACGCCCCTGTCGTGCGTTGCTGCCGTGATAAAATGGTGCCCCCGAGATAGAGCGACCGATGTGACTCGCCTCTGAACATTTCACTCGCTAAGCGTACTGCTATGACCCGGCACAATGGCGCCGACATCGGCGGAACCTTCCACGAGGGCCGCTGCCGAGCGCCGAGAACACGGATCGCTTTCGGAGATGACAGGCGAGATCTTTAACCACGGAAGGTGACAGAGAGATATGATCGCCTAAGGGAGCGCCGAGCGAGGTCTTTGACAGCAGGCGAGGAACGTGAGCAGGAACGCCTAATGAGGCAACTGGCGTGTACATTGAACACACGAGAGCAACGTGAACAAGAATGCCTTCGCAAGCAACAAGAGATGAGCGCCAGGACCAACAAACATGCTCTTATACTTGCCGTCCTGGGCGACAGCACAATACACGTACGCATGAATGAAAGTACATTTTCTCAAAAACCGTTCTTTCCTTATGGCCATGAAACACGGATCAGTACGCATCCATTCCTGCATTGGGGGTTGTCTATAGTTGTAGCGGGGATTACAACGTTGCTTTTTTTTTGTAGTGATAGCTACATTACGGTAGCATTTCGAGCCTTCAGCGTGGCTGCGCCGCCACGCTGTCACGTGGTTGGTCACGTGGTGCGAAGCAGCTGCCGGCGCCGTGGCTGATCACGTGGTTGGTCACGTGACCAAGTTCCACTCGGCCAGCTGTAGCTGTCGCGTCACTCCAGGTTTAACCGGAGCTAAACCACCGCCAATTTTTTCCTGGTCGCCCGCGCTCGGAACAAAGTTAAAATCACCGGCTACTTGAGCGTCTCCTGTGAAAATCCCTTGCATTGTCTGCTCGTCATGGTAAATCCAAGATGGCGCAGCTGCAGAAACCGGCGTCACTGTCAGCAGATCTACGCTGGTGACTGCGGTATTGCCGGTCGTCATAGGGCCTCAGACGAGAGTAGCGAAGGCTAGCGAAGCGTTGAGGAATCACGGAGGCGAGGCGCTCTCTTAGTAGAAGCGGAATGAATTTCTTTACATGTCGGTGGAGGCAACCACGGTTTCTCACGCTGCGAAACCAGACTAGTGCTCGCGGAATGTCCGTTGGTCTTGGCGTGCACCTGTAGGCCGCCGTGTCTGCATGTTTGTTTCAACCGGCGGGTTAGGGTAGACAGAGCCCCGTGCGGAGCCGGCGATGCTTTCGCCTTTCTTTCGCCGCCGCGCCTTGGGTAGACCGCCGTTTCAAGGGTGGCCTCCTGTATTGCTTCTGCCGCATTCGGGTATCCGATACGACGCGAACTGGTGCACATCAGTGTAGGGTCACGCGCGAGGTCAGCCCCCTCTTGAGGCGTGCTTGTTGCAAGGCCAGGGCTGCGATCCGCTTCTAAAGCTCTTCAAGGTGCCCTTGTCATCAAGGAGACCTCCAGAGTCGCACGCTCGGTGCAGTGCGCGAAAAAGAAAGAAAACGTTATGCGCTGTTTACATCTTTAGTTGTCTCCGCCACGTGACTGTGGGTCGCACTGACTGCCGGCATCTTTGTCGGTTGAGACCGCCTGCGCCATCCCCGCGTACGCTCCTTGTAGTCTCGTCGGCTGAGCCGGGCGACCACACCTGCCCGGAATGCGCGGTCAGTTGGCGCGACATACGCATTGCGCTGTTTACGGCTTTGGCGGCCGCCTTCGGAAAGGTCACGGCGGCAGCTTCTGCCTGGTGCCCGCCTCCGCCTTGTCTGCCCCCTTGTTTCGTAAGGGCAGATTGCGTGGGCGAAGCTGGGAGGCGTGGCCGTGGGATAGAAACAGAGCCGTCGGTTCGGTTGCCGAGTATAACACCAAAGATGCAAAGTTTGCGCGCGTCCCAAGTTGGTGCCGCCAGTTTGGAGGTCGTGGCCAGGGAGGAAGACTATAAGGACTGGAAATTCCGCCGCCTGCGGCGACCAGAAAGGTCACAAGCCCGCGGCGCTACTATCCTGCTGGCGGCGCCTGGCGGCCTGGAAAGAAACTACTGGAATACAAAGTCACGGCGTGCCTGCTGAAGCAAACACCCGTGTCGTCTGCTTTGAGCGCGCGTCGGCGGAGAGCGCGCCGGAGCCGCCTGCCCGGGCGCTGCATTTTTTTTTTTCCCTGCTGCTTCTACGAGGCGCCGCAAGGCGCCGCCACTGCATGCGGCCCCGTCGGCGCATACAATTGTGACTTTATCTGGTCGCCTGCGCTCGCTCGCGCAGACGGGAGTTTCACCTCTTGTATAGTCTTGCTCCTTTCAAGCTTGCCTCGCTGCTCTTGGAAGCTGTACTACAGCGTGGCCAGGCCGACACTTTTTCCTGCATTTGTCTTTCGTAGCGGTTCCCATTTAAGGGAGATTATTACTTTTGCTTTTCCTCGTGTTAAAGTTTGGCGCGACGTTGCTCTGCTGCTTCGGCGCATCACTGAGCATCTGGAGGCTGCGTGCGCACGGAAAGTCGCGCAAATGCATCCGATTTTGCCGCTGTTCCTGGCGCCCGAATTCTACCGCCCCCTTTTTTTCCTTCCCACCACGCGCTGAACTCCATCAGAGCTTGGCTTCTTATTATTCCGCTGGCAAGCTAGCTCTGAGCACTACAGATTGTTGTGCGTGCGAAACTATCTACGCAGGCTTTCTTTCCACGGCGATTCAGGCTGCGAACGGGCAACGGAAGTCGGGCGCGCGGTCTCGAAGAGGGAAGAATCCGAGCGCCTGGCCTGATAAGTCTTGACAGTCTTCACCCGCTCGTCTGGAGCGGATAAATGCTTAAATTATATAAACGTGCGAAAGCTGAATTGCATGAACTTTGACTTGTCTTGTTGCTTTACTGTTGGCTTATCATGCTGTTTATGTCGTAAATGATAGGGTGTTTAAGGTATTTAGGCCGATTAAATCAGTTGAGGCAACACCGCCTCAAACGCAACCGCATAAGACACGACACGAGCAGCGCGCGTCCATCGCCGCCACGCGGTTGCTCGCGAGATTCCGGCATCGATGGCTGTCGCGCGTCCTGAGCGGGGACGGTAGGAGCGCACCGGCGACGCAGTGTGGGCGCGATTATCGGCCAGGCTTGGTCGCTAAGAGTTTTAAGCGATGTTGTGGGATGGCGTCACTGTCGACACTGATGTCACAAACCCACAGACATCGCAAGATATTGCTCGGGGTTTACCCATCGAAATAGTTCTGTCAGAACATGGGCAGCTGATGTCTTTTTTTTTCCCCCGGCTTTCATTTTTCACACTTCAAATCTGTGCTCCGTATGACGTCACTGCCGTGAGCGCATTCGTTCGCGACTCGTGGGATACCCGCTGCTCCGAAACACTTGGCATCGTGACGGCCCGTAGTTCTGTTAATTAACGCCAGGCGTTAATGTGCGTGCAGTGGACGTGGAAACGCGCCAACTTCGCCGCCGAATGCGCGTTGCGCAACCGGCTGAGTGGCGCGGCAACAAAGCGCGAACGACCCGTCGCTAATTGCGCCCAGTTCTTCATCGTTTGCACTTTTGCTTTCTGCGGCTCGTTAAAGAGCGTACTTAGACGATCTAGTCGCGTCCTGCCGCGTGTGGGCATTGTGGTAATTATTGTTATCGGTGCCGGTAGCATCAAGAAGCAACTGTGGCATCTTACGCGTGGCATGCAGCGTGGGCGCAGTTCTCGCGTCGAGATTTCACCCAGCTTCAAACGTTACTCGGGCCGTACGGAACAAAAAGCGGATGCGACTGAATCGAGTATCGCGACAGTGTGTCGTGTGGTTCGAAACAAGGTCGCCGGCCCTGCGTGCGGCCTCGAGCGTCTGACGCGCGCGCCGGAATTCACCTCTTCGCTTTCGCAGAGAGTGCACCGCGCTGTCTTCCGCTTTTTGTGCTGCTAGTCTTGGCTGCGTGTAGTACGTGTTCGCTGTGGAAGACGTTGCCGCTGCCCGCCGTGTCGTCGCTTACTGTGCGGGCAGCTTCAGCGTCTGCTTGTTCTCGTCCGACGATCGTTGCCCGTCGCGTGCCGACTTCGTGCGCTGCGCTCGCCCCTTTCTCTGCACGGAGCTCGTCTGCCTGTCGTGTCAGCGCTCGGATGTGGCGTGCCCGATCGAGTCTCGTCTGCGCGGTCGATTGCGCATGCGCGGCTTTGCGCGCGATCATCCCGACAGGGGAGAAACATCGTGTATCCATTACCGGAGGCGCGCGGCTGCTTGAAAGCGGAAGAGAATCTAGGTTGCGCGTTTTTTCGGCGTTCCTCGCTTTGGAGCCGTCGTCGGCGGCTCCGCGCGGGCCGCCAAAAGTCCTTCCGTCGGCTGCGTCTCCGGTGTCGTCGCGTGCGCACTTGTCGCCTTGCGCAAGCTTGACTGCGCGGCTGGTGCGTCTTGCGCCACTTGTTGACGTTGTAATGACTTCGGGCCGACCGCGTGCGCCAGCCTCGTCTCTCACTGACGCACTCTTTCTCGTCTCGCTGGCCGCCCACTATTTTGCGTTTGTTTGGTCTGGCTTTTGCGTGCACGGCGCGCGTCCTCTTGTTTTATCGTCCTATCTGGCCGTTTTTTTTTTCTTGGGAACTGTAGATGCGGTCCAGTACTATCTGTGCTTGTGAAGTGCATGCACTGAGCGTGATGCACTTGGCGTTGTGAATTTCGCTACCGTGTCGCACGGTTCCAGTTGAGAGGGTAATGAAAGAGGAAGGCACCTGGACAGCTCAAGAAGGAGCGTAGAGCAAATTCAGTAAGCTATGCGACTGGCTGGTTTCGTTTCGCGACCACAGGCGCAACTTCTAAGACGCAATGATAGTTACTTCAACAGATACGCACCAAGTTTTGATATGAACCCGAGAACAAAGGAGCGTAATTTTTGCGTCATATCTTTCTGACACGCGCTACCTCATGCTTTTGTCTGAGGTGGTCAGAGTCCGGTCTTTTGCGAAACTACCGCCATCACTGAGTCGTAGCAACCTGGCAAGGCTGTAGTACGGGATGAAGGGAACTACGACCAAGCTGTTCATTTTGTGACTTATTTATCTGTTGTCTTGATATTGTTCTGAAAGTCGGCAACGGGCCACTTTAGTGCGTTGAATGCCGCCTCGCTAATTTTTATTGCTGCAGCTGCCCAACCAGCGGGACCACGTCCAACCCTGTGGTTTGTGGCCAATCGATGTTCTGCTTTGCTCGTCTTCAGACGCATAAAATTATGCGGCTGTCCATTACGAGAAGCTGCTCGGTTCTCTCTCTTTTTGTCGCCCGTGTGCTTTAAAACCGGCTCGCGGGAGCCTCAGACGACAGTCTCCATGGTAGTCCAAGTCGATAAGTGCGGCGTTGTGCAGGTTTTCGGTTTTCTTGCAACTCGCCTTGTACACACTAAATATGCGTTTTGTTTGATCAGCGTTCAGCTGAAGAACGTTTTGTTCATCTGATCTCCCGATGAAAAAAAAAAAAAAAAACTGTGCCGCAGTTACTGGGCTTGTTCTGGAATAAATCCTAAATAAACCTTTTCTACGCTTTCCTGCATTTACCGTCATTCGTATCGTTAGCCTGCCGTTCATTTAGTCAAGAAAATGAATTTTAGAGCGTCAGAAAGTAAAAATCAAAAGCAGAAGCAAAACGCTAAGGCGCCCGTGTGCTGTGCGATGTCAGTGCACGTTAAAGATCCCCAGGTGGTCGAAGTTATTCCGGAGCCCTCCACTATAACGGCACCTCCCTCTTCCTTTATTTTACTCTCCTTTATTCCTTCCCTTACGGCGCGGTTCAGGCGTCCAACGATATATGAGACAGATACTGCGCCATTTCCTTCCCCAAAAACCAATTATTATTATTATTATTATTATTATTATTATTATTATTATTATTATTATTATTATTATTATTATTATTATTATTATTATTAAAAGCACAAGCCCAACGAAAGGAGCGCTTCCTGTGCAACACTCGGCGTGGCACAACCTTCTAGAAGTCGGAGCCGTGGCTGTCGCTTTCTCCGCGTCTGGTTTGCTATCGCGCAACGGATTCGTTGTTATCGCTTGCGACGATAATTGGTTGTAACAAACTCGGAAAAGGTCCATCTGTGCGCCGCGAAAAACTTGGGCGTTGAAATGCAAGACAGCGGCGGCTTGTTTTTTTTTTTAAGTTTATTCCTTCGTTTTTTGTGTGTGTGTCAGGAGGGGATGCAAACGAGTCGCAGGATCGTACTTGGCCATAGGATCATGCGACGTGAAATGAAGTGGCAAAGCCGAGGGAGGGTAATGTGCAAGCGAGCAAATCGGGATCTTTTGCCTGCACATCGGGAGTTCTGTCCGCGACACGCGGTGGACTGCACTATGGGGAGGGAACCTGCGCTGCCAAGGTGGCACTGCAATTCTTCCATTCGGTGACTCAAAACTGCTTTTGTCAGCCGCTTGGGGCGCTGCAAACGCGAGAACACATTCTGCGCGATTAGATACCCGCGTTTGGCTGACAGCATTCATTGCCTAGCTTCTCTCGGCGTAGCCCAGTTAGCTGACGCACGGCACGTGCGCCTTCGACAGAGCGCGGAGGCTTACGCCAATAAGCGCCTGAAGGTGGCGCGGAAAAGTACTCGGAGTACTACCCAAAACTGTTTGCTCTTCTCGCTAGGCAGTGTGTTATGGCGCTGCAATCGGCACCGCAAACTTCAGCGCAAGTTCCCTATACAGCAGAACTAAGGGGCTCCGTCCGTGGCTTAGGTTTCTGTGCTCTTTTGATCGGTGTATCATTTAAGGAGCAATTTGCACCATCAGCGCTGCAAAAACAAAAAGCCTTCAGGGGCGTTGTTTATGTTGGTGCGCCCTTGTTGCAGTTTGAAGCGAGCTTTGGGGATTTCTGGCTTTTGCTCGCACACGGGTTTCGTCCTCTGAATGGGGAGAATGCGTTTGCGGAAGTTCATGCCGGTGTTTTGTCTGCTTCGAGAATCCACCGCAGCGTAGCACGCGAAGTGCGCGACAGACGAGTGAATCGCGCGTTTTCGCAGTAGCGTTCACGGGCGCCGGCCGGCAGTCAAGGAAGATCCTGCGTTCAATCGAGAGGCCGATGGACCGGTGTTCTTTTGGGCAAGCGGCGAGTCCTGCGTGGAGTCCCTTCTGGCTCGGAGGTTGCGGAAAGCGCCGAAATAAACCACAGGAGAGAGAGAGAGAGATAAAAGAGAGAGAAAAAAAAATCCCTGGAAGAACGGAAACGAGGAAGCGTGAAAGCGCGGTGTAGCGGCTGATCGTGACACGCGCTCTGCGTTGCGCGAGTGCGCGCCGAGATGCTATTGTGTAAGTGCCCGGTCACGTAGTGAGCGTTATCGGATGATTGCGTTGCCCAGGTTGGCTACGCTTGTGCTGGGAGTATATTTCCGTTGCTTTTTGTTCTTTTTTTTTTCATCGCTGTCGTTGCGCTTTCCTGCGTTGCGTCCGTGCTCCGGGTGGCCGCTAATCTGGCGCTGTCGACAGCCTCCCATTGTGGAGAAGGGAAAGCGAGGCTGAGGTGAAGAAAGTGGCGCCACTTCAGGCAACGTTCGCCGGTTGAATGGGAGCGAACGGATTCTACGCAACCGGGTCAGGAGAGGGGAAATTAACGAGGCAAACACCGCGAACGCTGCGAAAGAACTGATCGGGCGTTTGTCGTCTGGCCAATAAAAAATGTAACGTCAGGTTGCAACGCCACACCTCCGCACGCTTTCCTTATACGCGGATATTTGTGTGTTGGTCGGTAGGTGCATCATCGGCAAAACGGCCGTAACGCCATCGCATGCGTAGCGGCGAGGACCTTAATGTTAACATTTTTAGCCCTTCTCGCTTAGCGCGTCCTTTTCTCCTTTTTTTTTTATTTCCTGCATCTCTCTCAAAGCCTACTTGTTTGTAGCGGTACGAGGGTAAATAAACGATCTTGGCGTCAGTGAACAAGAGTCTCTTTGTTCGTGGTTTCTGGAGGATTTAGAAACGGGAGGTGAAAGCAGTGTGTTGATACTGCAGGCAGTGCAATAAATAATGGGTAACCAGACATCGTGAAAGGCTGGGCATCCCATCGTAGAGATCTATCCTGCGGCCGTACCGGGTGACCTGCTTCCGCGAAGGCGGCTTCGTGGTGCGCGATCTTGTGCTGCAGTGAAGCGTCATGACCACGCTGCATAGATTCCAACCGTGAATACGGGGGCGCTAGTAATACATAACAAAATGACTTAGTTCTGGTAGGTTACGTAACAATTACCTGCGCAGAAGTTTTTTTGATATGAATATTGTGGAACCACGTTCGCGAAGTATGTTTTGCTGAGGGAAGCTGTGCTCTGACTCGACCGTTGTTGCTCAGTTCTCTAGTTCGCACTCGCCCATCATACAGCGTCTAACGACTGTCCGTCGCCTACGCGTCATAGTTCAGCGTATTCAGGGCCGTCAGAGTATTTGCTGTATATTATGTATATGGAGAAAACCTCAAGAGGAGCGCGCTCGATTTCCCGCGCTGAAATGTCCCATCCTCTGGCCCGTATCCTGCTATCCGCGCGACCATCGAAAACAACTGCACAAAGGGCTGTTGACGGTTACACTTAAAGAAGTGCGAATAAGAAAAGCACCGCGTCTCTTGAACCCGTCAAACGCGAAATATGCGAGCGGTGACCATTCCCCGATGCCTTTCCTGCCGCCACTGCTAGGACTACCCATTCAATACGCACATTACGGGGGCGTGCCCGCGCACAAGACCGGCAATACTCGACACCCTTTGCCACCTGTCCCGAAACTTGCACCCTTCCTTTCGGAAAATATGACTCTCCCCACCAACAAGGCAACTCCAGTGCCTCTCGCTGCCGCTCGTGCTTCATCGCGCTTACTGGGCATAGATAGCTCTGTGGTGTACGTACACTATACGTGGACGCTGCACTGCGTGTCGGGTACACTTCTCTCGCGCTTTTTCCTCTGGCGCGAACTGCAGTTGCAGAGCCTATGCTGTTAAAATTCCCGGAACGAAGGTTTTTTCGCGTTGTAGTGGCATTACGAGTTAAATTTAGCATTTGCAGCTGGCTGCAGTCGCTGTGAATTAGACATCACTCCTGCTCGCTGAGCGTCAGGTGAGAGTTCGGTGTCGGAGCGATGACAACAGGAAGTGCGTCTTTTTCACGTTTGTTTTGCGGCGGTCTTCATCACGGGTTCTGTAATATATTATACACGGTGTTTCGCCTGATTTTTAAAAATAGGCTTTTTGAGTTAGAAGAGCGCTTTTTTTTTTGTCGTCCTAGCGTTGTCAGCGGTGTAGTACATCGGAATGCAGCTAAGACGTGCTGACTAGCAGGCTGGTTAATTAATATTGAATAGTTAACTGTTAGGCTCCTTAAATTATTGAGAGGCGTGAAGCCGACCGTAAGTAATATCCGTATCAGTTTTTATAATTTCGAAAACGCAGTTACCCTCGGCGCTGTGGCCCAACAAATTTGGCCAATTTCGACGAGTTACTTGCACTGGAGAGGTTGCTTTGCCTGCAAGCTTCTCGAAAGCGCACTCATTTTCTTATCTATTCAATATTAGTTAACCAGCCTGCGAGTTAGCACGCTATAGCTCTATTCTGATGTACTGCACCGCTGAAAACGCTAAGCCGAAAAAAGCGCTCTCCGAACTCAAAAAAGCCTATTTTTTTAAAGAATTGTGCGAAGTCTCATGGTGAAACGCGTATGGTGTGGTGGAAGCACACTTTCGGAATTCTGCGTGAGGCCTCTGTGCGCAGATAGTTACAGCGCGCTGCTCAAGTTCGTGAGCTGCAAAATGCTTGTTTCCGCTGTCTCCATCGTTACGTCTGGCGCCTGTGTCATTTACTGGCCCATCTTTCAGCGTGGGCTCGTACCCAACTGTACGCTTTGCGGCCTTGCAGTTTGTGGGTTCCCTGGTTGCCGTGGTGGCGACGTTTCTTCCGCTTCGGTGCTCGAAAAAAAAAGACAACAAAAGCAGGCGCCTTCTAATGTTTGTGCTAGAAATGGCGACTGGCTTTTTGTTGTTTTGCTGTTTGCTTTAATGTTCCCCTCCTGTAGTCAGCGCCGAGTACGTACCTCCCCCTCAACCCAAGTGCCTGCAGATGTGCGCATGTTTACCCTCGGCTTGTGTATGCGTGTGGAATAAGTGCACTAAAAACCGGCCCTGGTTCAACGGTCTTAGGGGGGGCTTCCTGGTTTTGTAGCCGCCGCGACCGCCTCCCAGGTGCCAAGACGTTTTTTTTTTAGTAATTGTAAATAACGAAATGAAAACAGGGATATGGCAGAAAGTCAGCTGTGCTCACCCCTGCTCCCCCCGCGCCAGCTCTTCCATACGCTTGTGTCTCTAGACGGTCGTCTGTCATTTCTTTGGATTTGATGCTTTCTTTTCTCCCGCCTTCTGGGGCCTGTCAGTGGCGAGCTCAAAGCTCACGGCGCCCGTGTGTTCTGGTTTTGTGGGCGCTCGCGCCGAAAGACACACTTAAACTTGAACCCTGCACATATATAGCTACGGCGTCCCAGCCTTCCGCTGACTGGTAAAACCGCTCGCACGTACGTTATCCCTTTAGTTTTTCGTTAAACCGCATGTTGAAAGGGACCAAGCTACTTCCTGCTTACTTTTATATCTGGGCTTTTCCAGAACAGAACTTCACCTGCAAGGATGAGCTGCAGGCGTGCAACACCCTAGCCGTGGCTGCGCGACCTTTGCCCCTGATGCTTGAAACGCGTACGCGGATGTTTATTATTGCGTGGAAAACTGCTAGCCGATATTTCATGCACCATTATCCGACATGGCGACCAGAGGCCTGTTTACGATCAATTTGCGCGTCTGGCTGTCGTCAGAGTGCGGCCGCTGGAGGTCGAACCTGCGACCTCGGATGACGGGCGAACGCTGTGGTTAGCAGAGCGCCGCAGAGTTGTAGCAGCGGGTCAAAACCAAGGCCGTTGTCATTGACATTTCGCATGGCCACCGCATGCTCATTGTGTTCAGGTGGTGGAGCCACTGAAGCGCGCTTGTCGAAGACCCGTTCGCCTTGTTTTTTTCTGCTTTGCCAACGTTGGCGCTAGCTGAGGCGGCGTGCCTCGTAGCAGCAGCAGCAGCAGCAGCAGCAGCAGCAGCAGCAGCAGCAGCAGCAGCAGCAGCAGCAGCAGCAGCAGCAGCAGCAGCAGCAGCAGCACAACGGTATTGTGATCGATTCCGTGCGGCGCGCGGGCGCGCAGCGGAAGGGGCGAGTTTGCGTAGCGCATGGCTGCTGCGGTGGTGGGGCATTGTTCTCTGGCCCGGGCACACTGCTCGCGGGACCGATAATGGCCTTTTGTCCCGTACGGTCGTGGCTGGGGCAGCGTCGCGTCCACGTTCAGCGCCAGCTTTCAAGCTGGCTCGCGCATCGATGCTTTTCGCGTCGGGGCTTTCGCTTCCCAAGCCGGCTTAATTGTCTCACTCGTTTATGACGTCGTGGCAGCTTTTGTTATTCGAACTGCTTGTGCCGCGCAGAGACGGCAGACGCGCGCTGTTGGTGATGAGCACTGTCTATTTCCTTTATTGCCAATAATGGATATGCTTTATGGCCAACCATATTTAACCGTACACGGGAAGAGACATTTAATGCGAAAGCCAAACATTTTCCAAATTTACTTCCTGAATGAATTCCCCATTGGTTTAGCAATTTTCTTCACGCTTTTTGTGCGTGTCTTGGCTGTGTATCTGGTGCCTACTGCGGATGGTCACCATTTCTCGATCTAGATATTTGCACACCCAACCTTTAGCAAAACCTTTAGCAACATCAAAAAACAAAACAGAAAGGGAGGTAGGTCATTGAGGCCTACTTTATTGCTAAGGCAGGGGACAGGTGCATAAGCACGCCCTCAATTTCACTGCACGAGAAAGAAATGCATTTCCTTGACCATGCCTAAAGATTCCTGATTTTGCATGTTTGCCTGCCACTTCTTGTTTGCTCATGTAGTTTTCTTATGTTAGCCGGTGCGCATTCTTCTCCTCAGGTTTTTGGTGCGGCTCATAAGTGGTAATCGTCCAAATTGTGTATTACATGTAGACTGTTTTTTACCTCTTACCTTCCTGGCGTTGACAAGTTTTCTTGCTCCATTTTAGGCTGTATTCGTTTGTTTTTAGTTGTTTGTGGCATCCGTAGGGTTGTATGACGTTTTATCTGATTTTAGATTTCTGACTTTGCTTTTGCTTCGCTTGCTTGGGCCCTTTTAGCCTCGCTCGTTGTGGCTGTTAAAGGGTTCTTGACACCGCCCTTTGGCCACGATGTTGTTTGGCACGTGTGTTTTCCTTGGTTTTTTGCTGGTTAAAGTGCTTTCTGATATGTTCACTTCATTAAGTTTCACGACCTTTTTCATTTTTTGGTGTTTTTTTTTCCTTCTGGTTCATACATGTGTTGGCCGCCCCTTGATGACTGTGGATTAGGTTGTAATCTTTGGCCCCCTGACTGTCACGTGGTTTTTTGGCTTGTATTGTGCTGGGTGTTCCTCGACAATAAAGAGTTGTTAGTCAGCGCCTGTCCTGTCGTCAGTGTTTTTCTTCTCGTGTCCCCGTCTGTTTCCGCGCTGGTCATTTCAAATCATGTCCAACCAACTCGCCCAAACGGCAATTTTGATTTAGCAAAGCAGCTGCTCAGTCCCAGTGGACATTAAAATTCCCATGGACATCCTAGGGACGTTGAGGACGTGAGGAAGTTCCAGTGCCAATTGAGGTCAAACGTTCATGCTCTTTCGAAGTTCATGATCCTGTTTGTCTGGCACAATTGAATTTATCGTGCCAACCCTTGAATGTTTTTTTCCCCCAAATAATGTATGTTGCCATTGACAGCAGAAATTTACAACATAATTTTACTCAAAGACTACATTAAGTGGTTTGAGATAGAAACTTTCATGATTTTAATTTTTTCTATTTTATTTTGTATTCCAGGTGCCCGGCAAGATTTTCTTAGGTATGAGCGAGTACATCCCAAAGTTTTTAGTCATGGGCGAAGACGTCGGGACGTCTTGAGCCTAAAAAATACTGTAAGTGTTTGAAGCATTTTTTTTTTAAATGGTTATTTGTGTATTAACAGCTGCAGCTGTTAGCTAGCTTCTTTGTAGCAAGTGTGCTGTTCATATCACAAACTTGTTCTAATTGCATGAAAGTCTGTATGCTATTTAATTTAGGCTGTGAGTAGATGAGGAAGGAAGGAAGGTAGTGAATATGATTTAATTGATTAATGGTAAGGTTCAATTACTCTTTTCAGACTCATCAAGATGTTCTGCAAGTTTCATTCAAGGCATTTGGTCAGCCTTACACTCTAGACTTGCGAATGAAGAAAGACTTGTTGCCATTAAATTATTTTGAAAAGCACCATGAAAACAGTAGTCACGTCATAGATCATCCTATGAAGAGGGTAAGTTGCTTCATTGTAGCACTTATATATAGGTTCTTGTGTTATTTGTTTATGTTGTTATGCTATTCTTTTTTCCACATAGACCAACAAGCACTGCTATTATCACGGCACAGTTCGAGGACAGAAAAACTCTTGGGTTGCTGTTAGCACATGCAATGGACTAAGGTGAGCAGGGTTCTTTTCTTTCCACAGGGTCGTAGTGAGTACATTTGGCATAGCAAGTTGTTTACTGTTGCCTCTAAGTGGCAGTTTTATGAGGTTTAGTCTCAAGCTGCGACACATATATAGTAAATCTTTCAGGCTCTGGTGAGACAAGATAAGAGCAGTTCGACTCCAGTTTTAGGGCGCTCACTTAGTTTGTAAATCTGTATTATGGCAACTTTGGAGACCACAGCTTTATTTAAGTAGTGTAATTCATCATGCAGGTTAATGTTGTCATGTCTTGTTCAACCTGCATGGACTAAAATAGAAGAGTTTTTCTGCCGATAAATTTTCTGATGTAAATTTCTCCCATAGCTAGGCAGGACACGGTGAAATGATTTCTTGGAATTTGTTATTACTTGATGCTACACTGCTTATTTATTTTTAACCTCATGGAAAGAGAAGTTGGCAGTGTCATGTACCAAACCTTGTGACCCTCCTCAGTGATCTTATGGTAAGCATGCTGTGAGCACAAAACGTTGAGTCACAGATGCTGGAGTACATGTGAAAGGGCATTAGTTTCACTTGGAAAGCTTGCAGCTTGCAAAACATAGACAAGTTTAGGTTATTTAGCAATACATAGACAAATTTTCTTATGTAGGTAATAAGTTATTCAAACCAGTGCTTTTAGACGTTAACAGGTTCACATTAAAGTTGCCAGGTAGGAAGCACTGGCAGTAATTGCTAGTTACTCTGAACATACATCTTCTATGCTGTGTCATTAATTGCCCTTGCTCATTTTCAGTGGGCTTACCTACTTTCCCTTTTATGCTTGAGGTGGTGCAGATATTTTAATAGTCCCAAAATAAGCAAGTGAGGGAATGCCATCAATGCTGAATATGTAAAACCTGGATTTTTTAACTGGCCACTTACGTTGAATAATTCATGCAACATCTTGCTGCCATGGAATCATATTAATTTTTTTTTTCATATTAAAGTGCAGGACATCATACTGACCAGCTTCTAGTATCAGCGTAATTGATATTGTCTGTGCAGTGCTCACTTTTCTTGGTTGAAACATGAATGCAAGTGCAATGTTGGCTCTTTTATTTCTCCTTTTTCCCTACAGTGGAGTTGTGTTTGATGGAACGGAGCTTCATTATATTCACCCTGACCTTCCTGAGCATTTGTTTTTTAAGGCATCTGATATGAAAGCGAAGACCTGGAGATGTGGTATGTATTGCTACCATGCCAGTTCTAGACTGTTCTTAAGCTTACTGATTGAGGCTATATAATTTATAGAAATGCATGACAGTACATATAAACTTTGTGCGCAAAAACTGCATGGGCCCAAAAGCATCATTTCCAGCTCTTTATTGGAATCTTGGTTGACTCTATTTTTATTACCTGGCCAGGATTCAATGACTCACAGGACCTATGGGGCAATGCTCACAAGCGGGTAAGGTTTTTTTTTTTTCAGCTGTCTTTTGCAAGGTCTTTTGCCTTGTTTGAGTTGCTGACTAAAATGTTTTTTTTTCCAATCTAATTTAGGCTAAGAGGTCTGTTGTGATTCAACCCCCTTACAAAAGTAATGCAAGATCTCGCTATGTAGAGCTTTTAATTGTCAACGATAACAAAGAGGCAAGTTGTCTTTTTTTTAGTTTGCTGTGCTGGCCTTCACTTTTTTTTTATATTACAGCACGGTGTATATTTATTTTGGGCTTATTATTTACTTACAGTTCATAAAGATGAAGCGGAATAAAGAAGCTGTTTTTGAGAGAAGCAAGGAAATAGCTAACATAGTCAATGCGGTGAGTTTGAAGGCTTTATTTGCCAGTCTGTGTTGCTAGGCTAAACTTGCATGCAACTAAAAGCAGGGCCATCTCATTTCCTTGGTGGAGAGAGCAGGGAATGGGGGCAGTGCACACGTGGGCTGCTATGTGGCAAAGTGAAATCTGTATTCTTTAATAGCTGCATCTCCCTTCATTGATATTACTCACCAGTTATTATTATTGGCATCTTTTTTTTACATGGTTTAATATCTTGCTTTCATTGCAGCTCTATGCCCCATTGAATATATTTATTGCATTGGTTGGAGTTATTGTTTGGACAGAGCATGATGAGATAGTCATGTCATCGGATGGCGATGCTACATTAACCAAGTTTTTACAATATCGACGAGAGCGGCTTGCTCGAGAGCACCCAAATGACAATGCTCAGCTAATAACGTGAGTAATATGTCATACTGCATTTGATCTTTTCAGTTTGTTCTGTGCATTGGTATCTTGCCACTCATACAATCAACTAATAATGTTTTTCATTACCTTATTAATTGCCAGTGTTCATGAGTGTGGTGCCTAGGCATTGAAATGCCAACTCCAAGATCTTTTTGGATATTTTGAGTTGATGCTGAGATTATATTTCTCAGAGCCCCCACTCTTTTTTACAATGAATACATTTTAAAAATAAGATGAAGGTGCGGGGAGGTGGGCTGAGCGTGGCAGTGGGTAGGTGGGCAGCCCCCTTGCTAGATGGGTGGGGTGGGGAGGCGGCTGGAGGGTGGCACTTCTGGCTGCCAGCCGGCTTTTGCATGCATTGCAGTTGGGCATTATCAGCAAAACCCTGGAGCATTTGTTGAATGGCTTAACTAGCGAGTGCAATAATGACCTTTTTTATGAAACATCTGAAATTCCTGAAACAACCACGTTCTCTTTTTCTTTTTGAACTGGACTCCCATAGCTAGGTCATGCTTGTGATACGGTAAACAGGTGGTAGCTTGTGGGGCTACTGTCACTGATTTCACACTGCGGGAAATTTCAAAATGGATATAAACAGGTACAATACACCCTACAGCTGCTTAATACGATATAAATGGTCAGGATAGGGGAGAGAAAATGCAGTAAAAGCTTCATTAAGATCCATGTACCTGTTAGAACACCCTGGAGTTGGCCTGTAAGGTTATAAACACTCAATGAAGCTCATAAAACAGGTGGTATAAAAAGCCTTCTCTCAAATGCACTTTGAATCTATTTTTCAGTTATTTTATTTTCCCTCTCCATCCCACTTGTAGCAGCTGCCCATGCCACTTAGGCTGATGCATGCCTAGATGTACAGATTAACCTTGTTCTGATGAAACTGCAAACAAAGCAAAATGTTTATCATTATAGCTGCTGTTCTTCATACATGTGGGTAGAGGACTTGGTACAAGAAAAGTGCAATCAGCTCTGTGCGAGAGACAGTTGAACAGGAACAGCACGGTTATCTTTAAACACACCAGTGTGAAACTCATTCCTGGCAGAAGTGTATGTGGCCTTGACATGCCCTCTTGTAGACGTTAAGAATAAATGTGGAATGGCTCTTTGTATAGTATTTCTGCAGGCTATCTTCAACCAGTCACTTTCTGCATGACGGAATGAACACTTGCTTGACGTATGATTCAGATACTCAAAAATTCTTCTTGTAAAAACTGCACACAGTCAGAAAATGCTTATGTCTGACCGGCGTAGAGTCAGGCTTCATACTCATTTTGTTGTTGCCTTTAAATGCTCGCATAAGCAGCATCTACAAAGTTGGTTATAATAATGACCTATGAGCCATAATTTATTTATAACTATGGGTTGGACTTTTCAGTGTAAACAAAAAAAAACAATAAAAGGATGCCGAATTCACTTTCTTAAATTCGCTTTTAACCAAAAAAGTTGTATTTTTGGCTTTCAAGGCATAGCTAGCTGGCTGCTGACTGCGAGGTACACTCACTTGAAGTTAAAAAATCAACTGAGTAGGGAAGCCAGGGGCATGATGCAATGTTATTGTAGGATAAACAGTGCAGTTGTGTAATTTGAAGCACTTACATGCCTCTGCAGACCGGGAAGCATCATCTCCTCGACGTCTTCTAGCTAAGCACTGTTTCTTCACTCTCATCACCTGCTTAGAGCAGATGGTCGGTTAATTGGGCTAATCAAATGCATGTAGGACATTGACACAAAACTGCGAATGGGCATCACAAAAAAGTATGTTTTGGCTACCACGACGATTGGGTAGCAGTTCCATCGTTGCCATCAACACACAGATCACGGAATGCCCCGCCCTAGCGCTCAATGCAGTGTGACAACTCAACGATAACATGCCAGCCTAGTTCTTAGAAGTAAACTTCCACTTTCATTTTTATCTGCTGGCCATCTCATTTAGCTTGTTACACTTTTTATGAGGGTAGGAATTTTTTCTTCATGCATAGCTCCAAGTACTACTGTTTACACGTTAATTACTGGTAAATAAACTGTTCAGGATGACAAAAATACCAAGATAGACTTTAAATGACTTTTGACCACATAGAATTGCTACATTAAGTCACCAAGAAAAGTCAGTATTTCAGTCTTCGAAAATAATATTCGTCGAAAAAAACCAAATGCAGCATCCTGAAATAAAAACAAAAGTCAGCCGAATTTTCAAGAAATAAAATCCGAAAAGCCCAACCCCTAGTTATACCTGGATAGCACAATGACTTTGTGGCGAGCATTCCGATGCTTTTCTGCTTATTGTGCCATACTGTTTCAATAATATTAATTTTGAAAGTGTGTATTATTAGAGTAAGGATGCTTAAAGAGATGTAAAAACCTGCAGATGGCACCTTACATCTTTGTCTGTCTATCTGAATTGCTTATTCACTCATATTAATCTTCCTTTCTTTTTTACCCTCAGAGACATTGTACTAGACAGCAGTGTTGTTGGAAAGGCACTCAAGGGACCCATCTGCACATACGAATACTCTGGCGGTGTTAACAAGGTAAATCTTCCTGACTTATGTTTAGTGCGAGAGCACTAAATCAGTCGGTAGCGAAAAAGGCGTCAGTGTCACGATAAAGCCTGATAAGCTACAGGTGTGGAGTGGGATTGGTGGAGGCGGAGAGGGTTGCATGACGCGGTGGTGCACGCTTGGACGAGGAGAGGAGGGTCACGTGTGTTGCTCGGCACAGCAGCTACTGTATGAAGCGGATTACTCCCATGCTTGCTTCACACATGCTTTGCGCTCGCTTCACGTGCGCTTTGTGCCGCTGTTAAACAGGTGTAGATGTAGCGGCCATCTTGATTACAGGGTGTAATTAAAAACACGAGTAAAACGCAGCCCTACAACATGAAATTATATTACTCAGGAGAATGCAAGGTGGACAGGAGTGCAACAAAAAGAGGGCAGCGACCGACTGGGATACTGCTAGGAGAGAACACTGAAAACTGACTTGTTCAGCCAAGGTCACTGCACACGTTCGGAGTATACAGAGATGGCAGGGAGCAGTGGCTCTGTCTAATCGTTCACTATGTCACCGCTGGCGATTGATGTTGCTACATAGGCCCCTGGGCTAGTGAAGGAGCCTGGTGAAAGGCAGGAGCAAGCATGATACAGAGGGCTGTTCAAGGTTGTAGCAGTGGTAGGGGTCGTAGAGTGTGACAAAGTGGCAGCAGTGGAGGTGGGAGCAATGGCGTGGTTGGTTGGAAAACAAGTGTGGCTTCTCTTCAACAGCTCCGCCAAACATGGTTACGACTGATAGGAAAACATGTATACCTAACTAGTCTTACAGATGCGGGTTCAATCCCGGCCGCGGCGGTTGAATTTCGATGGAGGTGAAGTTCTAGAGACCCGTATGCTGTGCGATGTCAGTGCATGTTAAAGAACCCCATGTGGTCGAAATTTCCGGAGCCCTGCACTACAGCGTCCCTCATAGCCTGAGTCGCTTCGGGATGTTAAACCCCCCATAAACCATAAACCATTTTTCAGAACAAGTCCAAGATGTTTTCTGTTTCTCAAATTACTTTACCGATCACAAAACAGTGTTTGTATTGTTCATACCTGAGCACTGTCAACCCCATTTGGACATGGAAAAAGGACCGTGGAGATGCGAGGTCTTCAGACATTGTACTTGTTATAAGATGTCAAAATAACACATTTACCAAAACTTCTCAACAGAGTTCTTCATAGCCAGGCAGGGCTTCACAAGGGTGTAAAAGGGCTATCACACATATAGTGCATTTACAGACAGGGTTAAATCGTCAACAATTTTTGTTTTGAGCCAGCTTCAACATAGCATAGTAGAAAGATAAGGCACAGTACACAGCTTGTGTCCCTTTTCATGTTTATGCTGAGTTTTCACGACAGTGACATATCAACTAGCAAAGTTCAGTAATGGATTTAAGTCCTACAGTGACACCGCTGAGAAATTTTCGGTAGAACAGTGGGCTAGCTAATTAATTTCTTCATATGTTTTTTCAGCATACCTGCAGTCTTTATTTCATTTCGTACCTTGCAGTTTACTTTTCAAACGACTTATAATAACTGTGTGCTAGCTTGCAGTAATAGTAATAAGCCAAAGTGAAGTTGTTTGTAATGGCAGAGTATTTCTCATGCCATTGTCAGAAGTGGCATACCAATTTCCGGTCATTGTCATTCATTGTCCGAATTTAATGAAGAAATGTTAGTAGCCTTTTATTTTTAATACCTTGGGCAAAATGCTTGTCACATAGAGATGCAAGATTGAGTAGTGGCATCTTCACCATACAGATGTCTAATTGTTTGCAATGTTTTGGTAGATGGTTTGCCTATACTATGGGAAAAAAAGATGTTTGTTTGGAACTTTACCTTTAATATGGTGCACTTTGCCCTGCCTCTTTGCCAAAAACAGCCCTTTTCTTTATGCTAGTCTCTTGTGTGCAACCAATTTATCCTGTCTGTCTAGAATATAGAAGCCACTACTTATACGCGAAATACATTTGAACATATTGTGCATTTGTGCATTTTACTGTGGTCGTAGACATTAAGATGACTCATCACTTATAGGTTTGCTTAGATGATAAGCATTGCAGACAAGTTCAGGCTGTGATTGGGTAACTGAGCTAAGGTGAGTAGCATGGCAGTTGCGCACTTAGCAGGTCTACTGCAGTTTTAGAGCATAGCTCTTAAGCACCCATTCGTGGTTTGAGCCGTGTTGCTGCCGTCGGTGTAACTGATCCAAACCGTAAATGAATAAATGAACAAAAATAAACATTACCGCGACTGGGATTCGAACCTGCGGCGCCGCGAACAGAACAGCTTCGCAGGCCACTGCACGCGAACACTAGGCTGTCGCCGCAGCCGATCACGCCTCGGGTTAAACTGCAACACACTCTCACACTGTGCATTGCACATCATCGTCTTCTGCCAATACTGCTATCGAACTAATAAATGCACATTCTCGTGTGCTGTGCATTGCACATAGCAGTCTCCATCAACTAATACTACTATTGAACTGATAGCATTGCCAGACATGCCGATGCCTCAGCAAAGCAAAACAATGAGCCTACAGAGCCTGAGACACTGACAGAGCTGCACTCAAATTTCCCATTAGAGAGAATCCTAATAGTCTTTAGAATATTTAGTGTGCAAACGTCAGATTGGTGCTGCTCATTCTCATGCTTGTGAATGAAATGGAAGAGGGGCCTCGATAATTTTGTTGAGGAACTGTATTCTTACTTCATTTATTTATCACAATACCCACAGTGCCTGTGGGCATTACAGCGGGGGGGAAGAAAACAAAAACCAATAAATAATGTGGGCCGCCGCGGTGGCTGAGTGGTTATGGTGGTGTGTGTGCACACACACGCGCACACATGCACACGCGCACACACACACACACAAAATATGCTGCTTTACTTCAGTAGGTCTACTGATTTAGCAAATACCTCATTTGAGAGAATCGTAGCGACATTGGATGGAAGCTTGTTCCATTCACCTATGTTTTTGGGAAAATATGACATTTTAAATGCTTAAGTTTTACATGGTATTTCTCTGATCTTATTTGCATGGTCCAGCCGTAGTGAAGTGTAATCAGGCTTGTAAAAATACCTGTGTGGGTCTATACCTGTGTGAGAGAAATATTATGTAAAAGTTTGTCGAAATATTTCCTATGTTTCTGAAGTGGCTCCCAAACAAGGCTTTCTTTCGCTCTCGAAACACTGAAATTCCTGGTATGATTTGAAAAAACAAAACATAGTTATGATTTGAATTCATTTTAAACTGTCTACGTCACGTGCCAACCACAGATCCCACACAGCACAAGTGTAATCCAGAACAAGTTGCACATTTGATTTGTACAATGATACCTTTGCCTGAACTGGTAACTTTCTTGCATTTCTGCGCAAGAAACCTAGAACTTGGCGTGCTTTACTTGTGATATGATTGATGTGTGGGCGCCAAGACAGAACAGGGGTGAAATACGCACTGAACACTAAACTTTTGGTGTAATTTCAAAGCCTACAAAGGGTGCATTCAGGCCGAGTTTGCTCAGTAGCTCACAATATTATAGCCAGATTCGTGAACTGCTGCTCGCATTTTATTCATGCCTCACATCTGCAATAAGCTCTGGAGTCGGCAAGACTTGCAGCGCTTCAAAGTTCTGAAGAAAAAAGTATGATGTATGATGTGCTTGCAGAGCTCGACATTGATAGCTAAAAGTATACCTGGCTCTTAGGTATGTCCCGACAGAAAATAAGTAGCCGATTCCAGTTACAATTACTCCATCAGAAATGTAACTGATTACATTGATCAATTACAGCCATAATAAAAGGATTCTGGTGCCAAGACATACAACACACATGAAAGAAGACAATACGGATGCTGTCCCAGAAAAGTAACTGAGGTGTTTGTGCTTTTGACCTGATAGTATCTTAATTGAGTTTATAGTGTAACAAAAGTCATGACCTGTTCCTTTCCTCGAAAAGCACATATGAACTTTTTTTTTTTAAGTTTATAAGCATGTACCACTTGGTGCACCACTGAGTTACTTTGTTGAGGTCATTTTGTAAAACAATGCAGTTTTGGGTAATGTGAATAATTCTGTACAGAACACAGTCACGAGCAAACAACCTCATTTGTGATGAATTATCAGAGCAGATGTCATTTATGTAGATGAGGAACAAAAGCGGTCCTATAATTGATCCTTGAGGCACACCTGAGGACACATCAACTTCACGGGATGTTTTGCCGTTAAGCACCGCTTTTTGTCTTCTTAAATTTAGGTATTCCTTGATCCAGTTCACAAATGTATTGTTTACATTATACTTTTCTAATTTTTCTACCAACAGAGAGTGAGGGATGACATCGAACGCCTTCTTAAAATCTAGAAACAAACAGTCACTAGAGGTACCCTTATCGAAAGAAGTCCATGCTGTTGGGGATTAAATAAATAGAGAGTGCGCGTTCATATGGCTCATAATATTAGTAAAGAGTACGTGCTCAAGTAACTTGCATGCAACGCTGGTGAGATAGGCTGGTAATTTAAAACACTACTTCGCAGTCCTCCCTTATGTACAGGGACAACATTTGCAAGTTTCCAGTCATCTGGTAAGGAAATTTCTTGTAAAGATTACGTGAAGATAATGCACAGATATTTGGATACTTTACATGGGCATAAAGAAAGCAGAGCAGGTGATAAACCATCAGGGCCAGTTGCTATAGACGCGTTCAGTGTTTTGAGAGCGACTTCTGTACCTCGCTGGTCAATTTTGATATCGCTCATGGGCTCACTGACCACTGCAGCGGATTGCACCACAGCGTTACGCGCTTTAATGCGAGCAGTGTACACAGAACTGAAAAATGAGATAAAACGCTCTGCTTTTTCAACGTCATTATGGATGGTAGAACCATCGCTGACAAGGGCTGGTACTGATAATACGTCTTTACTGTTCATTTTAAAGAATTGCCACAGTTCTTTTGGTCTTTTCTGTATACACAGATGGAATGTGTCAAATAATTTATCTTTAGCTGTTTTTAATGTAGTTTTCATAGTCATTCGTTTGCTTGAGTTTACCTTTAAGCTTCAATGAGGGGTTTTTCTTATAAGCAGCATAAACGTGTGCACTCTCTCTGGCCTTGCGTTTAGCGTCTCGCGAACACCACAGCTTGCTTTTGCTCCGCCACGCATGATGGTACATATCTTTCACGTATCTCGAGCATCTTGGCTTTAAAAATTTTTCACAACTTTTCCGTATTCACAAATTCGGCCAGTGTCTCAAATACATCGAAGTAGGAATCCAAAGCTAAGGACATATCATTTGTAGGTGCTCTGTGACAGCTATAGATATGCCGCATACCACTGTTGACAGCCTTCACATACTGCAGATTCATATCTCACAATTCAGCTCGGTAGTCACTTATGCCAGGTAGCACTATTGTAGACTGCGCCAACTGAGGCATGTTAGCGAAAAGCAAATCTAAAACATTAGTTACTCTTGTAGGCCCTAAAACTAGTTGTGTTAGATCGAAAAGGTGACAGGCAGTAAACATTTCTGTGCTAGACTGGCTGCAAGCACTAGAACTGGGGTCAGCCAATGACAATGACAAGGAAAGAAAGAACTGACTCGTCTGTTTTCAGTCCCTGTCAATCTGCTTGCACAACTGTGCCTAGGGATTCATCATAGATGTACTTCACTTTATTTATATAAAGAGTAGTAAACTTAAGATTTACTTTGTCAGTCTTCACTTGATTCGCTTTAGCGTAATCACACAGTCGTTTCTGCTTTTCCTCACATTTTCCGAAAAGTCCGCTGAAATGCCAATGTCTGAGCCTTTTAATTTCTTTGATAACACTGCCTGCTTGTCCTTGAACGCGAGGAACTTGACTATTATTGGCCGCTTTTTACTGGAACTAAATCTTCCAAGACGATGTGCTATTTCAACTGGAAACTTTTCACATAGTAGCTTCCACTGACAAATTTCTCAGATGGGTTCTTCAGCCTTTTCATACGTTTTGTGCTAATCGTCATCTTTCACACCATAAAAAAAATTAAATTGCACCGCGTACATTGGTTTTCAAGGTCGTCAGCCTTATCAGTAAGGAACAGTAGCTGGACCTGCTGTACTTCGCAAATCTCTCTGCATTCTTTGACCACGCTGTGCAAATCTTGAAGTTTTGAGAGTGACGTTTCTAACTTAGTCATACGTTCATTCAGGTTAGACATAGCAGCGTTAATTTTGGCTTGGTGTTTTCCAGTAGCCTCCAACATTTTTGTCATTTCCTTTTGACCTTTTAAACGTTGTTTAAGAACAGTATTGTCAAGGCCCGGATTCACCTCGACGTCACCATATACAAGTAACAGCAAAAAATAAAATGCGAAACAATGCAATAAATTGAACCGATAACGCCTACGAAACACAGGTTGACCGTCACATGCATGAGCTTTTACACTCACAAAAAGAACTGCGGGTGACACTGGCAGAGTAAGAATAGAATGAGTAGCACGTATTGCATTCTGACTAACCTGCATAAATATTGAAAATATTTGAATGTGTAACTCCTTTACACAGCCTCATTTGTCTGTTTTCTTTTTTCCGTACATTACCTTCTTAGGAGGTGTGAAGTGAATTTAGTTCATGGCTGTATAGTACAGAATGAGCTGCGCACAGAATTATCTCTGAAACATGGCCAAAAGTTATTTTATTTCATTAAGAAAATACATAGAGAACATCAACGGCAAATGTCACTCATGTAGTATGCTTGTTTAATGGATTGAATAATTCATGCATGTTATTTGGTTATGATGGTTGTGTGTACTGATTGAGTTGAGTGCTACAGCACTGACTTAAATAAAAAAAACGAAGCAGCATGTGAGAAAAGTACTTATTTTCTTTCTTTTGGGTTCTGTATTTTCATGACAGAAAGAATAGACCCTTGCTTTACATGCCACAGTGGTGATGTGGTTACTATCGATTGCTTGTTGATCATCAGTGAGGAGGGAAAAACATAGAAAGAACCAATTGTCCAAAACAAATTAAGCTTTGTGCCATAGACTGTAAGGGTAATTGATATTGTGACTACACCGAGTGGAATATTAGGCAACACAGTACCAAGAATGATCGAACACACATTCAAGCATCTGTCTTCTATTTTTCATCGCTCATTCACATATTATTTAAATGTGGTTGTGTTCTGTAGCAGTATAGAAAATTGATTGCCTTAACTCTTTGCCTGTTTTCTTTTTTCTGTTACTTTCTTTTTCAGGACCATCATGAAGTGGTTGGCGTTGTCGCCACTACTGTGGCACATGAATTGGGCCACAACTTTGGCATGGAGCATGATGACAAGGACACTAAGTGCCACTGCCCCGAAAAGAGGTGTATCATGGCGTCATCAACAAGGTTGGCTTCCATTTGTTGACTGTTTTGCCTCTTACTACTGCTTGTTGAAAGAAGCTTTAATCGCTGGATTATGTTGGTGGGTAATTTACTTATTATTGACTTTTGGTGTAATTTCAAAGCCTACAAAGGGTGCATTCAGGCCGAGTTTGCTCAGTAGCTCACAATATTATAGCCAGATTCGTGAACTGCTGCTCGCATTTTATTCATGCCTCACATCTGCAATAAGCTCTGGAGTCGGCAAGACTTGCAGCGCTTCAAAGTTCTGAAGAAAAAAGTATGATGTATGATGTGCTTGCAGAGCTCGACATTGATAGCTAAAAGTATATCTGGCTCTTAGGTATGTCCCGACAGAAAATAAGTAGCCGATTCCAGTTACAATTACTCCATCAGAAATGTAACTGATTACATTGATCAATTACAGCCATAATAAAAGGATTCTGGTGCCAAGACATACAACACACATGAAAGAAGACAATACGGATGCTGTCCCAGAAAAGTAACTGAACAATTACAGAAAAGTAATCGATTTCAGTTGCAATTTTTTCCTTCCAACTTTTATTGCCATAACACAAATTTACTCAGACTACAATGAATTAGTTTTTGCTTGATATTTTGCTACATGTTGTTATTTATCAAGAGTAAATGTTTTTCAAAGTTGTCGTCGCTTATTTTTTTTTTCATATTTCCTCTTGAAGCTGACTGAACGCTTTTCCAGTGTATGCACTGGAGTGAAGAGGAGGTGTAACAACATATGGAACACCTTGCACTGTACTTTTTACACTTTATACAAGTGTAAAAAAAACATGGGGTCTTTCAGCATTTCAGTCTAAATATCAAAACATTACTTGTGGTACACCACCGAGGTCCATTTTGGGGCCTCTGGAAGGCATTGCAGTGCTCGGAGGTTTTGATGTATGCAGGTGACACTGCACTGGTATTTAATGGCAACTCACTTCTCGTAATAGAAATGCTCTAAATAACGAACTACAATGAATTTTGACATGGCTTCTCTTAACACTTAGCTGAAAAACAAAGTATGTGATTTTCTGCTCAAAACGAAGGTTTATTGATGTAAGTGTTATTTCTGTATCTGCTGATAATAAAGTTATTTAGAGTGTGTTCTCTTTTAAATATTTAGGAGTTATATTTGATTGCCACTAACTTTGGAAGGAACAAGTGCTCAGTGCCTGTAAAAAGGTTGCATACTCTGGCAAAGGCATGCCACCGCTTTTCATGCACCATGCTTTGGTCATTTTACTTTTCATAGTGTCACAGCCATCTCGGTTACAGCAGTGAATCATGGGGAGTAACGTACGAAATGTATTTATTGCCATTTCTGAGACTCCAAAAATGCACTTTGCTAAGCATAGGTCTTACTCGTTCTGAAAGTTCTAGGAATAGCATGTTTGAAGCTCATCATGTAATGTCGTTGAACGCTTTACACGATTAAAAAATATCTCTTTGTTAACAATACCATTAATACGAACTACCCCTTGCCTCTTCGTGCATTCTGTATGCCTGTTCGCAATACGAGGAAAGCCAGCAATTAATCTACCTGTTGTATTGTGTATGGAGAAAGACTAATAGAATTTTGTGGAACAAAATTTTGGAGCTCGTTACCGATTGAAATAAAAGAGGCTAGAAATTTTAAACTTGCCGGTAAGCAACACTTTCTTGAAATAAAAGCATGGTTGCAACTTTGATTTGATACTCATTGTATTTGTAACGGCTGACCCTATGTTATGTGCGGTTGCTTTATGTTTGTATCGGACCTCTGACATCTGACAAGCCAACAGGCTATCGGTCCAAATATCTGTGTAAAAATTTTCCTCGTTGTCACTGAATAAAACCTTCTTGAATTGTCAAAAAAAAAGGAGGGAAAACAATCATTGTGCTTTTCCAACGGAAAATATTTTACTTGACTGCCCCTTCCTCCACCCCCATCCCTTTTGCTAAATCTGCCCTTGTACTGACTGTTCGTGAAGGCAAAAAATAAGCCTATAATATTGTGCTTGTAGGAATGCAGACCCACCAAATAAGGTACGCAGTCTGCTATTTTAATATTCACTTATGCATGTAGCGTATTATCAACATTCATTAGAGGCAGTGGTGCGCATTTTCATGATGTGTGGGGAACATCATTTGATAACCATTTTGCCCTCGGCAGCAACCCACCTAGTCCAAGCCAGTGGTCGTCATGCTCTAAGCAGTACCTGCAGTCATCATTTGAGCAAGGCATGGACTTCTGCCTCTGGAACCTGCCTGAGGACATCATGGGTCCCGTCTGTGGCAATGGCTTCCTTGAAGACGGTGAACAGTGCGACTGCGGGCCCATGGAGGTGCGCTTCTTACAAGTTGTTGGCTATCTAGGCTTGCAAAGGTGTAGTTCTGCTAGTTGATCGCATGCTGAATTCTCAGAATTATGGTGAAGATAGGTTTCTTCATATAATTACCGTATTGTGCCGCATATAAGTCAGATTGCTCTGAGCAATAAATAGCATAGCAATGCAATCGTAAGGCTAGCAGTCAGTCAGGTGGCAATCAAAGGCGATAAAAGAGTTACATGCAGCTCCGTTGGCCAACAGCAAACTGAACTGACCTAACTGCCTGGCAGTACTGTAGTTTCAGATTCTAGCAGTAAGCGCAGTTCAAAGCCTCCACTGCACTCTGGAGGTTACCAGAAGTTTGCCCTCACGCTGTTTTCCGCTCATTTGTGAATGCTACTGCCAGCTCAGGCGAGCCAGGTAAATGGCACGCAATTCAAATTTTTTTTAGCTGGGCCGATTTGCATACAAATGAACAATTTCTTTGACACATGGAACTCCGTGCTTCCTGCTGGGACTAGGCTCTGGCATGGGGCACATACTACCTGTGCCTCTGTTGAAACGACATTAGACCCTGCTGTAGATTGCCTCTGCATATAGGTCAACCCTCCAGTTTTGGATGGCTGCTTTCATAAAAAAGGTCGACTTATATGCGACATTATTAGTATTAAATTTTGATTGTAAAAATGAGTAACTATAGTCAATGTGAAAAGCTCTGCTGGGGCCTCTTACAGCCGCTGCGGTGGCTCAGTGGCTGCAATGCTTGGCTGCTGGCCCGAAAGACGTGGGTTCGAACTCGGCCAACGTTTGTAGATAAGGACAGTTATAAAACTTGCACCAGGGATGCAGCCCCATTCTGTAGCCGCTTTAATCTCGGAGACTCAAGCTCTATGTCTAGGGTTGTGACAGTACCGGGTTACTTTTCTTGGTTTTCTCTTCACCACCGCGATGCCCATTGGCTGTGCTTGGTCACGTGGTCAGTTTGCTGCATAACTGGTCAAAGCTGGCTCGCACCTTGCATCGTCTACGCCAGGTGGAGCTTCTTGAAGCCTTACGTAGCTAGTGTTGTTCATTGCTTGGATTTCGTCTATGTATTGCGAAATTCACGTGCGCTCTACGCCAGGGGTACGAGAAGGCAGGATGCTCGGGGTTGATCTTTGGGGTGAAGATCTCGGCCGAAACGAAAAGCCCTTCTTTCCGTGGTTCCACACGGAAAAATCGAAGAACACAACATACCGCTTGCTCGCTTGTAGCTTGGCTTGATAAAATTCTTCACTTTGGTATTATGTGGCTGCGCAAAGTAGTTTGCAGGACCCTTTCGTCAGCCGTGTGTAGGCCACATCTCTGCTGACTGTTGATGCTTACCTTCCTTGTCTTACTGGCAATGTGAAGTGCAGCAACTCTTGCACATTGCTTAGAACACTTCTAAAACTGCGGCTGAAGTCTCAGTAACAGTACTAACTTTCGCCTTGCTCACCTTGCAGCACCGACTGCAGCAGAAAGGCACCATACTAGGAGATTTTCCCTTGGCTTCCTTTAACAGTTGTGTTAAGGAATAAAACACTGACTGATTGACATTTTCGGAAGCAGTTGAAATACCTACTGAATTTCGCAGCCTCGGCCTGGGTGCAAACTCTCATTTACTTCATAAAATTACCTCGTTAAATATGAAATTTGATGTTTACAAGCTGCCACAACCAGATTCTAGGAGGCTAAAGAAACTAACTTGCCCCGGCATGCATGCAGATATGGTTAAAAAGCCTGAACAATGAGCTTTTAAGCTTCCCCGACTGAACACTGCATTCCTCCAATATATCGGCTTCCTGAAAGTTTGTCCAGCTAAGAAGTCACTATGAGACGAGCAACGCGTCTTTAACGTGGCCGGCTAAAGTTATGGTTATAAATGTTACTAAACCGTCTTGTTTCGTTAATACAAAAGAGATCAAGGCAAAAACTATGCTTGTATTCCTTAAATACATTTTTGTACGCACGCGAGCCGCTATCTGCTGACGCTCCTCAAGCTGGGAGTAGCAGACGACACACCCATCCTAAAGCAACCGCAGCGCCACCGCCCAGGCGACGATTGCGTGGGTTCGATCTGCTCCCTGGCGCACTAACAGTGTTCTCCCCCAACTGCCCCTATCTAAAAACGTTGATCTTGGCTGCGGCGGTCACATTTCGATGGAGGCAAAATACTGGACGCCGGTATGCTGCACGATGTCGGTGCATGTTAAAGAACCCCAGGTGGTAGAAATTATCTGGAGCCCTCCACTACAGTGTGAATTTTCCGGTGGAATTATGTGCACCCAGAAAGCAACTTTTGAGCAAGAATTCAAGGATATGCAGGACACGAGCATTGGGAAATGTATAGACTGCACATTCAGGTTATGAGGGACTCTAGCAAGTGGAATCCTTCTCCACAGTTTCTTGAAAAGCTGCTTACAGCAGGTAGCCCCCAGGAAGCTGCTCACGTCTTCTGTGCTTAGTAAATTCTGTCCGTGTTGTTTGGCTGCTGTTTTATGGGCAACGGACATGTATACTGCAGTGGAGGCAGTGGGCACTGAACATGGGATAATTATTACTTATAAAAGAGTTCATTGTTTTTATGTCTTTAATGAAATAAATTAGTACAAATTCACAGATTAAATACAGTGAGATTCCTCTTCTACTTTGTGTTTGCAAAAAAATTGAATGTATATTTTTTAATATGTTTCAACTGATGCTGCTTTATAAGATATGCATTAAAATGAACAATTTGCACAAAATAAATTCTAAACAAGTGTGTAAAAGGTTTCAGGGATTCATATAACCATATTCTTTCAGTTTGAGCTGATTTTAGTTGCAGTATCTTTGCTCAGCTGCATAGTGGTGGTAGGTTTCATCTTTCGTTACTATATAATGCATGTCATTTGGTTTAACTTAATTTAAAATTGCAAATATTTATATCATCCTCATGCATTCTGAGCCCTCAGCTGAAATAGACTTAAGGCCACTACTGCATCATTTTAATAAGGCTATGGCAGCAAGGAATTCACATTGAAAATTGAAAAGAATGTCACATCCTTTTCACTTTTGGCTTTCAGTTTTGCAAAAATCCATGCTGTGATGCAGCAACCTGCAAGTTCAAACCACACGCTGCGTGTGCTATCGGTGCCTGCTGTGATGTTTCTACCTGTCAGGTAATTTTTAGCACAAGCTGTTTTTGGGGTGTTGTCTGCTAATCACATTGTCCACACAAAACCTTTACATTGACTGGAACGGTGCTGGTAGAGTACTGTGGTCTGTCATTGTAATGTAAAGCAGCTTATGATGTGCCCGTGTTTGCATGCAGAGTAGGTAACAAAATAAAGCTTGCAGCAATGGTAACTCAAAATTATGAAAATTTCAGGTGGTGTCACGTGCATAACCATACAGCATTGTTACATGCAATGTCAGCTGAGGCTAAAGCCTGTATCATTGTTAACATTGCGGTAAATTTTTATTGATCACTAATGTTCTCATTAAGTTTCATCGTTAAGTTTCTCTTCTGAAAATTTGAGATTTTGGATATATCTTAGTTCATTTAAGGGTGACATGAATACTGTACATTTAAGGTAAGCCACCTACTACTCGTTTATAATTGCTTTGTTTTTTCTGCTCATGTGCACAGATTATTTTTTTTTTGTACAATAGCCACCTGATTTTTCAGACTCCAATAATTCGGACTTACGGGATATTTCGGACCTTGCTGAGGAACCGTCACACACCTCTTAGGAATGTGTACATTTTTACGACCAATATTTCGGACTGTGTGAGGGGTGGGGGGGTGGGGGGGTGCATTCAGAGGCACAAGCAGCCTGTGGATTACCTCTCTCGGTCTTTGCAAGCCTCGTTGCCCATGGAAACGGGCTGTTCTTCCTTAGCGCGGCGCATGCATTCACTTGTGGCATGATCTGCGGCCGCTTCGCACTGTCAGGTATCGTGACATAGAGTGACTATCCGTGACACGAGGTGCTGCGGACATGATGAAAACATGAATGTGGCTCAGTTGAAGTGTAATATTGTCGCTTGCAAGTAGAACATGGGAAACGGTGAAGTTCGCGATTTTTAAACCCGGTTTTTCACAGGAATATTTTTTTTTTAAGTTCACAGATTTTTCGGACTGTTCGATTATTCGGACCATTTTCCGGGTCCCACCGAGTCCGAAAAATTGTTCGCCAACTGTATTCATGTACTCTAAATGCCCAATATGGGCATTATGTAGGTGGGTTGAAAATAACGCACTTAAGAGCTGCAATACACAACACAGGGAATCATTAAACCAGAGAACATGGACAAAACATGCACTGATAAACCAGCAATAAAACTAGATGGGTTGAGAACACACACTGAAAAAAGTAACAACAGCGCTAGCGATAAAAATAACAGAATACAATTCTCGCAACAGTCTGTGAAGTGTCGGCACAGAGTAAGCGCTTCAGTTTGCTGACAAGAGTCATAATTGTTCCCGGGAACAGTTTCTTCAGGCAGCTTATTCCAGTGGTAAATGGCAAGGAACAGTGGTGAATTCTGCACAAGTTTGGTACGAGCAACCTTGGGTTGCACCTTAAAGGGGGTGGTCTAATCAGGGACAGATACGATGGGACGGTTTGAGATGAGGTTCTGCGAATAGCGAAGGGTTGTGATAAAGTCTGCGAAAGTGAGACAGCAGCATAACAAGTTTTTGTTTTCGAGTAAGCATAAATTCAGAGATGATTTATGTCAGTAAGGCTGGAGTAGAGAGAGTACTTCCTTTTGATAAATATAGCAATCTTATTCTGCAGTGATTTGAGTTTTCTGGCAAGATAGGCTTGTTGCGGATTCCAGATGATACCGGTGTATTCTAGTTGTAATTTAACAAAAGTAGTGTATGCTCCTGATTTGCAAAGTGCAGGTGATGCCTAACGAAACTGGTGGTCTTTTGGACACTTAGGTGGTTATGTAATCAATGTGTTTGTTCCATGTCAAGCCTGAAGAAACGTGAACTCCTAGGTATTTTGTTGCAGGAACTTATCAATGGCCACATTTTTGATAGAATAAAAGAAGGGCTCATTGATGTTAGCCATTGCAAATGTTATAGCTTTCTTTTTGGAAACTAATTCGGCTTGTTATTTTGTTGTCAGCATACGAGCAGTCATATTTCATTTTTCATTTAGGTGGTGAAAGCAGCCACATTATGTCGAGATACTGTGACGGAGTGCGATCTGCCAGAATACTGTGATGGAGTTTCGGAGTTCTGTCCAGTAGATGTCTTTGTACAAGATGGAACAGAATGTGGAGGAGGCAAGGTAAGAGGCTGAATATTTGGACAAAGCTTTCTTTATGCTTTTTTACTAGTCGCTTGTGGAAATCTCTGTGTAATTTTATGCTAAAGAAGCCTGTAGTCTTCAGCTTCAAAGCAAGGAAAGCAAAAGGGAAAGTAATACCCTCCCTGTATGTCTCGCAGTTTTAAGGACTGAATACTTTAGTATATATCCTAGCAAGCCCCTCCTGTCCCCTTTTCCTGTGTACTCTGAACATGTAATTTTTGCTATCTTCCTTGGTGAAAGCAATGAAAAATCATTGCAAATTAAGTTTCAGTTCAATTTTTTTTCTGTTTGAAATTGCACACATATACATTGCTTTTTCATGCAAACTTCTAAAAAGAAGATATTCAGCAGTTTCATCTCATGTAAATATTGTAGTACATTTTCTTCTGTCTGTACATTAAACTGTATCTGTATAGCAAAGGTTAGCTACACCTTCTTTCTGTATATTGAGTTATGTGCGCCTGCTGCCATGAATTTCTGAAATGCAACTTTGGAAAAGGAATTTAATTTCCTGGCATCCAGGATGCATTGCTTGAGATTTAATGGTGCACTCTGCAATTTGCATGCACAGAATTAGGCACTGCATATCTGTTCTAGGCTCTATGCGAGGACAGTGATGGAATTTAATTCATTTTGCATTCCATAAACTTTGAACTGTGGGAGCATATCTGTTACTCATATAGCAGACTTGACCACAGCAGTGGCCGAGTGGTTTGAGCACCCACCTCGCATGCGGTGGGTGCGGGGTTCAATAGCCATTGCCGCTGAGTACCCACCAGTGATACAATGGGTACGAGCTTTCACCTGGCCTGGTGCTCGGCTTCTTTAGGGTGAATTGCTTGGGAAATGAGTCTTTGGCCCCACCTTGAGAAGAAGAAAAATACCTTGTGCCATGGTGCTCTTTAGCCCGAGAGGCTCTTGCACCATAAAAATCTAGCTGACTTTTCTGTGCTAGTGTACTCATTAATGGCTGCCTTAGAATGTTAAGCAGTTCTAGACTATTTTATTATTTTATTGAGCTATTTTTACAGCACATTTTTCTCTAGAGCTGGAGTGAGCTGAAATTATTCGACAGTGAACTTTTTCTTCATGGAATATAGTGTGCAAGCATGAGGTGTTTCATGATGAATTGTTTCTTTGGATAGGCTTACTGCTTCGGTAAGCAGTGCCGCTCTCATGACGACCAGTGCCAGCTGCTGTGGGGTTCCAGTGGGCGTATGGCGGATCAGCGATGCTTTGAGCGCAATGATGATGGTGAGGTAAATGCCAATTGTGGATATAACCGTCTCAACAAGACCTACAAGAAGTGCAACAAAGAGTAAGTTCCACTGGGCTATAAGTGTTCAAAACATTTTCTTATAACAATATTCAAGTGCCATGGAAATGCCAGTTCTCATCGGGTTAGCAAAAAAAACACAAAGCAATGATTCAAACATTTTAATCAATTCCAAGCTTTGCTTGTTTCACGCAAAGCTGACTGACATTTTTCTCGAGAGCACCTAGTTGCTCTACATGGTCAGGTAGAAAGCCCTTTGAGAAAACGAAGTCCCAGAGGCACTGAACCATCTGCAGGGCATCTTGCTAGAACACAACCTGGACAAGCTGATCTAGACCCAAAAGGCTCTGGTTCGACCCTGGCTTGGTGGTCGCATTTTGTTAGAGGCAAAATGCTTGAGGCCCATGTACTGTACGATGTCAGTTCACGTCAGCACTCCACTACAGCGTCCCTCATAGCCTGAGTTGCTTTGGGACATTAAACCACATAAAACCAACAAACCTGATCTACCGTGTCGTCATCAGTGGCATCATCACTGTCACTCTTTCCCACCGCTCGCACATACCTGTATGCCTTGTTGCCTCGTCAGTGACCCTGTTCAGGACGCAGCAGTAGTACAGGAGCTTAATTAAGATGGGCGATAACACCAATGTCCATGGGCTACAAGCCTGCAGCGGTGGTTGGAGGAAGAAAGAAGGCTTGCATGTGCTCTAGCATGTAACGATGCACACTGCAGTTGTCAAGGACCATTGAAACCTTTCTCTTCTGTCGTTCTGTGTGCCCATTGAATTCTGCGAGCCACTTGTGAAAAAGCGCTTGCGCCATCCATGCTTTTCTATTGTGGCAGTAGTGCACAGGGATTCTGATGGCACCTCGGAAGCTGCGGGGAAGCTTCGACTTTCCGGTGACAGATGAGATGCACTTACCGCTTGCGTCCGTACTTGCACACAAAAAAGATTGGCAGTGGCTTAGCTCAGCAATGCCAGGGTATACATAGCGAGAGGTACGTTTTCCTGGCTGAGCTTGTTGTGGTCACTGTATGTTTAGCAATGAGAGACATATAGGCTCCATCTCGGTGGCCATGCTCTATTTTCCATAGGCTCCATCTCGACGGCTATGCGCCATCTATTACGCTCGGCAGTCTGGCATCTCCGTTTGGCAAGCCGTACCTCTCTCTGTTTGGGCGTCTCCGCTGCTCTCTTTGCCTTCTTACGCTCATTTTCTCTTTGTTGAGTACCAAAGTGCCAGGCGACAACCTCAAGATCGGAAGAGTTAATCTTCTCTTGTCTATACCGCCGTTAAGCAGCGGCTAGACTCTCCTTCTGTGCATCCATGCCAAACGTTGTGATACAGCCGCCCATTACATCTCTGCCTTTTATACGCAATGCTGCGCATGTGACGCGCGGTTCAGGTGATTGAGCAGCGTGTGGCGAGGCGGCGACGAAGCGCGCGGCGCGCCTGTAAGTTCTCTATGGTTACCATGGTATCGGTGCATGCACACAACTGCTCATCTGCGTGACATCATGCGCGGCTCCGATGGTGGAGCGGGCGCGCAGCCGCGGTGATGGCAAAGCGCACGCCCGCACCTGCTGCTCCTCTCCGGTTTCCATGGTAACGGCGCATGCGCACAACTGGCCTCTCCTGGCCACTGCGAAATGCTTAACTGGTAGCCCAGTGTAGCTCTCGCTACAAAATATGGTCACATGCAACTTGCTGTGCTTGTCACCCTTGCATGGGCCCCCTTGAGCACATGGGTTTTGGAGGGAGCGTTTGTAAAAGAAGTTCAGTTTCATTGCCATTGTAGATATTTCTGTTCGCTTACTTTTCAAAGATTGTGACGGTGTTTTTTTTTTCTCTGCATTGTCTTGTTTCCACATCAAGTGATGCTTCCTCACTGGTGATGGCTTCGTACTTGATCCCGTGCCTGTCTTTGAACTGTGTGATCTAGCCGCCACTTGGCTGGAAGTGAACATTAGAAGATTAGAAGAAAGGCAAGAAAAATAAAAGGCAAAATGATTCACCTTTGCTGCCAGAATCGGCCTCCTGATGGGCAGATTCATCACTTGGGCACCAAGAAATGATTGGTATAAGGCTTCTTCCATTTCTTTGTAGGTTCCCTGTCGAATCTATTTTCCACGCATTGTCCTTTGAACTACTCCATTCTTTCTCAAGCAGCTTGCTTGCGGAGCAGATGATTGTCGAAATTGTTGGTTGAGGCTGTCCGTATTTAAAATGACGGCTGACACTTTCTGGTCATGGTTGTGGTTCTTTACAACTTTGCACTTTGTTTCCAGCATTATTGCCATATGCTTTCTTTTCACCAGCAATGGCATTGTGCATGCCTGTGGGGAATGCACTGTAGGTGCATCTGCCATTGTTGTTCTTCAGTGGGACAATGGCTCGCTGGAATCATAGAAATGTGGCACTGCAGCCAATGCAGTCACACCATCCGCCATCCAACTGCACTCGCACCATTCATCGTATTAGCATAGGAAATGATATAGCTGCCTGTTCCATATCAAGGACACTCCCTAAAATAACAATCACGTTCATCGGCAAGAAAAAGGAAGTTTTCTTTTTTGCAACCGCATTCATTGTCGGTTTCTTAATTTTCCCTGCATGGAATTACTATTGTTCCAGTTTATGCACTTACAGTGTCAACATTTTGTTTATGCAAGAGAATGTGCGTAGACAATGATGTTGAAAATTTTTATCATCATTTTCTATGCAGTCATTCTAAAATTATTTAGGCACTTTGGGTGATAGGTTCTGTTGCAGCACATAAAACAGGGTTGTTAAAGATCAGTTGCTGTTTAGTCCCAAATGATTTGCATTTATATGGGTTTGTGTGCTTGAACTTCTTAATGCAAAGTAAAAGCTATAGCAATAGATTTCACCACTTAAAATTCATAAGACTCTCCTGCAAAAGCAGCAGCAGTCGAAAGTCCTGCAGCCTGTTTGTGACATATAGCCGCCGTGGTGGCTCAGTGGTTATGGCGCTCGGCTGCTGACCCGAAAAAAACGGGTTCGATCCCGGCTGCAGTGGTCGAATTTCGATGTAGGTGAAATTCTAGAGGCTTGTGTACTGTGCGATGTCAGCACATGTCAAAGAACCCCAGGTGATCGAAATTTCCGGAGCTCTTCACTACGGCGTCTCTCATAGTTTGAGACGCTTAATCCCCATAAACCATAAACCATTTCTGACATATAGTGGTACTGTGCCTCACTGTCTTCGTAATTTGTTATGGGGGGCACATATTGTCTTAACACAAATATATAAGTGCAAATGGCTGTTATCAGCTGTCTGGAATATTGCAATTGGAGAAAGGTCCTTTCTATCTAAAGTTCCTACCTGGACACTGCAGTTGTAGTGTAGCCAGCCACTGTGACCCCTTAGTTTACCAGGCTGCCTGCCAATAGCAGTCTGTGATTATATCAGCCAATAAGTCAATGTAGAAATCAAATTTTTTTTTAAAGGATGAGTACTACGCTACTGCCGCCACTAGCCACATAGATTTAGTTTGTCTGCGGGGTAGTTCCAGGCAAGATCAACCAAAGGGTGGATGGTTGACCTCTTAAATTTACGTGATATTTTTATATGTTATTTTCTGATGACTAGCATAAAGAGTTCTACAATTGGTGTTGTCCCCCAAATTTTTTCAAAGCGCAGAAAATTTTTTATCATGAAGAGGTAGTGTGTCGCACTTTCGCACTCTGCTGTTTTGGTCAAATTTGGTTGTGAATAAATTAAAATATAACAACTAAAGATACCTGAAAATTTTTAGAGGGAAACTATGGATGCTTAAGTCTGTGCCTGGTTATTTTTGTCTGTTTGAAGAACTCAGTCTTTTTACTGAAATTTGTCAAACTTGGCCGAAGTAATGCTTGTTTTTTGTCTACTTTAAAGGTCTATTTCATGAAAGGAGTGTGTAAGAGCTGCCATAATTATACATTGTGTTCTACACAAGCATGTCTTTCAAAGTGAAGGCAGTCATATTTATAGGGTTTATGGATAATGGGATATGGTCGCGCAGAATTTCAAAAAACACAGAACAGCAATAATTTCCGACGACAGTTAAAAAAAACATTTTGATATTTTTAAAACCTAGTCCTCGTATTCGTCTTTGCACCAATGTTTATAATCGTCAAAAACATGTTCTCTAATGTTGACACTGCAGCAGTTTCAGCCTTTTAATGAGACTCTTGCGCAAGGCTCAGCACATCATGTAGCTCTGAGGAGACTTCTTGTATGCGACTACTGTAGAATGCGGGCAATACTAGGACAAAAATTATTGTGGGACTACAAAAAGAACAAAAAATAAAGTGTTGCTGCCCGTTCCACTACGTGTAACGGGCTTGCAATACTAGAACAAAAGATATTGTGGGGCGATAAAAAGAACGAAAAGGAAAGTGGCCCTGCCTGTACCACTAAGTATAACAGGCTTACAATTCTAGGACAGTAAAAAGATTGCTACATGAGAAAAATATTCCAAACAATTCCCAGTCTAGGCACAATTATTGGAAGCAGTGCCTGAACTAAAGCCGCTGAAAGCATGTTGTACATCTGCAGGCCGCCATGCAATACAGAGGACAGCGCTCTTTCAAGGACATGCTGGGAGTTTCTTGTGCTTTGGATGTATGGGTGACTTGAAGTACCAACCTGCACAAAACAGTCGCTGAGAGCTGTTCTTCCACCTCCATGGGGTGCACGTGAACAGCGGAGTAAGAGGAAAATTCCACTACAGAGTCTCAGCTGTCTCGCTGATCTGTGACGAAAGTGAATGTCAACAACTGCCAGGAGGCTTCACCCCGAGTGTGAGGGGAAAAGGGGAAGCCTACATGTGTTGTCTTCTCTGCAACAAGGACTGGAAGCGTTTGTTAACATAGCATTTGTATAGTTAATTTTTGAAAAGACAACGTGGCTGCCGAGGGCAGACAAAAACAAGCCTTGCAGGAACACGTTTGCGCTGTGCAGTCGGCTTTGAAGTTTGGGGGGAAGTGTACACCCTGTTTGTTATGTCAGTATAGCTTCCGGTGCCTTAGATTTTTCATTGAAACCAACACAGTGAGGAGAACAAGAACAGCCCAGAAGGAAGGTTTGTTGCTGCCAGAGCGCGGTGCACCGTGTGGTGTTATCGTGGTGCGCAGTGCAGGGGGAGCGTCGCGTGCACTAAAAGAAAGAACTGGGAGCCAAGGACTCTTTGCTTTCACGAGCATTGCTATATGAAGTCGGTGCTGTGTCACCCATACATCCGAAGCGAGACAACCTTCCAGCCCATCCTTGAAAGTGCGTTGTCCTCAGACTTGCTCTGCTGCCTGCATATGTAAGACGTGCTTTTAGCGGCTTTATTTCAAGCGCTGCTTGAAATTACGTCTGGATTGGCAATTGTTTGGAATATTTTGCTCATTTACCTACCTATTTACTATCCTAGTATTGCCCGCATTCTACAGTCGCACACAAGGACTCTCCTCAGAGCTACATGATGTGCCGAGCCTTGTACAAGGGTCTCATTAAAGGGCTGAAATTACTACACTGTCAGCGCTATTTAATATGCTTTTGATGATTATAAACATTGGTGCAAAGAAGAATATAAAAACAAAGTTTAGAAATATCAAAAATGTTTTTCTAAATGGTAGTCAGAAGTTTTCATTGTTCTGTGTTTTTTTGAATTTTGCGTGGCTGTATCTCATTATCCATAAACCCTATAAACATGACACTCTTCACTTCAATAGTCCCACTTGTGTAAAACGCAATGTATAATTGTGGTAGCTCTGGCACACTCCTTTCTTGAGACACAGACCTTTAAAGTCGATAAAAAAATCTGACTTGGGCCAAGTTTGTCAAATTTTAGTAAAAAAAGACTTAGTTTTTGAAACAGAAAAAATAAGCAAGGCACAGGCAAAAGCATCTTTAGTTTCACTCTAGTAACTTTAAGGTACCGATTGTTATTACATTTTAATTTATTCATAACCAAAATTGCCAAGAAAGCAGAGTGCATAAGCGTGGCGCTGCACCTCTTCATCTTACAAAGTGTTCTGTGCACGGAAAAAAATTTTGGAGGCAAAACCATATTGCAGAACTCTTTATTTTAGGCATCAGTCGACAACATACGATAATATCAAGTAAATTTAAGAGGTCAGCCTGTGGCAGCTGCTTATTATTGGCTATAGAAAAAATACCCTTGTGTTGAAATCAGTATGTCCCGATAGAAGAAATGTTCAAGCTGTTTGATGCTTCCTGTGGGTATATGAAATCCATTTAGTCTATTTGGCAAAGGTTTCTCGTTTTGAAACCTTTAACTGTGATGTGCTGATGCTGCTATTCTGCTATAAGAAAGGTATGCATTATTGCACATCATCAAAGCCTTTGTTGCCACAGTGCATGTTTTATTGTGCACGTGTAATCTGCTGTAGACATTCTTTTCCTTTGGGATTAGTTCATGTAATATGAGAAATGGTTGTAATTATAAAGGTGGGGATGATTGGAAATGAAAATAAAATAGGAAGGCTCACGAAAACTTCTTGTGTGACTTATCAGTGAAACTATCTTGCGAGCGAGAAAGGTGCTAACTTTGCCATAAACTTTTTCAGGGATGTTATGTGTGGAACACTGCACTGTGTGCACCTGAATGAACGACTGGAGTTCGGCATAGAGTCAGCAGCTGTGCAGTCCAAATTTTACATTGATGAAAATGACAAACGATACACGTGTCGATCAGCCATTGTGGACTTGGGCTTATTCACTGCCGATGTTGGCCAGTCGCCGAATGGTGCAAAATGTGGCACCAACAAGGTTTGTTGACTTGTACTGCATATTTGCCATTATGTTGCCTGAAAGAGTCAGCTTCTTTTGTTATGTATAGGATACTACTCCCCTGATTACTGTCATCACATTTCTTCAGATCATGGTGGTTTAGCCATATACTGCTGGTGTAATTGCCATATCTACTGGTGTGAAATATGAGTGAACTGAAGGTTCGGCTTTTGCTTGAGAGTGAATGTCAGTGATTTTGTTTGGATAGAAATTCATTGCTCAGTTTTTGGAATAGACATGTTGTGTTTGGTTGCATGGACCAATGGCAGAGTTCTAGAACAACGAATTACACAACAACGCAAGCGTAGTAGTCAAGTTGAACACAAACATTGCTATAACAGGGTTTCAGACAATGCTCCAAAAAGTTGTCTCAAAATTTAGACTAAAAGTTTACTTTAAAAAATGTGGAAATCTTGAAATTTTTCTCCTGTTAAGCACTTCTATTTTGGACCAAATTGGCGTCATCCACAGTTTACCTTTTGGGACACAAGGCATCTCAATACCTGAATGCATGAAGAGAGAAACTTTTTCGGCAAGGAACAGTTCCTGAGCAATAATTTTCTAAAAATGCCCAGACTAAGGCGATTTCTTGCACTTTGGAGCGCGATATTTGGAGAGAAAGTTTTTTTTTCTTCAAAAGAAGGTCTGTACACTTCTGTTGGAACTTGTCTTAACTGATATAAATTTTGTCAGCCAAATCTAAGATGTCGAAAATTTGGCGCGTCTCCTTTCGCGTGGAATGACCCAAAGTCCACATGTCACAAGTACTACTACCAGCTTCTCAAAGACTTATCTTTAATCATCCAAAGTTCCGTCATTTGATAGCTTCCTTGTGTTGGTCGTATATTATTTTGCTAGAACATACTGTTAAAGAATGCTACTATGAAAATGAAATTTTTTGCTCAGACTCTAATCAGCAGTGGCGTCTAACTCTTCCTCAACAAGAAATCTAACAACTTTTCCATACCAACTATCACTCACGACAGAGTAACTCTCTGTAGCCCCCTGGAAATTGCTCGTAATTTTAGTGCCAATCCTCTGCTTCAGCTGCTCCTCTAATGACCATTGCCAACTGTTCTGCAACTGTCCCAACTGTCTGTTGTCAGCATTGAATCTTCCTCTTCCTCACATCATCTACTGAAGTGAGAAGTATATTATAAATAAAAATTTCCACTTCTGGCCTAGATGGTATCTAAGAAAATGGTAGGAAACTGATTGCAGATGTCATTGCTTATATCTTCACACTCATAATGAGCTTAATTTTTAATTAGGTGTTTCCCCAAGAGAAAAAATTGATTTGTCTGTTTTCAAAAGGGAATAAAATCTCATCAGCAATTTTTGGGCCACCCCCAGTCTTCCCCTTTTTTTTCAGTAAAATAATTTAGAAACTTTATGTACATATCTAAGATTGTTTAATCATCTAGAAAAATTTAATGTCCTGCACTGTAAACAATTTGATGTTTGGCAAAGTTGCTGCACTGACATTGCTTCGATTTCAATCAGTCAGTCAGTCAGTCAATCAATCAGGTTTATTCCACACCAGAGATCTGAGAGGCGGGGACAGAAAGCCTAGGTATAGGCTTGACGTGGGGTCCTCGCCCCCTACAGCAGCCTAATTGAGAACAGAACCTAAAAGTACACAACGCTTCATTCAACACTACAGCATATAATATGCCTATCAACATCTTTATAACAGAAAGGAATGTTATTTAACAATATGCATTTACAAAGCATCAATGCAGGATATAAACATCATGTTAAAATCAAGAGAAAAACAACATAACAATGTTCAACTTATAGCTATAGAATTTAGGATAATGTGACAAAAGCACAAAAGTTGATAATGCATATAATGAAGTCTGCAGAAAATATGGAAGCAAACATTACTGTTTAATGCAAATTAGACATTAATAAATTAATTACTAAAGCTAACTACATAGGTAGTTATTGCCTTACTGCATTAGCAGAATTCCTTTAATTTTCTTTAGCTGCTTATCTAATGTAAAAAAGTTGGGCACCTCAGTTTCCTTATTCAAAGATTTTCCTAACTGCCTATCTCCTACTGATAGCATTCTTTGTGCTGATGATGCAACACTTCCCTCTTCATATAAATGTTTGAATATGTTAACTTCAAAGCTTAATTTAGATTTTATTAATGTTAATGTTTATTGATGTTTTTATTAATGTTACGATGGACTCAAGCTAAATGCAATTAATTACATTGTTTTCGCTTGCAAGCATGTAACAACACATGTCCTCTATCAGTTATGATCCCACATGCCCTTACCATTGTTCATTTCATAATGCCAGACTGTATAATTACTTCAGATTAAACTTGTATATTCAACAGGTACGAATAAAAACCTCTTATGGAATTAGTTCTATTAAATACGATATTAGTTCGGTTTATACACTTTAATTATGCTCTATACACACCTCCATTCAAGCTGCCGTGGTGGCTAGTGTTTGTGGTGCTCGGTGGCTGACCCGAAATACGTGGGTTCGGTCCCGGCCATGGCGGTCGCATTTTGATGGAGGTCAACGGCTAGAGGCCCTTGTACTGTGCATTGTCCGTGCACGTTAAAGAATCACAGTTGGTCGTAATTATCCGGAGCCCTCCACTGCAGCATTCCTCATTGCCTTAGTCGCTTTGGTACATTAAACCCTATAAACCAGACCAGACCAAACCAAACCATTCTTTGTATACCAGAGCTAAAAAAATTTAATCTTGGTGTGTTTGCATATCGTGCGATAAATAACCATATTGACATGGTAGGGTTAAAGGCCTCATTGTCCAGAAAATCCAGTATTTGTGTCGGCATCCGTGTTAGCGTCAGCATCGGCATTGTGAGCAAAAAATCACAGGCATGGCACAGGCAGGCGGTCCCTAGAGAGCAACCTAAGAGGCAGGTGGGCCACCTAGGTAATGTGACCTTGCGACATCATCACAACCTGATCACCGATCGCAAACTGCCCACCATGGCAGGTGGCAGTTTGCAACCAACTAATGATTGGTTGCTCGGGAAGAGCAGCCAGAGCACAAACCCCACTACTGGGAGCACCTGCCATTGCAAATTGTACTGGCGCATTGCTTAACCTCTGCACCACTGCGCAGGAGGAGGGGTATGAGGACTCCTGGGGATTTATGAATGTAAAGTAGAGAATGACAATCTGCATATATGGGAATGAATTCATTACACTATCACGTCATACCCTTAAGGCGGAGCTTGTGTGTCCTCTCAAAATTTTTTCTTCAGCGTATTCATATGTGAAGACTAAGTAACCATAATCCTGCTAGATTTTCATTGCAGAGATATTTTGTACTCCTCTAAGTTTGTACTGACTACAGAATTGAAATGGTAGAGTTTTCTCTAACCAAGTTGTGAAATACTTTACCTTATATCTAAGCCATGTCATCCCCATCCTCCTTTAAATGTGAACTTCACTGGTTCATTTTTAACTGTTGAAATTCATTATTTTTAAAGCCTACTGCTGTAAAACCTCGTTGAAATGTTAAAACAAAAAACGCCATAGAAAAACATACGATTCAAACTGCTCAATTTTTTAAAATGTAACTGTTCAGTGAGATACAAAACTATTTATTGGCATTTTTACTTCATAAAAATCTCTGTTAGAATTCCTAGGTCCAAGGTCTGAGCAGCCCCTTTTAGAGTGCCCACAGAACTGATTGCATATTTGCGTTGTTCTTGGCAGGGAAGAAACTTCATAACCCATCCGGTCTATTTACGGCAGTGGCAAAATTAGCGATCTCTTCCCTGTTTAAGAATGCTTTGCCCTCTTGCATAGGTGCACTGCGCAAAAGCCGCCACGCAGGTTACTGTCGCAGCATCCTTGGTTTGCATTCCCCATACCCCGCCCGCTTGCATGTTAGCGCATCCATGTAGTTCTCAGATGCTTCGCCTGCTTGCTCTAAGGCACTCTGAAGAAGCCGCTGCGTTTCTGCTCTTCATGTGGCGTCCTTGCGGGAATGACCGTTCATATGTAAATGCACTTTACTTTTTAATTTTAATGCTTCGCCCCTTTTAATTAAGGCAGTACAGAGAAAAACACCATGGCAGGCGACTGCGGTTGAATTGCAACTTTTCATGTCGCGTGCCCCCAGGTTTGGCCCAGTGGTATGTTTGCACACATGAAGCTGGTTGCTAAACGTACTATACAACTAGGATTTGCTAGAATTTTCAGTGCAGTTGCAGGGATCTGTGATATCCGGAATTTATTAACTGAAAGAAAAATAGTGAACTCTGTGGAACATTTTTAATGGCCGGGATTCTGTACTTGGAAACTGGGAGGGTATCAACAAGATTTTACTGTGTTTGTTCATCTTCTGTTTTGTCCTTGGAATTTTCACATTGAATTGTTTTCATTGTTTGGGTATCTTATCATGCTTTTATTCAACTGTCACAGAAATTTTTGTATTGACATGTACAGCGGTTTCATGTTATTAATTACCTTTGCATTTCATTCTAAAAGGTCCCACTATAGTGGTCAAATTTGGAACATCTTTCTGCCTCTGTCTCTCTTTTTAAGCATTTATCAAGCTTTCTATTTTTTTTTTTAAATTTGAACCTGACCGAAAAATGAGTTTACTTCTCTCACGAGAGAGGAAGAGGTAACTCACCTTAGTTTTTGTCAGTCTTCTGCCAGGGCGGTCAAAAAGCCGTTGGAGAATCTTGCTTAAATACTACTTCACCACTGTTCACTTGTGCAGCTTTGTATGTTGTGCAATTTCTATATGCAGTGGAACCCCACCATAGCAATTTTGCATATAGCAAAAACACTGGTATAGTCCAGTGAAACATTTCACCTTCCGTGGATGATTGTGCATTTTTTTCTTTTATTTTAATGGCAGCTTTAATAAACAAAGTTATACTTAAGAGTGTTCACCCATGCAGTGTACTCACGTAACGATGTCATCGCAGCACACGCACAATCTAGGACGCCTCGGAGCAACAAACACATAACAGCGTAATAGCAAGGCAAATTAATTTTGGTGGCAATAAAACGGTACCCTTTTACTGATACTGATATAGACACTGATATAGCAAATGTTTTTGCTGGGCCAAGCAACTTTACTATAGAATGGTCCTACTTACCATAGCATCTGTGTGGCCAAAGAGGAGCAGGTGGTGCCTAAATAACTGTGCAAACAAAAGCATTTTTTGGATACATTGCAGGCTTGTATGAACCAGAAGTGCGTCCCTCTTGAAAAAATCTATGGAGTCAAATGCCCTTATGACTGTTATAATAATGGGGTAAGTTGGCCTTTATCATTTTGTTAATTATCGTAGTCTGTTTTCATACTAGAGATAGGTTTTTATTATTCGTTCTTTCTATTTTCATTTTTATTATTTTTAGCAGCAGGCCTCTTTATTAAGGCCTCAATAAAGAGGCCCGCTGCTCGAAAGGATAGTGTCACAACATAAGGCCTAGCAACATGGAGCAAGCTGAGAAATTTGTCAAGCTATTTTTCTCAGCTTGAGAATATTTCTCAAGCTGAGAAATAAACTGCCATTAAAGCTCTATTTGTTATGGTGTTGCACAAATTGCTGGCAGCATGATGACCTGCTGGTTGTGCAGGTTTGCAACAGCCGTGGCAATTGCCATTGCATGGTGGGCTATGCTCCTCCATACTGCAATTACCCAGGACCCGGTGGGAGTTCAGACAGTGGCCCAGCTTCAGACCCATCAGGTACGTACTGATGTGTGCCAGTGGATAACTTGCGTGATAGTTGTACTGTAAAATGCTCATTGGAAGCGTGCTTTCAAAAGTGTTATAGAATCGTACAAAATTGTCTTTATTTTTCAGTTCAGCTTTCATACTCTTACTTGAATCTTGTTGTGGATGGTATGGACAGCTGTATTTTGGGAATATACAGTGGAATCTTTATGATACGATTGTTTCTGATAGGAAATTTTAGTATGATATAAGTCATAAAATTCCCTGTCCTGTTTAAAGCTCACATTGCCTTAATAATTGGGCTTTACTGAATTGCACACACACTTGAGGCTGTGCCATAATTACTGTGGGGGATACCAGCGATGCATTAATCAGCGTCTGGAAGGATGGTTGGCTGAGTGACGCAGGCTGCGTGAAGCTTAGAAAACCAAACATGAGCAGTTGGACTGTTTACGGAGATGGCACCGTCCGTCCGTAGTCACGCCTTCACTCCTACCATTGCACGCTATTGTCAGAGGTGCACGAGTGACTCTGCAGCATGGAATTCAGGTTCCGAGGAGGGCTATTTCAATCATCTCTTGCCACGCCAGTCATACCTGGATGCGTCTTCTCTTTGGGAGCCCGTTCAAATTAACTGATGCGAGACCCGTAGCATCGGAAGTAGCAAGTGTACGATGCCATAGACTTATATGGCTTTTGTTGGCCAGGACTGAGCCAGCACTTCAAATTATCCTGATTTCCAATTTAACTGGGGTCAAATTAGCAAGCTTTTACTGCATACGGAAAAATAGTTATGTATTTGCCGTACACACCATATTTATAAATTAAATCTATGTGTATTGATGAGCAGATAGACTAATGTATGTTTCACTCTGTTTTTTTCTTACAGCCGGTTACAGTTTTATGGTGTCCATGTACATAATTTTCCTCTGCATTGTGCCTCTGGCTGTGATCACCAGTTTCTCTATATACTACTTCCGACGTCACCTGAAGACATGGTGGATGACGAAAGCTCGCAAGGCAGCAAAAAGTATGCCAGATTTTTGTTATGTTGCAGTAGGCATGCAGTAACGAGTCTAATTAGTGAATACTTTTGCTTATGCTGCACACTTATAAGAGCATGTTTTGCACTTTCTTTGTATTTGGCTTTTGTGCCATGATATGTTGGGGTATATGGTCATTTATGCTCTTATCGGAAACATTGTGCCCAAATCCAATGTTAGCATACACAGGATATGTGTGCTAACACAGGATTTGGTTGCATGGTAAGTAGTGTACGTGCACAATATTTTTCCACACAATTGGTTCTTGTTGCTAATATTTTCAGCTGCAGCCTAGTGCGTTTGCGCTGGCTGTCTGCAACTGTATGCATGCTCCTTGGCTTTGACGAGTACGTCTCCTTTATGCTGCTAAACTTGGTCAAGGCCACTGTGGTAACTCAGTGGTTATGGGGCTCACTTGCTGACCTGAAAGATGCAGGTTCAATCCCGGCCACGGCACTCTTATTTCAATGGAGACGAATGCTAGAGGCCTGTATACAGTGTGATGGCAGTGCATATGAAAGAACCCCAGCTGGTTGAAATTATACACAGCCCTCCACCACGGTGTCCCCCATAGCCTGTCACTTTGGGACATTAAACCCCGTAAACCATAACCTATATGGGGTCAGATTGGGTTCCAAGTGTGTTGAGTTAAAGGGACACTAAAGACAAATTTCATCAATTTTAATGCAATAGTGTTAAGGAGCGTGTGTCACAGAAAAGCTGTCGTCGGCGTCTGTGGCGTCTGCATCGTTGGCCGTGAGCGAAAAATCCGCGAAAAATCTCTAGAGAAGAAACCTAAGGGGCAGGGCCACATAATTCACATGACCTTGTGGCATCATCACAGCCTGTCCACCGGACTGTGAGAAAACTGTCTACCATGGCAGGTGGCAGTTAAATTAATGATCGGTAGTGAGAGGTTGCTCGGTAAGAGCAACCTGGGTTGCAGAAGGCCCACCGGTGGTAGCAACTGCCATCTGCAGGTTTGTGGCACATCGCTTAACCACTGCACCACTGCGCCAGGAAAGATATGGGGACTCTCAGCAGTCTATGACTGTAAGTACAGAATGACCAATTCTGCATAAATGGGCATTAACCCATTAACGCTATCACGTCATATCCTTGAGGCAGAGCTTAAGTGTCCCCTCCAATTTTTTCCACTTCCACTTGGAAACCACAGTTCAGAGCATTCCCATGGCTTATGGAACCATTGAACTTGGTTTAGAGGACCTATTCCACTACATTTTATGTATGTTTAGACAAATTTTTCTCGAAAAGGGCACTTTCAAGGATACTGTTTGTATTTTTTGTGCTAATGGTGGCAAGGTTAATATTTTAGAACTTTACATTTAGCATGTTGGCAGTTGCTCCACCTGTGTCCCAGTAAAAAAACAAGTACCTTCTACCAGTGTTGCAGAAGCCCAGTGATCTCTAAAAGCTTCAGGGATAGCTTTGCTACTGCATGCTTCTCGGTTTGTAAATCGTCAGTAAATTTTTGACATCGTCGTTGATGTCACTGTGAAAGTTGTCGTAGTTAAGTATTAGTTTTTAATACAACAGAAGCCATCTGTTTGCTTTGACATGGTTATTGGGGCTTATCCAATAGCATGGTTCACTGGTTGCGTGCTCAAGCCAACGTGGCAAAGATGGCCATGCGATCTGTTTTGACGCAAGTAGTTCATTCAAGCACTGATATTGTTGAGAGGAGTCCTCTCAACTCTGCATTTTTAAAGAAGTTTAGAGTATGGCTGAATCGTGCAGTGCAATTTGACATAGGTTGTTCTAGAACATACCTCCACAGTCATAATTTATTGTACTGTCCTTTAGGAATCCGCCTTTTTTACAAGATATGGTGCTTTCTGGGAACTGGCAAAAAATTCGTCTGCTACTGGTTGAAAACAAACGCATGTGTGAGACGCAGGTGATATCCGGTTCCGCGAGTTGCCAGCTACGGTTGTGAGGTGGCAGGTGTGCTTTACAGCTGTAGTCTGTCGCATGCGCCTGTTACTAATATAAACTGCACATGCACAGGAGAAGCTGGAGGAGGAGTGGCACGCAGGTGCAGTGGCTGCGATAGTGTGTGCTGACGGGAGATGAATTCAGAGCACCTGGCAGCGTAACATGAATGCATGCTATGCATCACATAAACAATCCTGCAAAGCCAAGAATTGTTAGCAGGTGCACGTTAAATGCTTCAGATATGGTATATTGCGCCATTGTAAGCCAAGCCTTAAACTTGCAGCCCTCGCCGACTAAAAAGAAAAAGTTGACTCCAAATATAATCTGACACGTCCCGTCCTCCGCGGAATGGCATCGCGGTTTGCACAGTGCAAAGTAAAAAACGCGTAACGATGCAGTCTCAAGGCCAGGACTCTGAGGCAAATGGATGTCAAAGGCGGTCAAACGGTGCCCCATCCTGCCTTCCATGCTTGCATGTGGCTGGCTGACTAGCGGCAAACCGAGCCAACGATCCTGTGCTTTCGGAATCCTGCGCGATGTGCACGCTTCGGAGATTACCGGAAGCTAGCTCTCGTGTTGTTTATTGCTCATCAGGGAAAGTGGCAGCCAGCATGAGTGAGTCTGGTAAATGGTGCGCATTTCGAATTTTCATAGTGGAACTGATGTGCACATGAATTAACATTTTTTTTTTCACACATGGAGCTCCATGCATCATGCCAGGAATGGGCACTGGCCCGAGACACATACTACCCGTGGCTCGGCCATGACTACCTTAGACGCTGCAGATAGGTAGACTCCATCCCCCAATTTCATATCGCCATTTTTTGAAGAGAAAAAAGACGTGGACTTGTTCGCAGCAACGTGCAGACTTCTGTGCCTTGCATATGTAGCTCCACTGAGAGAACATACTTCCAACCTGTTGCAGCACTTTGGCCAATTCTCTTAAGTTCCTTGTTACATTATTGATGGAAGAGGTATTAGTAAATAATTACCAAAAAATCTAAAGCTCAGCAATGAACAGCTGAGCCAGAAACAAAAATTAGCCAGTATTGTACATGGTAGTGCTGCTGTAGGGAGTCATTATGGTGCATCTGTTTAGATGGTTGGACTGGGCCTGATTTCCTGCTGCTTTGACAGCCTTTTTTTTTTCTCAAATAAATAGTAGTGCCCTTTTAACAAAGACGAAGGTGAATTTAGCTCGCTGGAGCTTAGTTATTGATAACAATATATTGATAATTTTGCAGCAAAAAAAAAGAGCTCAGACTTGGAGTGCAATGGATGTACGAGTTGGCACTTTTCCAGTGTTAAAGTTGCAGGCTGTGGAAAGCTGGAGCACGGCGTAGTTCAGTTTGGATTCTGTTCGGTGTTCTTAAGTTAAAGTGAGGAGTTGTGCACTGGTGCATTGCTTGGACCGTGATGTGGACTGTGCCTCTTTCATTCTTCAGGAGCCGTGCCCAGCAGGTGGGCCTTGATCGGCGTGGGGGCCGCCCCCTGTCCAAGTTTAATATAGATGCCGAGGCCATCAAGGCACTCAACATTTCGGCTCCAGTGACCCAGCCCATGGTCCCACAGCAGCCGCTAGCACCAAGCGCGCCGCCAATGCCACCTTCGCAGCACCAAAAGCCACACCGCAGTGTCAGCCGTGAGCGTGGCAGTTTCCGTAATGTGGACATCTCGGGGCCAGTGCTGCAGAGCTCAAGCAACAGCCATGTGGCCCCGACACGGCCAGCGCCTGCCAGACCCGCACCTGCCCGGCCTGCCCCAGGGCGGCCCACGGGTGTCCAGAGGGCTCCTTCGTGTCCATCACAGGTCGGTGTGCTCGATTATTGTTCACGGGGCCCAATTTTACAAAACTTTGCCATTGGCTACGGACATCATGTGGGGTCTGGGGCTTAGTCAGGTGGCAGCAAACAGTATTGTTTTTTTTTGCTATTCTTTTATTTTTGGCAGCATAAGAGAATAAAATACAATGTAAATCGAGTTTTGTTGAGCAATTTTCAGAAACTGATTGAACAGAAGTAGCTCATAGTAAATGTAGCCTTAATCAGATATCTATAGAGGTTGGAGTTTTCTGTTTAAACCGAAAAGAAAACAATAAAAGTACACAGACTTCAATTTTCGAAATTCAGTTTTATAACCAAAAAAAGTTCAGTGTCCTTGACATGCATCCTTGACAAGGTAGGGGTGCTGTGAGACATAGTACCGTTGGACTAAGTAACGCAGTTGTGCATTTAGAGGCATTGTGCTGCTACCTTGCACACATTTGCAGACCAGGGTGCTGCATCCCCTTGCCAAATGTTGTTTGCTACTGTAGCACTGTTTATTCACTGTCATCACCTGCTTTGGGCAGTTACTTGGTTAAGTGGGTTCCTCTGCTGTGTGTAACGATACTGAAGCAGAATCATGCCTACACATCTCGAAAAATTATGTTCTGGCTATCGCAATGATTCAGCTGCAGTTCCATCACAGCAGTCAACACTAAGATCACGTGATACCTTGCGCCCTTGCTCAATCCAGGGCAATATCTCAACAAAAAACAGGAATTATAACTTTTTGGAAATAAACTTCCACTTGCGTTTTTGTGTGATTTCCTTCTTAACTTCTGTTTTTTTTTAATGGTGGAATTTCCTTCTATAAGCGCAGCTGTGTCCCAGACAACACTGAAATGTCCTGAGGACGTACTGAGGATATTTTTTGAACATATTCTTTATCCTAAGGACGTCCTCAAATGATCCTCAATAAGTTTTAGAGATCCTCGTGTCTGGTCTCAGGACAGCCTCAGAATGTCCTCAAAAGGACAATTCATGATGTTTTGAGTACATTCTGAGGAGGTTTTAGCTGGATGCTGGTGTGCTGTGTGTGGTGTGCTGTGCTGGCCTCTTTACATCTCTTTTGAGCTGCTGTATTCTGTGCTGCCTAACGAAATGTAAATGGAAAATTAGCAGTTGAATATGTGTAATTCAGTTCAAGCGCACTGTTCTTTATGTCGCTAGTGCAATAAGGGGCTGCAAATATGACTTTCAGTGTGGTTATAAGTGTACACATACTGAACATAGCTTACAATGCAACACTGCTCTTCAGCATAGGCAACTGTTATAAAAGTTAGTCACTATGACATGTATTCATGGGTTCATATGAGAATAAAATGACCGCATGCACTGAAGCACTGTTTTTCCATAGCAAAATAGTTCTGCTGCACGACCTAAAACATTAAGAAAAGAAAGACCTCCATTCAAAGTCTACATCAGTTGGGCTTAGTCCGAAAGTCACCTTTGTGCAAGACTTTTGTCGCTTTTGCCTCTTTTTTTCTTTAGCTCTTCATCCGAGTGGTGAAACCACACCTTCACAACATTATGATGTTGCACTGTTTGCCATCAGAAAAATTCTTCTTCATGGCCTGTGAAAAAATATCATAGCAGTTATATTTTTTCAATCAATTTATTTTCCCATCTAACAATACAGATGGAGGGGTTGTAGAAAAAATCTGCCAATGAGCAGCTTGACGAGTCTACAAACCTAATGTTCAGCAGGGAGGCAGAACTGAAACTTACATCAAAGAACCACCAAAGAACATACAAAACAGCAATGTGTACACAGAAGTAAATTTAAGCCATGTTTTTTAAATACAATGTGTGAAGTTCTCGGTGGAAGCAGGAAAACAAATCGAAATTAATGAGAGCATAAATGTTAAGAAGAGATGGAGGAGTGTAATGAACGCATTGTTTCCCTAGGTTCAGTCGAGTTGTCGGCACTATCCATTCCTCGCAATGTCTTGTTGGATAGCCTAATGCTTTGTTCCTTAGTTCAGCTAATTTCCATAGGTTGGTTGTATTGTTCCTAATTTGTGTTTTAAAGGTGACACTAAGGCAATATTTATACAGAACATGTACTTCTCTAGAACGGCTAAAGAAGGCTGCGCTCGGATGTCGGCACGATGAATTATATGCATGTCTGAGATACCTTTTTGGATTAAATAAATACGTTCAGGGTTAGTGAATGTTGTAGTGCCCCACACGTAACTGGAAATAATTTAAACGAGAATTGAAGATTGAGTTGTAAATTATCATTTTAGTTTGTGTAGGAAGGATATATTTTAAATGACCTATTGCACCAGTGATATGAGCAATTTTTTGTAACACATGATTAACATGATAGTCCCATGACATACTTGAGGAAAATATTAGCCCGAGACATTTGAACTGCTCCACTATTACAAGACGCTAGTTTAAAATAATATTTTGATGCGGTGGTATGAGTCCATTTTTCGGCCTGAATATGACCTCTTTAGTCTTACACTCGTTTATCTGCATTAAATTATCTGTGCACCAATCCTAGAGAGCTTTCATTGTGGTATTAATAATAATAATAATAATAATAATAACTTTATTTCCATCAGTGATGGAGGAGACTGCGAGTAAAAGTCGCTTTAGAGGCAAGCGACTTGACTAGAGCCCGCAGTCTCCTTTACAAGGCAAAGAGCGATTGAGCAGGAGATATACATAGCAATTGACCACATGTGAAATTTGCACAAAAAATAAACGCAAAAACACAAATTACACTGATAGATAAGGTCATGGATGTCATTACCAGCAAAAAATAGACCCATATCATCAGCATAGATGACAAACTTTGCATTGTGGCTAATATTGACAATATCATTTATGTAAATATTAAAACAGTAAAGGCCCCAGCGTACTCCCCTGCGGGGAACCACATAAAAGAGGTTTCGGTTCAGACTGCATGCCATTAATCAATACCACTTGCTGTCTAAATGGTAAATAAGAGTTCATTAATGATAGTGTTTTTCCTCAGATACCATAGCACTGCAATTTATTTAGCAAGATTTTGTGATTTACCAGGTCAAAAGCCTTCGAAAAATCCACTAAAACTCCAACCACAATGCCTTTGTTTTCGAGCTGTGTTATTATGTATTCTTGCAAATCCACACATTACTTATATAACGCATCTACACCATATATATCTGTGCCATAAGCATTCATGAGTATAGCAATCGCCTGTCAAACGTGATGCAGATATGAATGTTACTTAATGTGTGATTTACCTACTAAGCCCAAAAGAAGCATTGAGTTTAACCTATGGTCTGCAAACATGGGCATTTTCAGTTACCACTGAAAATGCCCATGTAACAGGGATGCCAGTGCACAGAAAAACCAAATCAATAATAGTAGCGTACTCAGGATCGCATGTGCAACATTAAGGCTGCAAAATTTCTTTTCTTGCCCTTTTGGCCCAGCCAAATTTACAACCACTTCTGGTGTCATGAAGGACTCTAGCATATTTCTAGTGGCCTGTGGTGCAGCCATTCCCCCAAGGCCATGCAGTTGCTGCACATAGAAAAAGAAAAATAACATTATTTCAAGCTGCGTCCAAAGTGCAAATGTCGACAAAGGTGAAAATAGTGCCTCACAAATCGTGTCTTCATGCCTTCATTTTTCCCTTTTTCTCCCATTTCTCACCTTTTTAAGCTGAGGCCCTTAACATGGAGCAATAAGGGGCCCAGACTTGTGTTGGGCAGTGAGCAGTGGGAAATTTGCATCTGCTGAGCCTCCTTCAGTATGACTTCTTGCTCTGATAGTCTGTTAGTGAGCTGATCAAGTGAATGCTTTGGTTTTAGAGCAGCCTTTTCAGAGTAGACATATGGTTCTTAAATGGGAACATGCTGCATGATTTCAATGGCCCCAGATGCTCAACATCGGATGCCAGATGGTATAGTCCATGTACATTGTGTGAAACGTGCTCCTTACCATAGAGGTATTTTGCTAAGCCTTTTACAAAATGACTCAAAAACCCCCCTGCGTACTGCACTTCACTTTGTGTGGCATTAGGCCTTGAAAGAATGGTAATAGCCGCATGCAAAACTTGTTTGCAGCATAGATTCCGCTAAAGGTCTCTTGTCTATCACACAGCTGGATTCCTTCCTCTTTTTGCGATGTTCTTGTCCCAATGCACTTCTGTTAGTTTTGTTTTTGTTTTGTTGCTTGCTCATAGTAGTGCTGCGTTGCATTTATTTATATAATCATGTATAGCCCTCCTGCTTGGTCTTCAGTGGCTGCAGTATGTTTAAATAAAATAAATATAAAATTTCCATACCTCGCTAATGGAAGAGGTGATAGTAGCACAAGCCCTCCATACAGCTAGAAGAAACGAAACTCTGCCCTTCCATAAATCTAGATCTGTAAGACTGTGTGGCTTTCGGTTAAATTCGCAAGGAACAAACTGTGCAGCCTTGACATTTCTCTCTCAGAGTTCCATGTGGACTTTGCTGCCAAGCCTTCTAGCTTTCGAAACACGGAACCACAACACAAGCAACTTGCGCACCACGTCTAGGCAAACGAAATGCAGGTCATCTGAAGGGACATCCCTCACAATGTCTATTGCACTACAATGGCACTTCCTCTACAATACTGCTACCAATATGTTACTGCTGCTGTGTCCTGTGCCTAAAACTATGGTCAGTTCGCAGCTCACTGCTAATGTTTGGGAAACAGACTCTTCCTTCAATGTGGGCGCCCTTAACAGTGCACTTCTTCCAACTGTAATAGCCTGTGTGGCTTTCTACGCATAAAAGTAATGCCTTTGCAGGCGCATTACACACCGTCTTTTAGTACGTATGTGCGAATAGGGGTTTTTTGGTTCAGAGCGAATAGTAATTCTCTGTGAATAATTTCAAAGCGAATATTTGGAATGCTTCGGGCACACAAAAAAAGGTTGAACAGCACGATAGGCATATTCGAAATAATGTATTTTTCAAACACACAAAGCTGTTATATACTTTTAAGCAATGACTCCACGAACACTTACTAGGCATACGCACCGCATGCCCAGCAGCCCAGCACCAGCCCACATCGTCGGAAAGGGCACCCGTCTCTGTTTCTCGTGCTTGCACTGTTGTGCTTGATTCGCGAATTTCACCCGGAGAAGCGCGGCTGCGTTCAAAAGCCAACACGGTGGCTCAACGGTTAAGGTGCTCGGCTGCTGACCCGAAAGACGCAGGCTCGATCCTCGCCGCAGCGGTCGAATTTCAGTACAGGCGAAATTCCAGAGGCCCGTGTACTGTGTGATGTCAGTGCACGTTAAAGAACCCCAGGTGGTCGAAATTTCCGGAGCCCTTCACTACGGTGTTTCTTGTAGCCTGAGTCGCGATGGGATGTTAAACCCCCATAAACCATAAACTAGCCATTTTTTTGCGAGTTCATTATATGCGAGTTCAACTGCAGTTAAGCCTTGAATGGAGTACTCTAGTTTTATTTAATGCTGGGGAGGCAGTGGATGCCTGTTAGCAGCCGCACCTGATCCCACTACCTCTGCATTGTTGCATTTATGGCAAAAGAGGAGTAAACGTTTGCCGGTGGTGTTCGTCCGGTGATTTCCAGAAACTGGATGCACCGCTTGAAGGCTTCTTGATGATATGACTTGCAGGCGAAGCGATTTAGTGAGAAACGAACTTTTATACAGGCTATTTACAGCTGGGTACAAACAAAAGTCAGTATACGGCCACAGCTATCCGCGGCCGGCCTAGCCGACCGCTTGCACAGAGGCGAGGGACACCGCGTCCCAACAGTCAAACTGGCGCGCCTTGCACCAGCTCTCAACGGTCACTCCCTCCGCACTTGGCCAGACCGAGCGCCTGCCAGCTAGGAGTCGCTAGAGACCAAAGCACACAGGCGCGGCTCCCTTCGCGGGTACACCCCGAAGATGCCCGCGCCCCTTTCCACACGTAAAAATAAACTTCTAACTGCGGCTCATCAGTTTTGACGAATAGGAAAGCTCAGAACTGATGTCAGCGTTTTCCCTTACCCACGAGTTCCTCCCTAGGTGGTCTCGCAATCCGCCAAGGGGACAGGGGTCCAAGGTCGAGGCCGGCAGATAGCCCCGCCATCCAGAGCGGCGAAGGAAACCGTAAGGACGAATGGGGAGACTAACCAAAAAGGCACGAGTTCCCTTCTAACGGCGTGCACCAAAGCAAAACAAAATAAAACAAAACCGGACGCGCAGCCTAGGTCACTGCCCTCTCGCGGAATATTCGCAACACATGTACAAAAAGATGCGACAGCGCGCCGAACCCTACACCTTCCCCCCAAGACTCGGCTAATCTATTCAGAGATAAGCCAAGACAACAAACAACAAAAAGGGTTCGGCAAGTGGCGGTTGAGTACCTCTGCACGAGCAAGCAACCGAAGCCTGCGAGACCGCATGCTGCGACCCTTCGTCACACACACAGATACATGCTACTAAGGTCCACAAAAATATAGACAAAAAAACACGCAAAGAAATCCCACACTTTCGTTCGATCGACGTGCGCCTTTCTTGAGTACAACGAGTACAGTTTGTTGTCCTAGTACGCAGTTCCCTGGTCCACTATCCCCAGCGGTCACTGCGGGACGTCAGCCAGTGCACTATCCCATCAAGCGTTGGGTATTCTAGACAAGGCATCTGCGTTAGCATGGTCGGTTCCTCTGCGACGTTCAATGGCAACATTGTAGCGTTGGAGCGCAAGAGCCCAGCGCGTAAGCTTTGCACTTTGAGGCACACTGCTCGTAAGAAAGGAGAGCGGATTGTGGTCAGTGATGACAGTCACGGGGGCGGCGAACACCCATGTCTCAAACTTTTTTAATGCCCAGATTACCCCGAATGCCTCCCTCTCGATTGCCGCCCACCGCATCTGCGATGGTGTGAACTTGCGACTGGCGAAGGCTATCGGCGCCTCAGTGCCGTTGTCAGAAAGCTGCGCTAAACAGGCACCTGCGTTAAACAGGCACCGGCTGCTACTGCCGACGCGTCTGTAAAAAGCAGATACGGCTTTCGCGGGTCCGGAGTGGTCAGTGAAACCGCCTCGCTTAGAGCTTTCTTCGGGGCTTTCAAGGCTTTGTCCGCGTCATCTGGCCACGGTATTTTGTTCGGCACGCCTTTTCCTGTCAGGTGTGTCAGTGGAAGAGCGATTTCTGCAAAATTGGGAACATAGCTACGGTAGTAGCCGCACAGCCCAAGGGTGCTCCTCAATTCTTTCTTTGTCTTAGGGGCTTGAATTCCTTCGATGGCCTCAATTTTCTCTTTGGCTGGGCCATGCCGGCCTGAGCCGACAACGTGCCCCAGGTAGCGGATTGAAGGCATCGCTACCTGGCACTTCTCCCAGCTAGCGTGCAGGCCTACCTCCTCCAGAGTGCAAAACACCCGCTTTAAATGATGGATATGCGCTTCTAGAGATTGGCTGAATACGGCGATATCGTCTAGATAGGCGCAAGCGTATTCTTCTTGCCCAGCTAGCAACTGGTTCATGTTCCTTTGGAAGGTTGCCGCTGTGTTCTTAAGACCGAAAGGCATCACCCGCCAGGCAAATTGACCTAGGTGCGAGATGAACGCTGTCGGAAGCTGAGAATCCTGAGTGAGTGGCAGCTGCCAATAGCCACGCCTGAGGTCCAGAAGTGTTATGAACCTCGCGGCTCCGACTCGCATGATCAGCTCCTGGGGGCAAACCATAGGAAATGCGTCCATCTCGGTCACCGCGTTCAGCGCTTGGTAGTCTATGCAAAGACGTACCGACCCGCCTTTTTTGGGAACGCACACGATCAGGTGTGCAAAAGAGCTTTTACAGGGGTAGATGAGGCCTTGTGCAAGGAGCTCATCAATTTGCCTCGTTACTTCGTCTTTTAAAGCCTCTGGGATCCTATAAGGATGGCCTCGCCTTGGAGTTGCCCCCTCCGCGAGCTTTATGCTGTGCTTGCCCACGCGCGCGATTGACGGTTCGTTCGCAAATAATGCCTGGTGCTGCTCGAACGTGGCGTGCACCAGCTCCGCTGCATCCCTGTCTAAGTGGCTTGTTTTATCCGGCGTAGGCATTACCCAGTCCTTCGGGACGTTGCTTGCGTGCGGGGTATATTCGATTTCTCCAAAATCGCAGTCGTCATCAAATATGACGCTCGCCGAACCTACCTTCCCGACGTAAGGGCGTAGCTTATTTGCATGTACTAGCATGCGGTGACCGTCACTCATCTGCACATAGTACGAGTGCTCGCGGTACCTTTTTGTCACCGCCGCCGGCCCTAGCCACTTCGGGTACATTTTCTCTGGCCTCTTGTCATCAAAGACGAGGACCGCCTCACCTTCCCGAAAGGTTTTTACCATTGCGTGCTTGTTGTAGTGCGACGAGTACGCCTCTTGCTGTTTTCTAGTCGTTAGCTCCGCAATGTCTGCCGCGATCTCGAGCTGTGCTTTCAAATTTTTCAAATACTCAGCGGGAGCACTCGCTAGCTCCCTGGGTACCTCAATGTCTCCTGCCCAGCTTTGCTTCAGGATACCGAGTGGTCCTACTGGGTCTCGGCCGTAAAGCATTCGGAAGGGTGACACGCCAGTGGTGTCGTGTGGCACCGCCCTATAGGCCCAAAGAAGAAAGGGAATGAACTTGTCCCAGTTTTTCGGTTCATTTTCAGTTACGTGTGAGAGCATGGTCTTAAAGACTCTGTTCCACCTCTCCACCGCCCCATTGCTCTCCGGATGATTGGGAGCAGAAAAGCGCGGGGTACAGCCGAGTCTTTCGAGGAACTCCTTCGTAAGTGCGGCTGTGAAATTGGTGCCACAGTCCGAACACACCACCTCGGGAACCCCAGTCCGGCTAAACACCGAAAGCAGCGCGTCGCAGGTTGCCCTGGCGGACAAAGACCTTAGGCAAACTACTTCTGGCCAACGCGTGTACAGATCTATTATGCAAAGCGCGTACCGATGTCCTCGGCCAGATGATGGCTCAATCGGACCTATGATATCCGCGTTCACTTTCTGAAAGGGAAACTTCGGGCGAGTGAGAGGCGTTATCGGTACCCTATCGGTTCGCCGGTGGTCTGAACGCACTTGACAGCTATGGCAGCTGTCACAGTGTTTGCGAATATCCGACTCCATGCCCGGCCAGTAGAAACTGTACTTTAGGCGAGCTTTAGTCTTGCGAAAGCCCAGCTGTCCCCCCCAATAGGACTCGTGTGCTAGGCTGAGTGCGGCCTCGCGCCGTAATCTTGGCAGTACTAACTGCTGTACTCCTTGGCCTAGCACCTGGTCTTTATGATACAAAACTCCGTCTACGATAGACATGCCCGCCTTTCCTTGCTTGGCGTTCTGCCAGGCCTGACGCAGAGTCTCATCCTCATGCTGCTCCGCGCGAAACTTCTGTGCCCCGCTAAGCTCAGCCGTGCCGCCCGCCTGTGATGGCTCGACCTCATTACTGTCAACTGTCTGCTGGGGCAGGGTTTCGTCTGCGAACGCCAGGACGGGCTCGGTGCCCACGTCTGGCCCTGATCTATCTGGTCTGTCTTCAGCCGGCGGCGACAGAGTTCCCACCGCCTGCACGAGACTCTCACTGTCAGTCTTGCCCGAGTCGTGCAGCTGTTTCCATGCGTCTGCGGAAATTAGACAGTCGGCTTGTGTGAGCTTGTCGGTGAGCGTACACAACACCGGTGTCGCATCGTCCACATTTTCGATCAGGGGAGCGCCACGACACAGCGCCAATGGAACTACTGCCAGTTTTGCCTCTACCTTCTCTCCGAAAGCGGAGACGAGATCGATCGTCCCATGTGGGGATACGAACTCCTCAGGTACAAGGCTTTCGCGCACTACGGTGATATCTGCACCGGTGTCCACAATAGCGCCAATAACCGCTTCCCTAGAGCAGATTTTAATGTCCCTGAGCGCTGGACGCGTGGATTGCAAGGCATGGGTGGACACGCGTGCCGTTAGCCTATCATCGCGCGGTAAATTCTCTCGTCTATCAGCTGGGTTCTCACGATCAAATGGGCACTTCGCGACATGTCTCCAGTTTCCGCATCGGAAACAGCCAGCCGACCGCGATACCTTTTTCTTTTCTCCTCCTGGCCTGACTGCGGCTATTCTGTCTCCTCGCTCTGCTCCATGCTTCCGCGTGGGTGGGGCTTCAGTTCTCGGTTTTGGGGGCGTGCCAAAACCTTTAAAGCTGTGGGCTTTCCTCTGAGCGCTTCCCTTCCCGGCGGCCTCCTCGTATGTCTGTAGCAATGCAGCTATCTCATCCACATTCAGCCATTTCTCACCCTCGCGCAGCTTGACATATTTATGTGCTTCTTCTGATAGCCCCGCCTTGAGCTGGTCGGCAACCAGTAGCTTCAATAATCCGTCAAAAGACGACACGCATCGTGACTTTAAATAAAAATTTAAGTAACTCTGGACACGTGTGACAAAAGCCTTCCAGGTTTCTTCGCGGCGCTTGGTGGCCCCAGAAAACCGCCTTTGATACTCTGCGGCTGAAAGTTTCAACACGTCTAGGACCACCGCCTTCAACTCGTCATAGTCCCTGTGCTGCTCTGCGGTGAACCGTGTCGATAAGTAGGCTACCCGCTCAGCCAGCACCGGGAACACAAGCTGCGCCCAATGTTCCTTCGGCACGTTGTAAGCCACGAGCGAGCATTCCACTGACTCAAACTAGACGGGTACTTCACCGTCTGCCGGCAATTTGGGGAACGCGCCGGCGAGTAGCTTAGCATACTGTCTCAACCGCTCGTCCTCGGAAAGCGCCGCATTCTGGCTTCGAGCACGCATGATTTGCATCTCGAGCTCTATGGCTCTTATTTTTTTTTATACAATTCCAACTCTTTCTCAATGTTTTGGCCATGCCGTGACCCCGACGCCTCGTTGCTGCCCCTGTCTCCACCGTCCCCCCTGTCACCACTGTCACTACCGCTGTCAATCATAGATGCCTTGTCGGGGTTAAGATGACCAAATCGGGTTATCATCAACTACGCAAGCCTTAGTCAAACAGTGACCGCTAAGAAAACGAAGGAACCAGGGAACTCACTCGGAGCTGCGCTCAGGGTCCTCTTTTCGGGCAGGGATGACGGCGACCTCGGACCAGGTGCCGACTGAAGCCGCTAGCTGCTGCCTTTACTCGGGGATGCCGTTTTCTGTCCGCTGAAGGCCATGTCCGCTTGAATCTTCCAACTGCCGCCGTTGCTAGGGAATACCACTCTGTGTCTGTTGAAGGCCTTGTCTTCGGCGTTTCACGCCCGATGCGGTTCGCACCTTCGTACCCTCGTAGCCTGTCGTCCTTTCGGTATCTCGCCTTGGATGCCGAACTTCGTCGTTCTCTCCGTGGATGTCTTCGTCCGTTCCTCGGGGCCGCTGCAGAGCACCAGTACTGTCGACTGCGCCAGTAAAGGTTTGCCGATGGTGTTGGTCCGGTGATTTCCAGAAACTGGATGCACCGCTTGAAGGCTTCTCGATGATATGACTTGCAGGCGAAGCAATTTAGTGAGAAACGAACTTTTATTCAGGCTATTTACAGCTGGGTACAAATAAGTCAGTATACGGCCACAGCTATCCGCGGCCGGCCTAGCCGACCGCCTGCACAGAGGCGAGGGACACTGCGTCCCAACAGTCAAACTGGCGCGCCTTGCACCAGCTCTCAACGGTCACTCCCTCCGCACTCGGCCAGACCGAGCGCCTGCCAGCTAGGAGTCGCTAGAGACCAAAGCACACGGGTGCGGCTCCCTTCGCGGGTACACCCCGAAGATGCCCGCGCCCCTTTCCACACGTAAAATAAACTGCTAACTGCGGCTCATCAGTTTTGACGAATAGGAAAGCTCAGAACTGATGTCAGCGTTTTCCCTTACCCACGAGTTGCTCCCTAGGTGGTCTCACAATCCGCCAAGGGGACAGGGGTCCAAGGTCGAGGCCGGCAGATAGCCCCGCCGTCCGGAGCGGCGAAGGAAACCGCAAGGACGAATGGGGAGACTAACCAAAAAGGCACGAGTCCCCTTCTAACGGCGTTCACCAAAGCAAAACAAAATAAAACAAAACCGGACGCGCAGCCTAGGTCACTGCCCTCTCGCGGAATATTCGCAACACATGTACAAAAAGATGCGACAGCGCGCCGAACCCTACAAGAGGCATGTATGGCATGTGCAGCGATGGCGCTAGAGAATAGTTTCACACAGGGCATGGACATCGTTCCTCAGACCCACTCACAGGCTTCACTGCTGAGACTGCACAGTTAGTTGCGTTTTAAGTTTATGAGGTGCATGCTGAAAAGGAAATTGTGGACTCCGAACACAGCAGAAGGACTTAGCTTGTAAGACTTAGCTTGTAACTGACTGGCCCTTTCATGTTGTGCACCATGTGCAGTGCTCGCCAGTAGTAATAGCCCAAAAAAAATTTGATGTATTTTGCTTTCACATGACAACATTGAACTGTGGTCATGGGCCACAATACTGTAGAATGTGTGCGTATTTATTCAGATAAGCACAAAATAGATGATACAGCTGGCAGTGCAAAGACCTATCAACCTGATAATCATACTCTGAAACCTCGTTAATTCAAAATCATCGGGACCGTGAAAAATATTTGAATTAACCAGGTTTTCAAGTTAACCAAGTACACCAAACAAATGGGACCCAAGCAGAAAATTCTGCTGCGGGAACGCACTACCTATATTAGATGAACTTTGCAGTTACCATATATTGCTGCTTAAAAGTCGACCCCCAAACTCATTATCCTTGCTGGGCAAGAAAAAAAAATTGACTCCAAATATAGGTCAATGCGTACCTTTATTTGGAGCACCCATTCCCTTGCCCGCCTCATTCCGCCGCCACACTTTGTTTTGTTGCTTCAAGCAATTATAAGGATAGCAGTCTGAAGCTAGTGGAGACCACGAGTGAAAAAACAGCACTCTCCTCTGCCTTCCACACTCGCGTGCAGCCCGGCTGACTGGCGGCAAACCGAACTGCAAACGGTCCTGTAGTTTCGGATTCCGGCACGATGCATGCCCCGGTTATTATCGGAAGTGAAGTCACTGGATAAGTTTGCAGAATACCACATTCCTTTTGCCCGTGCCACCAGACTTGGATCAAACATGGCTGCCACAGCCCAGTGCTGCCTAAACAGCCAGCACCAGTATTTGAAGGCGGTTTCCATAGAGCAGCGGGCTGCCAAAGCCTCTGGGCTTTCCTCTAGAACCCGCGTGCATGCACAAGGTACTGCGTCAACTGGTACGGAAATTATTTCTTGGTTTCTTAGAGTATCCATTCAAAATATTTCCGAAGACAGCTATGACAACTGCGCCGAAGTTTAATTTGTCAATTATAATGAGTTGCGGCGGCAGATACGCAGGGAAACACGGATATATGCAATGCCAAGAACATCAGGCAGGGGAAGCCATGAAGCTTCTGAATCCACTGGCGAGGAGAGGAGGATCTAATACTCTAAAAACTTATCCAGTGACTCTAATCGGAAGCTTGATTTCGTGCAACCTACTACTTGTCTGAGGAAGCAACCGTTAATAAAACAAGCCAAGTAAACGGCATGCAATTTGAATTTTCTTCATCGGAACCAATCTGCTTACGAATTAACTTTTCTCAACGCATGGAGCCCCACGCTTCCTGCCAGGAACGGGCATCAGCATGAGGGTACAGCCCTCTGCTCGTCCAAGACTATCTTAGACCCCACAATAGGTCGGCTCCGCATATAAATCGACCCCCCCCCCCAATTTCGAATGCTCATTTTTCTGAAGGTCGACTGATGTGCGGCGGTACTCAAAAATGTCTGTAACCCTCTAACCACAAAACATCATTCAAACAAATGGCGCTGCATTGCGCGCAGCCAACAAGTCGCGGACACTCTCTGACGCTACTAGGGTTAGGAGATGTTTCGATGTCAGCACCTCCACTAGACACTGCCTTGATCACTGACAGGCTGGAGAGGAGCAAGGAGCGTGCACATAGCTGTTTTCAGTCTTGCCGTGCCGGGCACCAAGAGCGTGTTACTTTGAAACTGATATCCACGGTTGCATTATAGTGTAGTACATTGTTTCCTCTGCAGATGCACGCTTCAGCAATCCACAGACCATACCATAGGCTGGTTTTTGTGCTAGGAGTACTGGGGCTTTGCATCAATATTGGCCTGTCGAGCAGCTGCAACATTCTGCGGCGCCGCCTTGCAGCTCCGATAGGCCAGCATTTCACCAATTTGTGGGGAAATTGGGATCAGGCATTCCCACATAGCACCCAAGATCTTCGAATCAACCGGTTTGATGCAGGCCGCCGCTTCGAATTATCCGGTCAAATTTATATTCGAAATTATGGGATTTCAAATTAAGAGAGTTCAAATGATCCAGGTGTTACTGTAGTTGTCTTTCTATGTTCACTCATTGCTCATAAATGCAAACACTTGTCTATGTGCTTCAAGATCAGTGCCATCAAAGATCTGGAAAACTCCTAATTTTGATGCACAGCAGATGAAAGTTGTGAAAAAATACAAATTTTTTCCAAAAACGCCTTCCATATTCACTTCAAAGAAAAATTAAGAAGCACAGAACCCTATTTATACATTAATTGTGTGTGCTTTGCAGTGCATAGTATATGGCCCTACAATTTATAGTTCTCGGTCATTAGTAGCAGCCTGGTTGCTGTAAGATCATGAGCTTTGTAATTGATATGGCCCGATAACCTTATCTGCATTTGTGCACACTTGCTTAGCTCTTTATTCGGGTCAGTCACCGTAAGGTCCTCTTGGGAGTAAAAACTACCTTCTTTGTGCTGGCATAGTGCTTTCTTTTAATGCTTGTCTTCAGTTCACCAATTGTGTTCTGGCTGTGTGACTTCTGTGCAGGGGAGCATGCGTGGGCGCCCGCGAGTAGCACGCTCGGCAAGCCAGCGCAGCAACGGTCCTCGGCCAGCACATCCACCCCCGCCACGGCCACCTGCACCCCCTGACGGGCCTCTGTACGATGACTGTGCCACAAGTCTAGAGTTTGCAGGCACCCCACTAGCCTTTGTGCATGATGAGCCAAACAGTGCGCAGAACCGTGTTGTGAATAGGCCGTTGCCTGCACGACCCACACCTGCCAGCTCACAACCCACACCAGTCAACTCCCGACCCACACCAGTCAACTCGCGCTCCACTGTAGGAGGGGTAGCCGCGCTGGCGCAGAAGTTTGAAAGGAATGCAACAGAGTCTTCCCAGCCACATCACGGGAGAGTACAGCCTACACCAGGGCAGCGGTCTTACACAACAACACTTTCATGAGCATCCTCATAGCACACTGGCATTGTACACTGCACTTGGCATGTGGTTGCTTGGCCTGGATTTAACTCTCTGCCGTGGCCACATCTGAGGTGCAAGGCATAGGAGAACTGTACACCTCTGCATGTCGAGCACCGCAGGTTGTGACATTGTTGCGCATTGGCTGTTGAACTCATCATAAATCCTCACTGCGTCTCATAGTCCAAGCAGGGGTCATGTGATCATGAAGATTTCATGTTTGCACAGCTTGTGGCATTACTGAAAGACTAAGGACCGGATTTGGCTGCCATGATTAGTTTTTTAATAGTATATCTTTATTTTGGCTGACACTGTTTTACAAACAGGAGCCTGCAGGAATTAGTTAAATGCAGACATCTGCATATACCAAGCTGACACAATACATGTGGCAACTGAGTCAGAATAAAAGGCAGTGAATTCCACCTATGCTCTGGCACATGGGCAATTCATTGTTTTGGCTTGGAGATGCCATGTCTCAAGTTTAGGCAATCGAACTGGACAAAAAAGGCTTGTGCAAAAAGGGCTTGTGCCCAGCTGCAGAACTTGGCCTTTATGCTGCATTTTTTAATTGCTAAATTTAATTTCACCACTTTTCAACCATTGTATACTTTTTCGGGAAGCAGTAAGCCCTGCATTTCATTGTGAATCTTGTTTTGTTATAAGGCAAAGTTATACAATAGAATCCTGCTGTTATGTTATTGAATGCTGCATTTTCCCAACTGCTACGCTGTAGTCAGAGTTGTGCGTACGGCATTACAAGTAATTGATTTCTTGTAATGCGTTTATTATTTTTTTCAAGGAGTAACATTCGCAGTAATTCAATTTTTTATTTATTTATTTTTTCTTCTTCAAAGAATCAGTTATTTGTAAAAGTTACCTTCTGTTCGAAAAACGAGTCGTAACCACCAGTATGACCTCGAGAACCAGAACATGCTGGCAAACACTAGTTCTAGTGCCGAATATTCCTTCGCGATAGAGAGACAATGGTCAGGTTGCGTAAAAGCTATGTGCGCAGTGATGTTGGGACATGCAAGCCTGAGAGGCCTGCATTTGACTAACCCTGTGTTCTGTGGTTTGCATTTCTTCATGATGGCACAACAAAATGTCAGGTTTAGTGAGCTTGAGCCTTTTCCCCTCGGAGTGCGTTAGCAACGAAGCGTGAAGCCTTGCGTAAATACAAGCTGGTACACAAGGTCTTTTTAAGTTATAACTCACCCTTCCCTCCAGTGCATACACAGAGAGAGCCGTCAGTGTCGCTGCTGATGTTGTCACAGTCACAAGGAAGCATGGAAAAAATACCGGTGAAAATTTGGGAAAAAACTGCTGGTTAAAAATTTACAGTGTATGAATTGCAATAGACAACAGATCAAGGTAGCTGCATTAGCTTATTCTACATATATATTTCCCTCACGCTAATAAAAGTTCGAAGGAAACTAACGTAGTAGTAATCGATTACTTTCTTGTAATTGTTCAGTTACTTTTTTCGGGGCTGTAATTGACCACTGAAAACAGTTGCATTTCAGATGGAGTAATTGTAATTGTAGTCGGTTAGTTCTTTTCTGGAACTTGCACAATCTTGTTGCAGTGAGTCAGTCCTACTATAGCCCCCATAGAAACTCGTGTGATACAAACTCGGCCGTCGCATCTCAATTTCAGTAGTGTTCCCACATGAAATGCTGCAAATGTAGCCTCGCTCAGGTGCTTTACTCCATGCTGGCATTTTGGCATCCAATGTTTAGCACACACGCTACAGTGATGGCACAGCAGCTCCAAAATGGAACTCCACACTCCAACGGCACACCGCAGCCATGCTGCCGCATGCACGCTTATGGGCAGCATGAATTTTGTTTCAGCAGTTGGTGCAGTCTCATTGGTGCTGCGATATGCATGCAAATAACTGAAAGCACAAAAACAAAGCTATGTCACTCGGACAGCATTGTACAAGACGCGGTTGACGGGTTGGCTCCAAGGCTTTCGTTTTATCATCCACTTTTTTCTTGTACCCTGCAGCTTAAAGGACTAAATTTCTAAATTCCAATAGGCAAGGGTCATGTGTGGCCGCTGAGAAAACAGTGTAGAAGCAAATGTATGTCACAATATGGACCGCTCTGTGCACACTCCCTCCTTGATGCTGCCACCCTTTCACCGGCAGCTGTTCAGGCAAACAGAGCCATTATGGGGCATTTAAGGTGCTCTCGATGAAGAGAGTCGCAAAGCCTTGCAAATTCGAAAAAAGCATGTTGCGCTTACAATATTAAAAAAAAAGAAAGAAAAAGGCAGACAATGCTGCATTATCTCTTCACGCACTGTATTCAGCTGCTGTATTACCCGGCTGGTACAGTTCTTTTTCGTGGTCTCATGAAAAATGTAACAGCATGGTTCTACTGTAGTACGGTCATTCAAACTTTCCACACTGTTTTGAAGTATGCATGTGTGCTCAGTTTGACCAACTTGCAAGAACTACAACATTGGCACACTTCCAAGCACAAACACACATACACACACATGCACACCTAATCCTTGTTTATGTTCCTACACTGCTTTAAGTCATTACAAGTACAGTATAAACTCCTTAATTTTCAAACTTCAAGGGACAGGGGAAAATGTTCAAACTATCTAGTGACCCCGAAAAAGCTGTCAAGAACTGCTTGCATCAAGGTAAATTTATTTGGCGAAAGACTGGGCAACAAGTGCCTGAATCTGGGGTGAGAACAGCGCGGCAATGACTGTTTTTCACGTTTCCATCAGTGCTTTATTGCGTGCATACTTTCGGGACCAACAAAGCAGAGCTCCTTCAGAATCGTGAGCGCCTCCTGCAACCTTCATGGTGTGACGTGGTAAAGCCCCGCTGCTACCGCGTCACACCGATCATAAATGGTACTGTCATGGGTGAGGAGGCTTCACCACACAAATGCGAACGGCACATGAAGAGCACGCAGTTTTGGCGCACTGGAAGTACAGAACCACGAGTATGAAAATGAAGGCAATTGCTTAGCGGCGACGAAACAGCAAGAAAAAAATGGGCGGGGGGGGTAGAAAACATGAGCGATGTACCAATCAGCGTTCGAAATGGTGCTCTGCTGGGCTAGCATGGCTGGCTTATGCTGGCTAGTCGATCCACCGTCGCTGCTGTGCAATGCAAAGCTTGGAAAAACGAAACCGAAACTAAGCGGTCAGTCTGTTCTCTGACACAGGGCCGCCTGTTTGTTATCACACCGGCCATCACGCACACGTCAGAAGTGCACGAGCGACTCTGCAGCATGGAATTCAGGTTTTGAGTAGGGCTGTTTCGATGATCTTTTGCTGTGCCTGCACCGGTCATACCTGGGCGTGGCTTCCCTTTGGGAGCCTTCTCGAATCAACCTGTGCAAGACCTGTAGCACACGAATTAATGAGCGTCTAATGCCACAGACTTACGTGGGGGTTGGCCGGGACCAAGCCAGCAGTTGAGTTATCAGGATGTCTGAAATAATGGGGGCCAAATTTTTTAATGACCTTTTACTATACTGAGGCTGTATCTTTTGCTGTGTTCATTCCGCTGTGGCATTCTTTCACCACTTGTGACACAGTATACAGCAGTGGGCAATCACAAAAATTTTTGCAAATAGCTCCATGATTGGTTTCTAATGCTGGGTCAGGTGCAGCTGCAGCTAGAATGAACAATGGATCGTTTACTGTGACAGTAACATTTGGCATTGTGATGACCAGCACAGTGAGTGCCTTGGGTGTTCAGTGAACTTGTATGCACAAGCGATTGGTTCGACATCTACACAGCACTGGAGTCTGGCATTCGTCCTTTGAGCTTTGCTTGCTATGCTAGTAGAGTAAGGCCACGAAGTGTTATTGTGAGTGATAGGTGTTTAATACCCCAATTGAGCGGGAAATTGCTATGTCACTTTCTATGAGTGCTCTTTTGTCTCGTGGAGTGTCGCTTCGCTATTGCAGTGCTACACCGCTGAAGTATGTCGTCCAAAATTATGTTGATAACAGCAGGTAAAGCTCATACGTGCTCAAAAATTTTAGGTGCTCACAATTTCTTGGGTTGCATCACTTTTATACTACGTGCTTTTTACAAGGCCTTATTTTATTAACAAAAACAGCTGCCACAACCTTACCGATGTAATCAAACATAGCAAGCAAAGACAAGCATGATGCACATCCAGTGCTCAGAGAGGGAAAATTGTTGGATATGTTGTTTACTTTTGAGTACACTTATCGTTAATGCTTAGCAATAAAATCTAATAATTTGTCTTGAAATTTATCACCATCCTTGTTTTGAACTATGTCTATTTCAACCCTGGAAGAGCTGCTATTGAAGTTGTTCATTTGATGGGAGTTAAATCTGTTTGGGCACAACGTAAACTGCAAGCAAATGTGTTACTCAGTCACCGGTCTGCTCTTCATGGACTAGGTACTGCTCACCAGGTACCTTGTGCTCACAGTCCTCAAAGGGCATTAACCCTTTCCTGTCGGGTGTAGTTTCCCCACCAACTAGTGGTCCAGTCAGCATTCCTTTGGGCCTTGCCCCTCATAAGGAAAGGGTAATTTGGTTGTAAATAGTTATCTACAGCATTTTTTCTGCTTTGCTATGTCTTCTACGGAACTTCTTCGATGTGTGGTATTTCTAGGACCGTTCTTCGGTATATCATCATCGCTGCAGGTTTCACTGCTGCATTCCTCAGTTTCACTGTCTGAAGTTACTCTTGACATCAACTTTTTAATGCGAGAACATTAGGAGTGCCATGAAGGTGAAAACTGTCCGGCGGCATCTGTGTAAAGCCTCCACCTGCTAGGTGGTGTTTAGGGAGATGTGACTGTTTCCATCTGACCCCCTCTCCTCCTCCTCCTCCTCCTCCTCCTCTCCACTTGTAGGAGAGAGGAGGGATGAAGGATCTCTCTGCAAAAATGAAAATGACTAAGCAGAAAGTGACTCGGACAACAGTAGGTCTACCTGCAAACCATACAGCCTCCCGAAGAAGTACCAGCGCAAAAATGAAGCTTGCCGGAGCTATCGCATCTCACATTGCTCGGGAAGGGCAATCTATGTCTTGCAGGTGCCGCCGGTGGCTGTGTTTGAAGCAGTCACCTGCCAGTACGGTAACACATTGCTTAACTGCTGTGCCACTGTGCCGATAATGGCATGAGGACTCTCTACGATCTGACAGTGCGATATATCTTGTGTAGTTGCGTAGTCTGAATTGGAATAGATTGGAGAGTGAACGACTATGAACTCTGAATGGGAATAGAATCGGGAACTGGAATAGATTGATAAATGAAAGAAACATGCTATCGCATTTCTTCTGTGTGGTCCAGTTGATCACCGCTAATTTTATTATCAAAGGACGCACATAGTTTTCATCAGCATTGAAGTCATCTTCGCTTTCAGCAAAATCATTTGACAGCTGTACGGAAAAGACGAGCAGTGGGATGCAAGCCACGCCGCATTGTTTTCATACTATTTCAGGGCCTCCAAAATCACCTGATAAGATATATTTCTGCATTGGTACAATGCACCCATCTATCGGGAGAAAAAAAAGAAATGCTAATCTGCAGGCTACAGCTGTCCCCATGAGATGGGGGGCTCTTTTCACTACATAAAATGCGTCAAGCAATGCCCGGCCGCTGACCGGATCCACGCTTTTCCACTGTCTGACAATGCCCGACAGATGGCCGGAAAGGCTAGCGTGTACTTTGTGTACTAGGTGCATTGGCAGGTTTCCTAAAAGGTAGCAAGCAGTTCTTCTGACATACTTTTTAAGGTTGCAGGTATATTCAAGCATGCATGCATACATTCTGAATTTGTTTGCTTTAACAAGAAAACAATTTGCAACCCGTTTCACTCGTGCCTCTTGGCACGAGTGAAAACCCAAGGTGGGAACATCTGTCACGTACATGGGCTTTAACATCATGGAGTGCACGTGCCCGACAGCTGCACATTTGTCGTGTCTTCTTTAGATACAATGCTGTAGTCAGTAGCCACAAGAACTGTGCCTTGCTGATGTGCATGCCAGTGTGCTCATGGGGACTTGTTCTGACATGCAGGAAGTCTTGTGAAGTCTCTGGGGCACCCAAAAAACTTTCCTGGTGGGAGTCCTTGTACATATGTGGCAAGCGGTTTGCTGGTGTTTGCAGTTTCCAGGGCTGGGTGGAGAAGAACACCAATACTCGGTGCATAATGGGCTGTGCCCTTGGCTTGCTGTATTTATGGCCCTGCATTTGTGGAGCATGACCTTCCCCTTACGCTGGTATAAGTTGAAGTTGGTTGTTTTGCATCCAGTGTTGAGCAGGGATCTGTTGTGAGCAGACTTCTGCGTTGAGTGTAGTGCTGCTTGGCTGTTTTGAGGATGCACTCCTACTTAATGTTCTGCCATGGTACAAAGCTCATTGCATGCTGTTTTGATGTAGTGTGCTTTCAACCTTTATAATCGTATGACAGTTTGCAAGGCTTGAAAAGCTGTACAAGTAGTCTTGCACCATAATGCCTTTGAATGAATGCTGCTGTGCTAGCTTTGACATTTCATTTGTTCATTCAAGGTGAGTCTACTATTGCTCTCATTGCTCTCGCATGGTAGACATTGGTCAGGTGATAGGTAGTGCAACTTCTGTCTGCGTTCTTGGCTTTTTTGATATCCAGTGGTTGTATGTCTTAATAAATGAAGAAGCATGTAGGTTCTTAGAATTTCCAATCCTTGAAATACAGGACAGCAAAGCTATCTGTACAGGAGCCTTACCATTCACCATAGAGTGGCTTTGTAATAATGCAGTAACCTGCAGTTGTAATCCTAAAGCGAGCCAGAACAAGACAAGGTTTTTGGGTGCGGCATGTGTGAGCCATGTTTGGTTATGCAATATGTGAAATAGAGTTACAAAGTTGGCCATATTGTGCCGTGTGCCATGAAGTGAACATAGTGTTGCGACACTTTTTTTGTTCTTCAAGTTACAGCATGTGCGAGTCCACATTGCAACATTAATTTCTGTAGAGGACAACTTGGCAGACTTCATTTTGCAACCAGTATTAGAGAATGCTGTGACTGGGAAAAAGAGCAGTCGTCGATGCTGGATTGGCACAAGTTTCTTTGTGTGTGATACAAAGACAAGTCATAATGAAGCGCACATAAGAGTGGCACTGTGTTCATTGGCAATGGCGAAGCAAAATGAGAACAAGCTTCTGGGTTCTACATCCTCCTGCCACAACTCCTAGCTGTGCATGTTTGTTTTTGTAAGTGCCTATTTATAGACATTTTACATCTATTCATTTCTTGTTTCTCTGCGCGTGAACAGGAGGCATGTGTTTCCTTCAAAGGGCTTTTCCTCAGCCATTGTTTCTGACTGGCATGTGCAGGCCACGCATTTCTAGTGCATGTGGCAGTTGTTACAATAGAATGCTGTAGTAGGTTAGAGCACACAATGACTTAAATAGCATTCAGTCTTGTGAGATAACTGAAGTTTACACCCATGCCCGTGTGCAATATAGACAAGCTGTACATTTCTTGTGCAGGACTACCACTAGTGCAGTTTCAAAGTGTGAATGTCACAGTTTTATTTTTTCCCTGTACATATGTATTTACTGTGTTGAGCAAAGGTTGCTTCTGTGAACAAGCATATATAAATAAGTATATATATAAATATATATATATAGACGTATACATATGCACATAATAAACCGTTTATTTATGAACTTTGTGTGGTCTGACTGGTCTCTGCTTCTTTGTAGACATATTGATGCGGGAGAAGATCGGAAAATGCAACATTTTATTTCCTGCTTGTCCATGGCTCTCATTCTCTGAGTGGCTTTTGCCTTGCATTGTACGTACACTGCTGCAGTCTGAATGACATTTCTGTACATTTCACAGATGTCCAGGCATGCGCAAAAGTATAGACCACGTGAACTGAGGCAAAACTGCTTGTTAGGGCTATCCGGCAGTGGGTGCATGTTGTTGATATATGCGCTGTAAGCCCTCCCTAATATGCTAGCCTGCTTGCCTGTGCATTTCCGTCGGGCACTGCTTTTTCGACAAAAAAAACACACTCTATCATTTGTGTGGTCTCTCCTCATTTGCACATGCCTGCACATTTAATTCAGCCTCAGTGACTGCCACATAATGGCTGGCTGTTGCTACAAATTTATCATAAAACTGCTGGTATTGCTTCGTGTTTATATATCTTATTTCTTCAATCCCTGTTGTTTGTCACAGCTTTAAGTGCTTACCGGATACTTGGTATGGATTACTAGTTAATGATGTAAGTACTTTATGTACCGCATTTACTCACATAATTTGTGCACTTTTTTCTTGTATGTTACGGCTTTAAAAAGGGGGTGTGCAAATTACGCAAAAATTTTGTGAACATGTCCGAAAAAGCTCTACAAAGCTCATTGCGCACAATATGTACTATATATTTCCACCTATACGTTGACCCCCCAACTCTCCTCACTGGCTAAAAAAAAACGATTCCAAACATAAGACTCGCACCCCTTCCCACTCTGTCGCATGTTATGTAGTTCCCTGTCTGATGGCATGACTGCATGTGCGCAGCTCAGAGCAATACACGCGCAACGATACAGTCTCGAAGCCAGCAGTCCAAAGAAAATGGAGATAAAAAGCAATGGAACGACACCCTCGCGTGCGGCTCTGCCAACTAGCAGCAAACTGTTAGGTAGTTTCAGAATTCGGCACAAGCTGGAGGTTACCGGAAGTTTGCTCTTGCAACTGTACGCCCAGGAAAGTGACTGCCAGCGCAAGCAAGCTGGGTAAACTGCACGCGGTTGACCTCTCACCAATCGCGCCTTTCGCACTGCCCTGCGCGAACCCGTGTGCATGCTGGTGGTCTGGCGCAGCAGGGAGCATAAAATATGCATTTTTTTTAGGAACCCAGGTAATAAATTAGGGGTGCACAAATTACACGAGTAAATACGGTATGTAACACCCTTTGTTTTGGCTAAAATCTAATTTCTCTCAACTTGAAATTATTCGTCGATATCGTAATCGATACTTATGTCACTTATGCATCGCCTGAAAGTAAATCTGGCAACTGTGGCCATAAAGCCTGTAATGCTGCACTTAGCAGCAGAATGACTTGCCTCCTTAGCCAGCAGGGTGAATGGTAACTATAGGAGTGGTCAAACTTTCAGCACTTGATTTTTACAAAATTCAGCCGGTACTTCTCGGCATTTCTATTTCATAACTTCAGCATTCATAAGCACCCATTTTGCGCCAGCACAATTTCTTGGCATTTTCAACAAATTTTGACTAGGGGCTTTATGTGTCCATTTACAGCAAAAAGGCAATGGTAGGTACTAACGAAACTTTGTCGCAGATTTAGTGCAGGAGATCCTGACTTGAAGATGTGGCATTCCTCTACCACCAATTGCTTCCAGAAGGCTCAAGACCTTACCACAGCAGAGGAAGCTTGGGGGCATCTATCGGCTAATCCTTTACGCAGCTTTTCCGTGTACATATCATTATTATGCCTCCCTTGTTCAGAGGACAGCTGGCACTAGCAGGCATTGAGTCCTTGGTTACTCGTGGTCCCTCCTCACCAAGACTGCTTCATGGACACTACCTGTGATCTCTCTACATTTGGAGCGTGTCTATTGAAGGGAATTTATCTCTCTTCACTTCTTATTACATGTTAATTTCAGCAGAAGGTAAAAAGCAGTAGATTAGCAAAAAACAATGCTATGGAATGCATTTAGCAGACTCTTAAGTTCCCAGAAGTGGCCTATCAAATCCCTCAAAAGGAAAGTATAAGTGAAGTAACATGTCGGAACTCTTTTATAGGGGCCAAAACTTTGAGGCTTGCGAAAAAAAAAAACTCATAAGGACAGCTCAACAACCTACAGAAAGAAAACTGATAAGGGTAATTGACAGCAGCATAATAAATGGAGAACAAAAAATGTGAGTTGATATCCCAGCTGAAATAAAGAGGAAACTAACTTGCACAAACCTTGTGATGCAAATGGCAAATATGTGGCAGTCTTCAGTTAATAATGGATATCAAGGCAAGGGAAACAGCTGTGTCAGCATATAATCGGGTGGGGAGATGAAATCGGGCAATTTTCTAGGGTAGGCTGCATATGGCTGCCAGAGGATGGGACTGAGCAGAAAGCAGTTGGTCTTGGTTCTGCATTGGATTTTACGTGGCCATAGTGATAACCATTTCCTACTACGACCTTTCTCGGTTGTCTGCGTGTCCACTTTTTCCCAAGAGCAAGGAGCTCTGCAGTTAATCATTCCGGACTGCCCTTAACTGCGACAGAATCACGGCTGGCAATGTGTGGCTTAGCCAATGTGAATTATGCACCTGTTTGCCTTGTGGCACTTGCAGTTGGTCACAACATGTGCCGAAATGTTCGTGCACTGAGATCTCCAAGCCTTATTTTTAAAGCATCTCTTGCTCCAATTTCATTCTGATATTCTGCTCAAGTTTAAGAGGTTGATTATATAGATGCCTTGGTTAATATTTGTTTGAAATATTAAAGTATTGAATGCTTTAATTAAAATTAGTTCTGAATAAACCAAATTGGTGAAGTGAGCAGTCCCACACGAAAGGCTCCTTTTTCCTTGAGAAAATAAAATTTCAGGGCCACCCTCGTCAAGATGCCAGAAGGAAACCAATACCATTAGATCAATGTCATGTATAGCATCCAAAAGCACACTGAGGAAAGGCAATGCCTTGGATGTGCTACCGCTAAACTGCATCGCACCAAATCGAGGCTTGCAAAGATCATCACCGACATGCAGCAAATGCATGCTTTGGCAATTCTAGTGCTGTTCAACCACTTATGGAGGATGCAGGGATTACAGGCAAAATTAATTTTTTTGGTGTAGAGCAATGAAATTTGGGATGCTACGTGGCAAGTGGACTGAATGCCTAAATAAAAAAGTTTCTCTGCAATATTTTGAGTAGTTCTGACATAAAATTTTTTATATGCTTTACTGCTATACCAAGCTTGCAGAAAGACTGGCGTGACAGCAAAACATGGTAGGAGTCTGCAGTCACTCCTCAGTTTTACCCAAAGAATTTTTTGATGCAGTGAAGTTCTCCAAATAGTTGCTGAATAGTTTTAGCAACCTTATTTTTTTTCTACACAGAATGTATATAACCATGCTTTCATAATGCACTCGTTATCGTCATGTGAAATTAGTGACAGAGTGAAAAAATGAGAAAATAATTCAGAAATATAGGAATGTTTATTTATTTACTTTAAAATACTGCCAATCCCAATCGGGATCATTGCAGGAAGGGCAAAAACAGAATTCAACAAAGCACGTACATAAAACACAGCGTTGCAACTATATGTGAACACAGGCTGTTAGGTTAATAGCAATAATAATCAGTGAGAAATAACTTGGGAGCAACAATAAGGGAAAAATAAGAACAGCATGACGCATTACACTAGATCGAAAGAACAATTTTCATTACTTAGAATGGAGCACTGGAGCTGACGAAATGGTGTTCATAATGCACATTGCAGAGCTAGTAGGTGCGCTTCGTATGTCGCTGAAAATTTTTCTAAAGATGAGCTGGTTACAGTTGATGGTAGCTTATTCCATTCTCTAATAGCTAACGGAAAAAACGACTGTCTAAAACAGTCTGTGCTGAATCGATATTCTTCCACTGTTTGTGAGTGCTTATGTCTCGTTGTTCTTGTTTCCGGTTTTGAAATATACCTTGTACTACCTATGTTCACCATGTTATGAATAAGTTGATAAAGTAGTTTCTGTCGTGCAAGCCTGGCACGGTTCTGTAATGTGAGTATTCCAGTGTTGTTTATCAGTTTTGTGGGTGATTCAGTTTGTCTGTATTTATTGTAAATTTTACAGCTTTCCTTTCAACTCCGTCTAGTTTCTTTATTAGTTTATCTGTAAACGGAAACTAGGCTATATTCAGATATTCAAGTACAGGTCTCACAAAAGTATTATAGGAAAGTAATTTAATGTCTGACGGCACCTCTTGAGAAAGAAAAGTCGTTTCAGTGCAGATGACATAATGCAGTTCACGTGCGAGTCCCATTTAAGATCAGATAATAAAATTAAACCTAGGTATTTGTGCTGTGTAACTGCGGGAAGCGGGATATTGTTTAGTGTGTATGAAAAGTCCGATACGTTATGTTTCCTAGTAATTTGCAAGATGGCTGATTTTTCGATAATACTCACTTGCCATTTAGCGAACCAATCATATACTAGCTTCACTGCATAAAGAATTTATCGAGAAACACAATGCAACAAATCGCATGAAAATCTGTGAAGCCATTGCCATGCTGTGCTTTCTGCAAGCAGGGAAGTCTAATCAAACTCCTGGCACTTTCACAGATATCTCAGCCAGTTTTTGGCTACCTATGGTAACATTTTTTTAGTCAGTTTGGGGCTCTTTTCACGGAAAATATTTTGTGACGTAATTAAAGAGACTGTATAGATACCAAATCTGGTGTTTTCTAACATCCATTTTTTTTTCAAGATTTTCATGATTTGATTCCCACATCCCCTATTAATGGAACGAGCAAGATCAACTAATCAGAAAATTTATGCTTTATAAAATCATCTATATTTTGCGATGCAGAGCTTGACACAGCAGTCACACATCTCTTATTCTTTTGTTGTAATATCACTTCAAACTGCTTTTGTTTTGCTATAACCCTTTCACACTACATTATTGTTCTCCAGATGAAGCGCAAAAACATGGCGTATGTTTATTTTTTTTTAAAGACATGGCGCTACAAGTACACGCCAAAAAGACGAGGAGACAAAGGACAGGCGCCAGCTTCCAACTGTTTATTCTGAAAGTGAAGCACGTAGCATCGAGCTACACCCACTTTCACACGCAAAACCAACTAGCCCGGCAACGTAACGTTACTGAAATGGCATGTCTACGTTGCATGCCAGCAGAGTAACATAGCACCTCAGGGCTTTGTGATGAAGGTGCCAAGGAAGCCCGTTTCATGCAGGTGATTTATTTAATTATTTATTTATCGATACTTCGAACGCTCCTGTTGGGGTATTAAATGAGGGGTGGATCATTGCAGCATTGTCAATTTTTACAATGAATGCCTTAAGTATGCTGTATTAGCGTGATGAACTGCACCAGTAGGAAGATTATTCCATTCACTGGTTATCTGGTGAAAGAAAGCATGGTATGAGCAGATGTTGAGTAAAACTGCTTTATGATTATTAAAGCAGTCAGAAGCATGCTGGGCTGGTGTGATAACACAATTTCCAAGCGAGGAGTGATAGACATTGTCTGGCTATTTTGCAGCATGAGATGAGGGGTGCAAGATTTTATTCCAACTTGAGTTTGGTGACGCAGTAAATTTGCAGGTATATGCATTTGAAGTATTGGAAAATGGAAGATGTGAAAAAAGGAGATGTACCTCTGCTAATTACGTGTCAACAACACAAAATTAACTAGCACGTTGCCAATCCATATGGCTCTTGCCTCATAACAGTAAGGTACACAACACCCATGCCACCCCAGCAAAGAACATGGAGCGCCAATACCTTTCACTTTAATATCAGTTGTGCAGTGCCTGGCAGCAAGGCCGATTACAAACCCCCTTATGCCGGCTGTGCCAAGTTCTCTACACCTTATTTAAGCTGCGACCCTATAATGAACAGCTTGCAATAATAAAGATTATTGATAATGGCCAAACATAAAGCTATGCCAATAATTACAATCGTGCCGTTTCTGCCTTACTCGTACCCACAAACACCACAGTGAACAATGAAGGTGGGAATGTGGACAACATGGAGACATCCCTGCTGTAAACAACTTTTTGCTGTAATAGGCCGTGTTAAGTTAGTAGCATAACAATTTGTGAATTTTTTTAATGTAGCAGAGCCAGAACCACTAGCTTTCCATTTCCACTGGTCAGAAGGCATGTACAACAACCATTCTGAAACTTCATATCTAGTTAGAATGCTGCCACGCACTAGATAAGCCAAAAACCCTGCACTACTTTTGTTCTAAATGATGATATTTGATGATGACATGCACATTGGGCTTTTAAGTATAAAACTAAACACTGGTGATGCTACAGTACAGATGTCCCAAAAATGCAGCCCTTGGGCTGCATTTCTGCAAGCCAAGCGACAAGGCCTCACCTTGTCACTTGACAGAACCATCTTTGTTAATCTTTTCTGATATCTTTATCGCTATCCACAACACCCACTCATCATGCCATGCTTTTATGTCAGTGCCTAGACATACTTTGCATAAAAACCTGGAGGTAGGAATCGCCTATCTTTGCACTATTCAATAGACAGCAGGAGGGGTGCACTGCCCTGTACCTTCCTTTTTAGCTACTGGCCTGTGGGTGACAAGAGCCCCCGTGGCAAGATGAGCTGCTTAAGACTTCTGCCTGCGAGAGCACCATTTGATGTGCCTTGTACGGGGACAGAAAAAAAAATTGTGTAATACAGGCACAATGGCATGTCGGAGTGCATCACTTCTTGTGCAAGTCAGCAAGGTAAAGACAATATTCCCTGGGAGCACGCCACTTTATTGCAGGAGTAGTAGAAATACAAGCCTTTACAAGATATATGAATGCATCTGTCAGTGTAGATACCCATACAAAGCATACATTTGATACAAAATTCCTGCAAAAATATTCTTACTTGCTTAACAAGTAACAGGTACAAAATATCAATGCATGCATGTGCGTTTACTCCTTTGGTATAGTTCCCAGGTGCAGTGCAAACGCATAACAGATGGAGTTCTCACATTATAGCCGTTGTTGCTGACCTTGATCAAAGAAATCATTGCAAACAGTGAAAGGGCTTATACTTGACTCTGAATTTACTTATCACAATAAACACAGACCAATCAAAGACCAATGAAACCAAATTCCACCAATTCTGATGCTTTGAAGCTACCCAGAGTAATGGGACTCGGGTAAGATCAACTTGAGTGTAGGATGCATAAGTTAAGGTGTTGCCCTATAAGTGAAGGCTCTTATTTGATGGGTGCTCCCTTGAGTGAAGTACAGGTGACAGGTTGACCATTCACTAGGAATGCACAGCCTCTCCACTCGGCCACCAGGGATGCGGAAACCTTCATGTCCACCTGCAACTTCTCCCAAATCTTCTTTTTGGGGTTTAGCTGGCCATCTGGCTGAATGCTGGCATCCTCATAGCCTTCAACAAACACTCGGTCTCCTGGAGTGCAGTTGCTGCAAACAGAAGGAACACATTTGCTTCAAATTTCCACATTAAAAATGGACTCCTCTGAGCTACCATTCCACTAGAGGCTAACGTCGGTGACCACTGGGGCAGCATTCCACTTAGTACTCGTGATAGCATCTAGAGAGAATGCATGTTAATATCTGGCTATGCTTACTGCTCGCACTGCCAAAATAAACTTGCTGCAAGTACATTCTGATACAGTAACAGGCACTCGTAACAGGAGCACACAACACTGAGATGGAGATGCAGAGGACAGCATGGTGTTGTGCAATTAATAAACTGCTAGTTTATTTAATTGCATAACACATATTTGTTGCACACACATTTTCACCGCAATGCTAAGTAGCAATGTCTGTCATTAGGGAAAGAAAGCACTAGTGCACACTAAGCTTGCTGCAACACGTCCAAAAGCATGCTTCTGCTCACCTTGGTGGTTTGAGGGGCTCGACCTGCCGTGGCTCCTGGACTGAAGCACAGAGAACCATGGCTTGTGATTCCGCGCCTCGCATCTTTGATGGCTTCAAGTTGCACAGGAAAACAAAATTCTGGTTGAGAAGCGCCTCTTTTGGTACCAAGTTCCGCAGGCCACTGACCACAGTGCGGGGTCCAGCAGGTTCACCCAAGTCCACACGAGACACATACAACGTGTCCGCGTCCGGGTGGTCATTCACTTCGATGAACCGTCCAACCCTCAAATCGAGGCGCTGCGGAGTCACTTCATCAAACACAGCTTTCGTTGGCGGAGGGTAGGCATCAGCGGCCAGCTTCTGGAGTTTCGGGTCGCTGAATGTTTCCCTGATCGGATCTAGAAGCCGGTTCAAGTGCACCTCGACCATGGCCTTCAAATCACCCGGGTGCAACTTCAGATTCTTGAAGTCCTCTTCTAGCTCTTCGTAGCTCGAATAGGTGATGTTCCCGCCATGTGCCTCATCACGCACGATGACCAGCTCAGCGCCCTTCTGAAGAGGCACCAGCACATGCTTCACAAAAGCAAGAACGCCGTTGTCCTCCAGGTTTCCCGGCTCGCAGAAGGCTTTCTTCAGCTTCTTTTTGACAGCCGTCGGCGAGTCAAGCAAGTCGATCTTTGAGTCCTCCTCCGATGAGCTCATCTTGCCGCCCGACAGGCCAGGCACCATGGGATTCATGAAATGAATGCGCTTTTCATAGCCCAGTTGAGGCAGATACTTCTCGGCGAAAGTGAAAATCTTGCGCTGGTCAACTCCCCCAAACTGCGCATCGACATGCAAATATTCTTCGTCCAGGGCTTGTAACAATGGGTACAGCATACTGCTCAGAAGGGGATGCTCGACTTGCTTAACCACCTCGGCCCCAGCCTTCTTTGCGTCGTGCTCAGTTACCAAAGACACAAGCCGGTAGACGTCCATTGAGAACTCCTTACTCAGCTGGTACGTGGAGCCTTTCACAAACTTTAGCTTTTCCAACGGCACCCCGATCGACTTCAGCATCGCCTTAATTACTTGCTCATAGTATTGAGTACGCAGTTCTAGCAGGCCCCAAGGAGCTTTCATGTTGTCCAAGTATGCATGCAAGTCAGCGAAAAGAATGGTTACCTCGCATCCTGCTTTCAAGAAGTCGGCAATCTTCGACATAGGAACGAAATAAGCCACATGGGGCTTGCCGGTTGTGGCTGTGCCCCAGTAGATTTTCAGATCTCGTTCCTTCATGATTTCATTCATTCGGGCTTCACCGAGCACTTCCTGGAGGTTTCTTGTAACAAAGTTCACCTTTGCCGAAACAGCTGCGCTCCCGCCACTCGCTTCAACGGTGTGTTCTGCCATTGTAGGCGGTGAAGTGCAAAACGAGCGAGGTGAAATAAATCTAACCTACTAATGCGACAACCGCACAACGAACATACGGTACGTAGACACGTGTGGCAGCTGTTCCACGCAACCGACGCAACACTCGAAAGGCATTGACGTGAACACCGATCGTGGGCGGCGCCTGAGGGCGCCCTGCGCAATAGTTCACGGTGTGTTATATGGCAGTTAACCTAAATAATAAACTACTTACTTTACTGCACAATGTCTCGGAAACGTTTTGCAAAACAAATAAAACAATCAAATAAACGCTAATTTTAGCACATTTGTTTCCAAAACAGGTCAGCGACGCTGCTCCGATCGGTGAAGTGGCTGTTGCTCCCTTGGAGCGTTGGACGCGGGAACTACTGGCGCTGTAGTCGAGCTTTTCTACGTCGTCTGCCAGCGCGGCACTTTCGTTCGCTGCAATAACAGCGGTAACAGGCTAGTCGGATTTTCAGGCTAGTTCTTGCATGGATGGGGCTCGTAGGGATTGGGAAAGCATCTTTGTGGTGAAATTTGTGCACCAAATGACTTCAAGCGAGTGTTACACATGACATCCTGCTTTGCGCCTATCTGCATAAGTGGCAACAAAAACGATGCCACCGATCATTTTCTCACACCGCCACGCGATGACAGCCTATTTAAAAAGTGAAAGTGGAAGCGGATATTGCATCCTAAGAACAGCTGTCTCGCACGTCTAAGATGTGTGAGCGTCATTTAGAGTATAATGATATTATCAATGACTACAAGCGCATGTTATAAGCGGTCAGGAGATGCGCATCCCTCGCAGGACGGCGCGCTGCCCGGTGCCATATCCCTAAACTCTTTCCCTGTCTTCTAGAGCGATTCTCAAAACAAAAAAATGTGCAGTGCAGGCCGAAGTCATCCAAAAAGCGTGATTTCATGCAGGCTTATAAGTCCGGAGATTCTTGCGTCGGCAGTACTTTCGTCGTTTTCAAGCGAGCCGTTCGTATGCACTCATTCCGAATGAGTTGGGGCCACTTTCCTGCTCGGCTGAAACAAGTATTACGTCTGCACTGAAGCTTGGTGGCTTGGTGACCTGCCGGCTGTGACGCCACCCTCTACGGACAGGTGACATGAAGCTATGAACGATGAAATAATAGGGAAATTATGTGGAGTTTTCTGCACCAGAAAGCTAGCGGCAGGCCGTCTTATCATTCAGGAGGCTGTTTTCAGGAAAATGGTAGCTGCGTCATGAATGGCTGCAACAAGCTGCACAAGCAACAGTTTAAAACTCCAGCCTCGGTCACTGTCCTTGAGAGAATCATGATGGATGTGGTTTAAATTATGCGCAGGTGAAAAGACAAATCTTGGCGTACAGGCAGTGAAATTGGAAACTGTTCATCACAGACAACTGCCGCGTGGAAAAAAGGAGCAAGGTCCTGGCTCTGAAAGGAGCACTCTCAGTATTTACAGACCAAGGAAATGAAAGGGCACTGATAGTGAACAGCTCATCGCCTCTGCACTGAAGCAATTCTGTAAAAACATCCGATTGGTGTTGGGTGCTATAACCGCTGAAAAGAACATTGTGACAAAGTACAGTGTTTTTAAGTTATCCGACACGCGCAACACGTAGGAGGGCTAAGCGTGCCTCGTCCAGTACCATGTTGTTCGTCCCAATCTCAATGTACACCTGAGCCCTCCAAGCAGGGTGGTTTTTTCATCATGCACCAGCACCTGCACCGGTGTGGATCCACCGGATGTAGAAGACTGTATTTTGGGGCCGCGCCACAGGACGTCACACTGGACTTCCTTCGAGAGTCCAGTGTGTATCTAAACTTAGATAATACATTTATGCCAGGAGGCGCACTCTCGCAATAAAAAAAATGCACCAGCAAAGCCAGATTCTTGTTTTGTTGACGCAAGAAAAAAAAAAGGATTTACCGGCAGATAAGGGTGCCGCTTTCCAGAGGGGTAGCAGACGATGCGCGAGACATGTAGGAAAGCCGGACTGCGGCACCGTTAGTTTCAGTGAAATCCACGGTCTTCGCGCGAGCTAGCGGACGAGTATGGGAGGCTGCGAAACTGATTACTGTATGAACGTTGTGACCACGTCGGCCATGATAGAGCCAATAGACCATGCAATAGAACATTGGCTGGGGTGGCCTGACGCGTTTATTGAGTGCATTGTGTGTATGACATGTCGGCAAGCGAACCACGGCTTAGGCTTGCCGCGCCATGGAGTCGGGAAATGTAGGGCATCAGCATCTACGCCGCACATCTTTTAGTGACCCAAGGCAACGTCACGGTGGAAGGAAATCTTCAATTGACCGAACGTTCAAAGGTTGGTGCGGAACTTCGATTCGGCTTTCAGCGCAGCGACTTATTGGCGTCGGAACTATAGGACTTAATGACCTGCATTTAATGGAACCTTCGCCGGCCGTTCTGATCGAGGAGTGGGACCAGCGCACCTCAGCCGGTGTGGTCGGCTCCGTTTGGCCTCCCTTCCCAGCTGCATGCACCATGAAGCCATGCGCCAAAGTGCAGTTTTCGACGCCACTAGGAATGCGGGAGGGGAGGAATCCGTGCTTAAAAGCTCCGCGGCCGCTCTCTGCTTTACTTTTCTCGCCTTTTTTACTTTTTTACTTTTACTTTTTAGCTACGTTATTTATTGCTGATGTCTTTGAATCATGTTGCTTGTATGGCTAAACTTGTATACGCTTCACCACGTTAAACTAATAATTTCATTACAGTGCGCTTTATTTTCATGTATGCTCATATTTGACTTGTCTGTGTTGTGCTGTCCCGTAGTGTTTTACCTGACAGCATTTTCATTTCTTATTTATTTTTAACCACGACAGAATATAGCTGTACATTATGCTTAGAAAATCTTTACGCTGTAGTAGCAGTTTTTTTTTCCTCCTACGTTGCCTTTGCTTACCATGTATTGGGGTACGGGCCTTAGTAAAGCCTTCTGGCTTTTTGCCCGTGCCCCAAACATCCCTGAGATCTTCAATAAACATTCTATTGCATCATGACAGGTGCGTCAAGTTAGCTCAGCCGAGGGCCACGCCAACGTATCTCATGCACTAAGAGCTGCGACTTTTCAGGTTGGCTACGGCCGTCCAGCTAACTGAAATGGTGTATATATGTACTTCGGAATGGGGTCGTCCGCTGCGGCCTGCGACTCCCACAACAGCTCGACTCCATCCCGAAGACCACCCTCATTCACGGGGGCACACATTGACTTGGAGCAGCTGCCACATCTAAGTGGCCACAACAAACCGACTCAAGGACTAAAGGAGAAGAGGAACTTCCTTGTCATTGGCGGGAGCCAACCAACGAGTGTAGGATAAACGACTTTTCAGATTGGTTACGGCCGTGCAGCAAACTGCAATGGTCTATATATGTACTTCGGAATGGGGTCGTCCGCTGCGGCCTGCGACTCCCACAACACCTCGACTCCATCCCGAAGACCACCCTCCTTCACGGGGGCACACATTGGCTGGGAGCAGCTGCCACATCTAAGTGGCCACAACAAACCGACTCAAGGACTAAAGGAGAAGAGGAACTTCCTTGTCATTGGCGGGAACCAACCAACGAGTGTAGGATAAACGACTTTTCAGATTGGTTACGGCCGTGCAGCAAACTAAAATGGTCTATATATGTACTTCGGGATGGGGTCGTCCGCTACGGCCAGCGACTACTACACGCCCACGACTCCATCCCGAAGACTGCCGTAATCTACGGGGGCACATGGGCGCAGAGCCAGCTGGCACATCTATACGCGGCCCCATCGAACCGAGTCAAGTACTAAAAATGAACTTCTTTGGCGGGAACCAATGAGAGCAGAATATACGCTTTGAGCCCCGTTGTGCAGACTACCCCTTTGTGCCAGATTATAATATTTTCATTGTATTTTAATAAATGTGCTGCTTATGCTTTGGATAGCGCAATAATAAAGCATGTCATGCAGTTTTACGTTGTGTACGTGTCATATCTTGCCAGTGGAGCCGGTGGTGTCCTCGCTCCGCAGGGTTTTCTGTCACTTCGGACTGACGCAGAGTCACCGCCTTGCTCCGTACTGTTCATGGCGGCTTGTGAGATCCTCGTTCCCTGGCGACGCCACGAGACTGCGCGGTCCGCGGAATGCCGCTCCAGCCTCAGCAAGTACGTAAAGTGAGTTTTATGCGAAGCGTGTTGGCAAGTTCTGGCGGCTTTTCATAGCGTCTTGTCCTCTGATGAAGATAATCGCATGCAGATTGATCATTCCTTCTTTGAGACGGTGGTGCAGCCATGTGAAATTTCTTTACGCTTGTTGTGAGCACCTTAAACGTGGTTTCATAAGCATGCAGCGCTAAATGTATTCGGAGTCGTTGTGACTTATAAGAATAAAAGATCCGCTCGATCATGTTCTATCCCGCGCAGCATACCTGGAATATGAGGCGTGCCTCGGTCCACTTTCACTGAGTGACGCGCGGGGAACAGGCTGCGCAAAATGACTGCTGCGATCAGCCAAGACGCGGGTCTTTGCTGATCATCAGAGCGAAACATTGTTTCACCTGGGCCGAAATGAGGGGATGGTTGACTGGGCTCCTGATGGCAAAGGCAAATGCGCAGCACCCGCCTCGCGACTGTGGATACCTGAAACGTGAGGGAATTAAGGGAGTGGACGTAGTATCGGAGGATTCGGATCGAATTTAATTTCAATCTCCTTGGGATTATCCACATGCGCAGGCCGGCGCACTCATAACTGTAGTCGCCTGACAACGAAGCCAGTTGATGTGAGTACAAGTAAGGAACTGAGCGTACTCCGTGATCCACTGTGAATGTGAGGCCTCGTGTGTGTCAGTGCATTAGTAGATAGTATAGCGTGAGTGCAAGATGTGCGTGTATCTGAGCACCTGTTAGTGCGAAAACTCTCAGCGTCTAATGTAATGTCCCATTGCAATGGTAAGTAGCCTTTTTTATTTTTTTCAAACGCCTTTCCCGAAGACTTTGCTGATCTCTCATGCAGTTGACGGCGCATCAGGTAGGCATTGTAATGATAAGAGACGATAACGACGGAAAGGCGAAACGCCAATGTGATAACGGAAAATGAGACTGAAAAACTGTGCTGGTGTTCCGTTTCGTGCACTGCCAAAGTGGCCAAAAGGACGAGGCCGCTTACTTCCGGTGGCTTCACTTTAGAGCGCCCGATGCGCCATCCAGACCCTGAGAAAGCGATAGAGTACGCCACTCATGACTTTGGAGGACACGACTGAAATTGCGTGACGAAATGGCATGCACTTTCAGCGTCACATGAAACGCGAACGCGAGAATTGAAACGCGAACTGCAAAACTGGGAGGCATTATACACTAGGGAAGCAGAATACTAGAGCTGTTGATTTTCGCATTGAAGGCGTAAAGACCGCTTTTTGCAATTGTTAATAGGCCACGCCTGTATATCTTCTCCGGCCGCTAATATTTTTCATGTTCGTGCTCGCGTTTCAGCTGTTTTTTTCGCGCTTCATTTGACGCTGATGGTACACACCTTATTGTTCGCCGTCCAGTACACCGGCTCCGATCGGGACTCGGAACATGCTCTCTCACTGTGATTTTTGTCAAGTCACGCGACGCCATCAGTGAAGAAGTCGACATTTTAGCGTGTTTACCTGATAATTGGTAATTAGGAAATGAAAGGCGCGGTACTGTCTCACTTCTTTGTGGACACCTCAACCGCGCCGTGAGGAAAGAGATGAACGTGGGAGTGAAAGCGGAAAGAGAGAGAGGTGCAGTAGTCGAGGCCTCCGGAATAATTTCGACCACCTGGGGATCTTTAACGTGCACTGACACCGCACAGCACGTGGGCGTCTTTTGCGTTTCGCCTTCATCGTAACGCGGCAGCCGGGGTCGGGTTCGAACCCGGCTACTCCGACTCAGAAGCCGAGCGCCTTAACCACTGAGCCACTTCGGCGTGTCGATAGAGCAAATGAGAGTTATTCTTGCAATAACTCTCAAAGAGATAGACGCGGTAGTCGCCATCTGCAGCACCTCCTCACAGAAGTGGCGGCATCCTTGAATTTACTTATGTTGTGTTTATGTAAAACTGATGCGTCCTCGTTTCCTTAAAGGGAAGCTGAAATGTTTTTGAGAATTCGAGGTGAATCGAGAATTCGAATGTATGAAGCTTCTAGTTAAAGCATGCCAAGCAGTATTGCGCTAGAATTTAAAATGGCCACGTAATCGCCGATGTTCAGGCTTCTCCTCACGGCGTTGGAGAATTAAGTGCGCAGAAACTGAAGATGACGTCATTGCTGCCGAAATTTCAGATGTCCTCTGCCTTTGCCCACATGCTGCCATGAGTCGTCCGTTGCCGTCCAACAATGCTTCGTGGGCTTCACCTTCGGTGGCTTTGGTTTCCTTCCTTGGAACAACCGTTTCTTCTCTGAAAACATGACGCCGCCGTAAGTGACGTCATCACTGAGGCCTCTGCTCGTCGCTGTGCACTGCAGAGAAGCCTGAACGTCGGCGTGGCTTTATTCGGCAATTACGTCCCCATTTCAAATGCTAGCACCAAAAGCCTCCGCATTACCTACCTTCAGGTTTCACACATTCCACCCTTTTAAACTCGTCTAATTCTAACGCCTGATCAGTTGCCTTTGAACATGCGTCCACGTAGCTTGTATATATGTGTCTCCGGTTCGGTCATTGAAGAAATCAATAGTACGAGCGCGTTGTTCCAGTTGTGGTAGTTTCTTCCAGTCAGCTCACCCGCTTCCAGTGCATGGGCGAGGGCGTACGTGCTGCTTGTTTTGTCTCTCACTATTTCGATCAAAGTCACTCCTACTACAGCCAAACTCTCGAGCTCCATTCGTATACTCGCAAACTTTTCTCGCCTGCAAGACGACCACTAGCAGGACGGAAGTCGTTGGCGTACGTGTCTCCTTTTTTGATGTGCGTTGTTTTTTCTGCCCCAAAGTCACACCATCCAGAGCCAAAGCCGTGTTTTATTTATCTGTCACTTTTTGTCAGCTTCAACATGGCAGCCATGCAGTAGTACTAGTCGAAATGTGGTTTCTACGTGGCCCCTCTTTTGTGCCTGTAGTATTTGGTGCGCTTTTTGGCGTGTGCTATAAACGATAATTTCACATAAAGACTGCTGAGCATAGGTAGGCGGCAGGATTTTTCGTACGGATACCGTCAATCTCCCTCAGGAGAAGAAAGATCTGATTAAGAAGCCCCAAAGCATGAAAGCAACAAACCCGGAATAGAACTGGCAGAGCTATCATAGTTAATCAATAAGCGCAAGGTAACTGACATAAGGAAGTTTAATATGGATAGAATCGAACGTGCTGTAAAGAACGGAGGTAACGTAAAAGCAGTGGAGAGTAAAATATGTATAGGCAAAAACTAGATGTATGCGTTAAGAGACAAAGAGGGCAGTTTCATTAGCAATATGGATAAGGTAGTTAAAGTAGCCGAAGAGTTCTACACAAATCTATACAGTAACCAATGGAATCAGGACCTATATGAGATATGCAGTAGCACACAACAATAAGTCATCCCGCCAGTAATGAAAGAGGAAGTGAAGAAACCGAGAAGGCCTTACGAGCAATGAAAATAGGGAAAGCAGCTGGTGAGGATCAAGTAACAGCAGATCTGCTGCAGGACGGAGGGGAGATTGTGCTAGAAAAACTAGCCACCCTGCATACGCAATGTGTTATGAGCTCGAGCGCGTACCAGGAGCCCGAAAGAGCGCTAACATTATGTTAATCCATAAGAAAAGAGACGTCAAGGATTTGAAAAATTACAGACCACTCAGCTTACTGTCCGTTTGCGATAACGTATTTACTAAGGTAATCGCTAATAGAGTCAGGACAACCTTAGACTTCAATCAAACAGTTGATCAGGCAGGATTTCTTAAAGGATACTCGACAAATGACTATGTTCAATAACAATCAGGCAATTGAGAAATGGGCAGAGTGTAACCAACCCCTATATAGAGCCTTCATAGATTACGAAAAAGCATCTGTCTCAGTCGAAACCTCAAGCGTATCGGGGTGTAGAAGAGCCTTATGTAAAAATACTTGGAGATATCTGTAACGGCTGCACAGCTACCATAATCCTCCATAAAGCGAGCAGTAAAATTCCAATTAGTAAGGCTGTCAGTCAAGTAGACACGATCTCGCTAATGCTATTCCCCGGCTGTTGACAGGAGGTATTCATAGGCCTGGATTGGGAACAGTTGGGGATAAGAGTTAATGGAGAATACCTTGGTAATCTGCGATTCGCTGATGACATTGTCTTGCTAACTCAGGAGATGAACTGTAAAGCGCATGATCAATGAGTTAGACAGGCAGAGCAGAACGGTGGGTCTAAAAAACTGGAGGGGACACTTAAGCTCCGCCTTAAGGGCATGACGCGGTAGCTGAAGAGTTAATGCCCATATATTAAGAATTGCTCATTCTCTACATAACAATTAGAGATCGCTGACACCTCATACCACTCCTGGCGCAACGGTTAAAGGGACTATGCAACGAATAAAAAGTCACTTGTAAATGTTTTCAGTGCTTAGAAATTATGCTAAGAGGCATTCACACCAAGTATGAGTCTTCAGAACTGAGCTGGTAATTTATTATGACCTTTTAAAAACCGTGTTTTTTAAAATTCGCGGGCCTATTGGTGTGCTCGTAGTGACCGATTTTGGAACTAAAATCGTGAAACAGAGACGTCACACTACCCATGACGTCGCCAGGCCACCACACGCTCTCATTCGCTGGAGCCACGGCAGCCACGACGACACGGGCACACTTCCGGTAGCCGTGAAAATCGTCTGCTTGTGCCGCCGCACGACCTTCTCGGGCAAGCGCGAGCCAGGGCATTGCCTTCGCGCATATGGTTTCAATTTTCCTCTGCCGCCTCCTTCTGTCGGGAGTTCCGGAGCCACTCGCACGGTTCTTCATGCGCACGCATAGGGCTCGATGCCCGTCGCGGCCGTAAAAGTGAACATCCGCACCTCGAGGTCCGGGTTTATTACTGCTAATTACCACAGATGACCAGCAAAGAAACCCGACGCGCGCCGCAATCCAGGAAGGCGAAGAGACCGGAGAGATGCCGCCACGCCGCCGACGCTTCTGCTGGGGGGGCTAGGAATTGGCTAGGAGCGACAACCGGAAGTTGCAAAATAAACGTCAGCGGATGACATATTCATGGGCGGGGCCCAGTCCCAGAGCTGTTCTCTTTATTTTTTCTGGTGCTCCTCGCGTACGAGTTGAGGGGGAGAGAAGGAGAGTAATTTTTAATCGTCTATATCTTCGCTGTTGTTGATGCTAGCTCAAAAATTCTTGCACTGGGGTGACGAGTGATCGAATGCCTATCTCTCGTCTGCTTTACGTAATGTGAATTAATTTACTGCATAGTCCGTTTAAGTAATGCGCCGCTGGCTTGCGATGACAGTTGCTGCCAACGGAGGGACTTCTGCGATGCTGGTTTCTCTTCCCAGCAACCTCTCGTGACCGATCATTAATCTAACAGCCACCTGCCACAGTGCACAGTTTGCTCACAATCCGTTGGGCAGGTTGTGATGACGCCGCAAGGTCACGTCACCTAAGTGGCCCACCTGCCTCCAGGGTTGCTTCTCGGTGAATTTTTCGGGGATTTTTCGCTCACGCTCAAATACGCCGACCACTTACGACGCCGAATTTTCTGCGACATGCGCTCCTTAACGCGATAACATTAACATGCAGAAAACCGAGGTAATGTTCAACAGTCTCGGAAGGGAACAGCAGTTTACAATTAGTGGGCAGGTGCTGGAAGTGGTAAGGGAATACGTCTACTTAATAAGGGCAGATAGTGACCGCAGATCCGAATCACGTGAGCGAAATAATTATTAGAATAAGAATGGGGTGAAGCGCATTTGGCAGGTTCTCTCAGATCATGAATGGCAGTTTACCAATTTCCCTCAAGAGAAAAGTGTACATATAACAGAGTTTTGTATCTTACCAGAACTCACCTATGGGGCAGAAGCGTGGAGGATAACGAAAATGGTTCAACTTAAAGGGCACTGAGGAGAACTCTATCAATTTTTTATTCTTAGCAAAATCTGATAGTTCGGCATTTCATGGCTTCGTTGCCGCTTGTCCGGGCGCGAAAGATGCATTTATTTCAAAGAAATTTGGATTCGAAGATGAAAAAGTTTTTCCCGCCGCTCTGATTCAAACTCAGGAAACTTATGACGCCACGGCAACTCTTACGACGTCTCAGAACGGAGTGACGTGACACGTGACGTAAACGCAGACTCCGTGATTTCTGCGGCTAGCGGTTCGGTGCGCAACCTTCCTTTGCCAGCCTCAGAGATTCGCGACATTCATGAAGTAAGGAGAACTCCTCCAAGGTGGCGCCTCTTGTCCTAGGAAGTCATCAGACTCATCACGCTTGTATACTTGCGAGATTGGCTTGTGGCGGCGATACCTGTATTTTGGTTCTTGCTATTTTCTACATTACAAGAGCTTTGTTTTCAGTAAGAGTGGCGTTTTTGGGATCAGGAGCTGCTGTTCTATCGATACAAGACAGCTTCAATTTCTCCTCAGTGTCCCGTTAAGGACAACGCAGTCAGGTAGGGAAAGGAAAATGGTATACATGTAACGTTAGAGACTAGGACGGAGTGGGTCAGGGAACAAACGCGGGTTAATGACATCGTCGAAATCAAGAGTAAAAAATTGGCTTGGGCAGGGCATTTAACGCGAAGGCAATATAACCGATTGTCCTTAAGAGTAATTAACGGACTGAATTCTAAGAGAAGGGAAGCGTAGCAGGGGCGGCAGAAAGTTAGGTGGGCGGATGAGATTAAAATGTTTGCGGGGATACGGGGGCCGCGGCTGGCGCGGGATAGGGTTCATGGGGAAGATATGGGAGAGGTCTTTGCCCTGCAGTGGGCGTAGTCAAGCTGATGATGATGTCGATGCTTGGACTACAGCTCCGTGCGCAAACAAGCCTCGACGAGTGCCGCCTCCTTTAGCGCCCGATGGCTTAAAAAGGGGCCGAATCGACACTACCTTGAGTCCGCTCGTCGGGGGTACAGCCTCCGCCGCGCCGCTCCGGCAGGACGGTCGCCTTCGAGGGCCGCTCCGCTCGCGTTCTCTTTGTAGACGGACTGCCGCCGCACGCCCCGCCCAGATGTATGTGTTTGCTCCCTTCAGCTTTCTTTTCGATTGAACTAGTTGCGCACATGTCTTGATCTGTGCAGACCAGTGCTTATTTCAATGCAAACTGAATTCACTGCCTTTACGATTCGCAGTGTTACCGTTTTGTAAAATATTCATTAATCCGCTCTTTCAAAACCTTTTGCATTCTTCTTTCCGAGTCTATAAAAGCAGTTGGGGTATTGTTACCTGTTAATTAACACGGCATGCGTAGCTTACCGGCTACGCCTGGCATCGAACGACGACTCCTCGCGTAATCACCGAACGCGCGAAACACCTGCATGCCAGCCCGAAGAGTGAGAGCTGTGAGCCCCAACCCGCGATGCGATGAGCCACCACCACAGCGGGTTCGGGTCAGAGGGGATAAATGTGAGTCGTCTACTCGCATTTACTGCTCTCGGGCAACTGTACCCAGCGCAAAAATGCAGGCACACCGAGGGAGGGTCGCGCACAGCGTGAAAGAGCCCAAAACGTTGGCTGAAATGGGCAGTGGCCCAGTTAGACAATCGGCGTGAGCAGCCGGCAGATGGGCGATGCTCCCGTTGTCGGGGCCGCTCTCGCTGCGGCGAGGTCTTCGTCGCCTGCCGTTCCTCGCTCTGGCTACGCCGACGATCGGCGTCTCGTTCGGCAGCAGCCCAACTGGGTCTAGCCGACGGCGAGCCTGGCGAGCACGAGCGCGACGAGCGTCCTTTTCATTCATTTCGCACAAGCGTGTCCATGTCCCTCTCTCTTTCATTTATATGACTTGTCATTCTCTTGAGAGAAAGATGAGACTTGGCTAAGTCGTACTATACCAGCTCCCTTGACCAGCGCCGTGCAGACCAGTGCGAAGCGACACGTACGCGTGTGGCTGCGCAACGAAAAAAAAACATGTAACGTACCACATACAGCTTTCGCTGTAACACGAAAATGAGTACACGGCAACGTCGCGCACTAAAATGATTCATTGAGGGGAACGTCGTCTTTAAACAATAAACCGTTCCCCCACTACCGCCTATCGCATATGCAATGTTTGGAGCCTTACATGACACAACTTTGTTAATGTTATGACCAAGACCTACTGAACTAGAGACCTGCACACTTGGCGGGGTCCTATGGGACTGCGTGCGCCAACTTTCGTTAACTTTTTGGCCGTTGAGGGCGTTCGGTTGCCCTGTTTGTTAAACAACGGGGAGTAGGGAGGTTAGCTTTGGGAGCACATGGCAATACACCAAATCAAGGGGTACAGGGTGATATGGGATGGGCGTCGTTCGAGAGCAGAGAAGCTAGCAGTAAGATAGATAGCATTTGAGGAACGATTGAGAAAGATAGAGGAAAAGGAGTAGGCTACGAAAGTTTCCAGATACCTGTATATAAAGAATGTTGACACGAAATGGAGAAAGCGAACTAGAAAATTGACAAGCAAATATCTGGACAGCAGCACGGGGGCAAATCAGCAATTATCGGTTAAGAAAAAGGTTAAAGAAACAGAGTTCTGTGGAAAACAGGAATGTTGACGAAAGCGGCACTGGGAACATACCGGACCTTTAAACAGGAAATTGCCAAAGAAAATATCTATGATAATTGTAGGGGAAGCTCTTTGTTATTTGAGGCCAGGACGGGAGTTTTGCGGACTAAGACATATAGAGTGAGGTACCACGAGATAGACACGTTGTGCGTTGCGTGCGGAGAGGAGGAGGAAACGGCTGAACACTTGATACTTTCCTGTAAAGGGCTTCACCCTACAGTGGAAAGCAGCGGGGCTGATTTACCCAAGGCATTGGGGTTTGAGCTGAGTGAAGGGATAGTAGATTTTAAGTGGGTAGAAGTAACCAAGCGCAGGTTATACGATTGGTGGCTAAAAGCAAAACAGGAGTAAAATTTCACAAGACATGGCTAGGTGGCTTGAGCCACCGCCCGATTTAAAGGGTTCAGCCGTATCCATCCATCCATCCATCCATCCATCCATCCATCCATCCATCCATCCATCCATCCATCCATCCATCCATCCATCCATCCATCCATCCATCCATCCATCCATCCATCCATCCATCCATCCATCCATGTTGTCATGATCATCATTACCGTCTGCTTTGATGCGCCGTAGTGCCTGTTATGCGCATGCGCCGTTGCCATGGCAACCGGAGAGGAGCAGTGGCTGCCCCGCGCGCTTCGTCGCCGAGGTCGCGCGCCCGCTCCACCGTCGAAGGCATCGAGTTTCTTACTAGTATTAACTAGAGGGAAAGCTGGCGCCCCGCCTATGGGAGTCTGCATGGAGCTTCCTCGAGACCACCTGTACCACCATGGGCGTTATAAGCATCATGGGGCGGAGAGCTACCGACTGCTGAACTGCAACTTTTGCCCAAAAAATAATGAAAAACAACCGTTGCTCGATAATCAAGAATGTCATATCATTTAATATTCTGTCTATAAATTGCAAGAAACAAAAAGAAAAACACGTGAATGTAAAGTTTGCCCAGAATAACCGATGGCTTGCTCTCCTATTCGCCAAGCATAGCAGACCACAAAAGCCATCATTTCGTGCTTAACAGGCGCACTTTTAAAAAGAAATATGTTTTTGAAAAAATTGTTGTCACTTCAACAATTTAAAAGGTTTTCTCACAGCATTTCGGAAAACAATAACCTTTTATTGGCGTCGTGTGCTGTTGCGTTTTCGCTACTATGGCTTTAGCACACTACTTTTACGCCGACGTCGTCTGCGCGCGAAGCGCGCCGTGGATACGGAATGGTACACCTCAGTAACGCCACTCTATATTCCTGAAAAAACCTACTGTCCCGCACCAAGTAGCCCATCGCCCCATGATGCTTTGCGCGCCCATGGAGATACAGGTGCAGCGCCGCCAGCTTTCCCTCTAGTTAATAGTAAGAAACTCTATGGTCGAAGATGAATTTGACGTCATGCAGATGAGCGGTTGTGCGCATGCGCCGATACTATCGTAACCAGAGAGAACCCACACCTGTGCTGCGTTCGTCACCACCGCCTCGCCCCACGCCGCTCAATCACCCTAACCGCGCGTCGTCGCATGAGCAGCATTGCGTATAAAAGGCGGAGATGTATCCAGCGGCTGTATCGCAACGATTGATATGGATGCATAGAAGGAGGGTCCAGCCGCTGCTAAACGGCGGTATGGACAAGGGAACAATAACTCTTCCTATTTGGAGGTTCTCGCCTGGCAGTTGGCTACTCAACAAACAGAGAATGAGCGTCCGTCAGAAGGCGAAGAGAGCAGCGGAGACGACCGAACAGAGAGAGGAACGCCTTGCCAAACGGAGACGCCACACTGCCAAGCGTAGTAGACGCCTCATAGCCGCCGAGATGCAGCCTATGGAAGGCGTCAGTCAACGGGAACCAACCGAAGAGGATGTGAAGGCCCGTCGTGTGTCTGATCACACCGTTCGAGCTTCCGAAAGTGCATCTGCGACCCGGACATTTGAAGAAGACTTTGTGAACAATCCGTTTGGACAAACTGCCGCGATGGCTCAGTGGTTAGCGCGCTCGGCTACTGATCCGGAGTTCCCGGGTTCAAACCCGACCGCGGCGGCTGCGTTTTTATGGAGGCATTACGCTAAGGCGCCCGTCTGCTGTGCGATGTCAGTGCACATTAAAGATCCACAGGTGGTCGAAATTATTCCGGAGCTCTGCACTACGGCACCTCTCTTCCTTTCTTTTTTCAATCTCTCCTTTAACCCTTCCCTTACGACACGGTTCAGGTGTCCAACGATATATCGGGCAGATACTGTGCCATTTCCTTTCCCCCAAAACCAATTATTATTTGTAGTGTGTGCGGCAGACTGTGGCACCAAAAGGACTTGACACCAGTGAGTGATCCAATGTATGAAAACGCATTACCAGAACAACAAGCTCAGCCAGGGAGACGTACCTCCCGCTACGAATATCCTGGCATAGCGGAGCTAAGCCACTGCCAATTATTTTTTTCTCACAAAGCGGCGTAGGTGTCACGACTGGCACCCGCTGCGGTGGCTCAGTAGTGAGGCGCTCGGCTACTGAGCCGGAGTTCCCTTGTTCGAACATCAGCCGCGGCGGCCGCGTTTCGATGGAGACGAAATGCGAAGCCACCCGTGTGCTGTGCGATATCATTGCAGGTTAAAGATCTCCAGGTGGTTGAAAATAATCCACAGACCTCCACTACGGCACCTGTTTTCTCTTTCTTCTTGGACAGCCGAACCGTGCGGTTCGAGTGTCGTTCCGAAAGATGAGTTAATTACTGTGTTATATATAATTGGTTTTGGGGGAAAGGATGGAGGCGGCCGCGTTTCGATGAAGGCGAAACACAAATGCGCCCTGGTGCTGTGCGATGTCAGTGCACGTTAGAGATCGCCATGCGTTCGAAATTATTCCGGAGCCCTCCACTACGGTACCTCTTCCTTCCTTTTTTGTTTCTCTCCCTCCTTTATCCCTTCCCTTAAGGCGAGGTTCAGGTCCCAGCCGAGATGTGAGACAGATAATGCGCCATTTAGTTCCCCCCAAAACCAATTTTTTACGTGTGCTGTATGATGTCAGTGTAAGTCAAGATCCCCCATTGTCGAAATTATTCCGGAACCCACTCACTGCTATACTTTTGTTCTTCCTTTCTTCTTTCACTCCCTCCTTTATTCCTTCCCTTACGACGCTGTTCGGGTGTCCACCAAGACGTGGGAGAGATTTACTGCGCCATTTCCTTTCCTCTAAACCAATTTCCTTTTTTTTCACTGCCTCGCGCTCTGCGCAGAGATGGAGGCTCCGAGAAACGTCAACCTTCAAAGTACTGCAAAAGCAACAGCCTATATTTGTTTTGTTTCGTTGTGAGGTTCTCTGCCTAACCTCTGGATTAAAGACTAAGACCTTCGTTTACAAGCGATTCCGGTAAGTCTGCGGGATAATGTGTGTATTTTAAATACCACACGTAGTGAAGCTGAACTTAAGCTGGAAACCAGAGCGCCTTTGCGCTTTCTACAGAATGGCATGGCAGAGCAGCTGCCGTAACCGGCGTGGTTCAACATACAGTCAGCTTCTGCCTTTAGTTGTGTATCTATTCCGCTGCACATGCAAATGTAGTCTTTTCACGCGAACGATTTCTACGTCAATTTACAAAAGAAAGCTGCACCTATACCCCGTTTCAAACATCAAGTGCAACGCTGTGAAGGCTACGGAAATTGTAAAATAAAAACAAAGAGAGGCGTATCACTCCGCGCTGTTCTGTGGCCGTGTGCTCTATCGCGTCGCTCCGGAGAGTCGACATGCAACTGGGGGTGCGTGGGTTCGAATCCCGCATGGTGAAACTTTTTTTCATTGCAAGTTTCATTTCGCGTGACTTGAATGAGAAAGCTCGTTTTGTTCAGTATCGCTTGAATATTATGCCGCGTTCTGAAATGAACTGCATGCACCTGTTCATTTGATGCATACCGCGTTAATGTGAACTGTCCGAAATCCGTTGTCAGTGAGCTCGCACCGGCTTTTGGCCAGCAGTGGCGGTTTTCTTCCCGATTCTGCAGCATTGGGACTTAGATGCAAGCGAGAGATTTGTGTGAAAAGATGATGTTCATTCGTCGGGCTTAATCAATTAGCACAGTGGTGAGTCCTCCGCCGTGCCCCGATTAACAAGTGGCCGTCTGAAAATTTCGATTTTGCAATTGACCCACTCCTTTGTGGGCCTCTCTTGAGGTATCTGGCATGTCATGAATTGTAACGCTAGGGACCGGCTCGTCACCTATCATGAAATAACCCTCCATTACAGGGAGCAAAGACTCGTCTATTCCCCACCACATATGTGCCTCTCGAAAGAACAACAAACTGTCTGGAGACAGCTCCAGGCTCGTCCATTCCCTTCACCGGCTTTGTTAGCCCTTATCCACCCAGGCCAATACAGGCCCGAATGCTCTCTTTGTGGGGCTCCGAGAGCCAACGTTGACCACATTTTATAGCTCTGCCAAGAATTCCAACCACCATCTCGCTGGAACCTCACGGACAAAGAGGGTTGGGAGATCGCGGTCTTCAGCTCCGAACCGGCCTCACAAAGGCGGCTGGTAGAGTGGGCTGGAGAGGTCGCCGCACGTCATGGACTGTTGGCCACCACCCGGGATCAAGAGCCAGACCAACCCTAGGCAGTGACTCATCCATAAGGCTCATCAATAAAGTTTTCACCTACCTACCTCCGTGCAACAGGCTAGAGGCGGATCGTTTTCACCAAAAGAGTCTGGGACCGACTTTGGCACTGTACTGTAGAGTAGCCCAAAGGACTTGGCGAGGGCAATTATTTTTTACTGATCGTAAAGTTCAGAAGAAAGATGTCTGTTAATTTAGAAAGCTGGTTTATCATACATGAGCGCAGAAAACATATTCTAGACTTCTTAATCGCCTATTTTCTGACTGTATATACGCAAAATTCTTGTGCATATCTGCAATTGTTTTGTCTTTGGTAAGATATTTTTCGTTCTTAAGCAAAGCGCATTTTTCTTTGTCATTGAAAAGAGAGCTCTATAAAGGGGCTATGATATGCGGCAGAAGAGCAGTATATTTAAATTGATGGGTCAAATTATTTATACACACACCACCCCAATATGGCCTGTTTTCCCGTGTTAAGTGTTAAATTTAGAACATAGTCTTAATTCACACAGTGACAGAAAATAGTACTGCCTCAAGAGTTACAGATTTGTTGTCATGCACAAATGTATATGAAGGCAATACAGAGGAAAGTCAGCTTGTCTCGATTTCCCTGCTCTGCTATAGTCGGATACAATTTAAGTCTGCAGTGAAGCTCCGCCCACATTCAGGACCGGCGCACAGAATTCCTCCACGACAAAAATGTAGGCCGTTGTTAAAACTTCTCTTGTCACCTAAACAAGAAGCTAACCATGAGAAAAAAGTTATAAGCTCTTGAATTTCGATACCTGGCTTGCTTAATAAAGTCAAATATTAAAAAGCTGATTTCGTTCACTTTTGTGACTGGTAGGTAGGTAAACTCTTTTATTGCGCCCAAAAACAGGGGACCAGTCAAAGGACCGGTTGCGCTGACTTAGAGGCTAGCGGAGTAATACAGTACGTTGTGGACCGTGGCCCAATGTTAACAACTGCTGTTTTTTAAAATTGTATCCTACTATAGAAGAGCAGAAGCTGCTCAGGCAGGATTTTCATGCAGCCAGGCAAAAAGAGTTCCGAGCTGTGGAAGCGCCAAGTAAGAATGCAGTAAAAGTTGTACAACGCTATGAAGAAATATTTCGAAAGAGCAAACAATAAATAAGCCAGGGCAATTAACAATGTTGACCCAGCAATGTTTGCGAGAAATGTTTTATTCTGGAAACAGCCAGTGGCATGGAACACAGAGCATACAAATTAAAGGACACGTGCAGTGGAGGTACACCAAGGCACAATCAGTCAAGTGTTCCCAAATTGAAAAAAAAATGTGCAGGCCATTGAACAACATTATTTCATAAACGAGAACCTGACCAATGTCTGGACAGGGTTCAAAAAGCAGTGCATTTTCAGTCAACAAAATCAAATTTCTGGGACATGTACTAACAATAACATGACTCGAAACAAATTCACACTGAACCGAGCAAGAGCCAGCTTGAAATCATTCACAGCCCCAAAAATTAAGGACAAAACATACAGTACTGGCTACCTCAAAACTGGCACTGCAGCATTGCATAACATGTCAAAACGACCCGAGATTGACAGTATCGCAAGACAACACCAAACCAGGACTCCCTTTCCAGGACATGAAGATCAGACACCCATACCATTCCCAACCCTCACACACAAAATGAGGTCCATTCTTAGGGGTATGGGAATGTTCGAAATTTCTGGACTGCAAATTGAATAAATTCCTGTTAAATTAGTCGAATGAATCAAACAGTACATGTTCAAAATTATTTTAAACGAATCGAATTTGCTCTCAGATTTTCAGATACTTTTCGAATAATTGACACAACGCTTGATTAAGCTCTACTGTATTTTTCTGCAATGAATCTCCCAAAAATTGCCCACATTGACGGCGTGTAACACTACTCATATTCTAATTGGAAGAAGTACTATTTGCACTCCCCTTACAAATTCTACTTCTATACAGATACTATTAACACGACCACACACCACCAACACCACCACCACGTCCTTCTCATCCACCTCAACACCTATACTACAAGTTACTGCCTCATACAATTTGATGCTAATGAGCATGTGCTTTTACACACATGCACACACAAGAGTGATCACAGCATGCCGATGAGTCCTCTCTCTTTCCTCGGTAGACTGGTCAACACAAACACCCACATGCACACATATTTTCTCCTTTCCACCCACGCACGCACAAAGGTGATCACAGCATGCAGATGAGTCATCTCTCTCTTCTCAGTAGGATGTGTATTACACATCCATTTGAAGTCAAACAGGTTCCTTTTTTCCTCTGAAGAAGTCAGCAGCGTCTTGCACGAATCCTGTTGCACTGCTCCCAGCATGTACAAGGAACAAACGGGACCCTTTGCCCCAAGGCGCTGCCAATCCTGCTGTTAAACCTTACGGGAAGGCATCCTGAGATGAATTCAGTCTTGTCCTGCCAGAAGTATCCTTTTGTGTGCCCTGCGTTGACCCAGGTTTCATCTAGGTAGATGATGCACCTGTAAATGCGAAGCAACTGAGCGCACGAGTTATGCTTCTATGTAAACAAACACACTGCAGCATGTAAGTAGGCAACGCACTGAAACAAACACACTGCTGACCACTGTCTCACAAACAGCCGCTCAAAGACAATCGAGAAAAAGAATTATCTCTGCTTTATTGCTCCATTGTTCCGGCTTATATTTCGCGCCCAGGCGGCATTTGGTAGCCAGTTTATATTCACTGTATGTTTGCATGGGGTGCTTGACTAATTCGGCAACATTTGAAATTTCTTCACTCGCGGCGACTGCGAACAAAAACTGCCAACGTTCTCAGCAGTAGCGCCAGTAACTCGCACCACCGGATCAACGGGCAGCGTACAGTGGGCGTTCATTCGTTCCTCCGGTGACGACGAGATAGCACTACTCATTGCAATGCTAAGACAATTTTGGCAGTTTTGTTGTTTTTGCTTGCCGCACCAACTGGGATTTAGCGATTAAATCTGACTCGTGCAGACACGTGCCCCACACAAACGTGGCGCAAAACTGGTCGTGAAACGTCACCTGTACGAAAAGGTCGGCAACAGCAACGTGGTCAAGACGATTTCTTTTAAATGTGTTATTCTGAAGCAACACTCACTGTTACGACTACGAGGTTGCAACGCTAACATCAAGCTCTATATGAAGCCAGTCTAAACGTGGCGCGTAAGAAAATAAACATGGAACGACTCGTACCAGCACTGTCTTCGGAATTCCTTGATCGCCCGCAGGCACCTGCGATGCCAGGCATGATGTCAATTCGCTCGATCAGAGCAAGGATTCGTTTTCTTTTTTCAAATGTGAATCCGACGTCCTTCATCAACATCCACAACGTCGTTTTCTTGAAGTTCGGCAGGTCGCCGTCCTCATTGACAGCCTTTAGCACACTGTCCAGAGTTGGGAGTTCCCTCTTGTACATACTGTGCACTTTCAGGCGGATGGCATGGACTGTGAAGCTGTCATTTTTTACTGTTCGCTAGCTTGAAATCTTCACGTCGCGAGGTCTTTTCTTCGGAGACGTCAAAGGCCCACACAGACGCTCCGCCTTGATTTTGGCAACGGTATGGGGAGACACTCCGGTATCCTCGCTCGCAGCACTTAGTGCTTCTCGAACAGACTTCTCCGGAAAAAGGGTCCTGGTACGGGATTACACATTTGCAATTACTTGCTTGGCGTGCCTTGACAGCTTGGATGTACGAACCTTCGAGAAAATGCGTACAGGAGAGGTGGCCGCGGCCGCTGTGCTGGACACCATTTTCTTAAGAGTGAAAGGGAGCCGGAAAAGTAAACACGGCGGTAACGGCGGCCAGGGTTGTTGTTGGTGTTGTTGTTGACAGCGGGAACAGCGAAAACGTGAAATGGAAAAAGACGACCAACGCAAAATACAAAATCACAGATCTCGATCGATTCGCTCGCAATAAAAGCGTTTTTTGTCACGCTTATGACAAATGTATTATTTACGAAGCCTGCCGGCAAAGCATTTGTTATTTTTCGCTCACCATAAGCAACGCACAATTTTGTGTCGGGGATGCAGGCAGCGCAAAAAAGAGCGCTAGCTTTGGCAGCGTTGCACATGATGTTTGAAACAGAGTATATGGTCACGCCTTCGCATACGCATTTCTGCACGTTTCGGCAATCTATAAGTAGGGTCGTCCACAGCTGTGAACTCGTACATCCCGAATTCAGATGACTCTTATCGTCATGAAAGCACCGAATTGCGTTGCGAATTCCTCGCGGTAGATAGGATCTGCTGAGTCGCGTTAGCGTGTACCATATGTCCACTCGCGGCCCGCGTATATACTGCCGGACAGAAAACCGTAGCGTAGTTCACGGTAGCAATGTCCATTGCTTGGTGGTGTGTAGGCTCAATTTTCTGTACCGAAAGCTACATTGGCCACGAACTTTTGATTTCGCTGTGGCACTCCTGAGAAGGAGGCACAGAGCCGTTGCTTAGCAACGACTCTAGCTGGCGGACGCCGCACGCTCGTCGCGCCATCTGACATGACGTCACACTGCGCGCATCGCCGCGGAGCCCGCCCTTACGCGCTTAACCGCTAACCAACGTATTCGGTGGCGCTATCTATGGGAGCCACTGAAACCTCAGCACACTCACTGAATAAAAAAAAAAACCTGCGTCGAGGCTGGGAATCGAACCAGTGCCTTTGGCGTTGGAAGCGCTACCAATTCACCATGACGGCTCTTTTTTTCTTTAATGCATGGAAATAGTGACGAAAAGAAAAGTTTAAGCGCGCTTGCGCCACAAAACACCAGACCACCCAGATAGGGGAGCCAGCTAGGCGGCGCTTGAAGGACCGCATATACTCCCCGCACCAGAGCGCATTGTTCACGATACAAAGATTTCGACGACACGGGTGATTCGGCGTGACGGTCCATCATGCGGCTTTTGCAGAGACTAAATAGTGCCAGCAACATAAATAGATCATATGGCGCCACACAGTTTTTCTCCACAAGCAAAAAACGGGTACCGTAGGGTGTGACGTCAATGTCCTTCTTAACTGTTCGTTGTAAAATATCCCACAAGAATATAGCATCAATGCACAGAATAAAACAATGGCCAATTGTCTCTGGCGTATTGCACAGGCGGCAATTCACCGTCCATGGCGCAAGCGGCTCCTTATAGCATGAAGCCATGCCTTCACAGGCAGCGTGGATGTGTGCAGTTTAAAGAAGAATGTTTTTGCGCAGAAAAAATGCACATTCGCCTAAGACGTTTTAAAACACTGGTGTCAAGGAACTCCAGAAAAGGCTTCTGATACAACGGTACAGAGAACAAATACTCTGTAAGTGCCTGAGTCATCTGCCCTCTGGATAGACTATAGAGGTAGTCTAAATAAAAGCGCACAGTGAGGAAATAGAAGGTGTCAGCAACTTCCTTAAGGAATCCCCATGACCATTTCGCTGTGGTCTGGAGAGGAAAGTTGTGTGCATGTGCCGTTACCATGGCAACCGGAGAGGAGCAGCAGGTGCTCTGTCACCGCGGCCGCGCGCCCACTCCACCGTAGGAGCCGTGCGTGACGTCACGCGGATGAGCAGTTGTGCGCATGCGCCGATACCATGGTAACCAGAGAGAGCCCACAGGTGCTCTGCGCGCTTCGTTGCCGCCTCGCCGCAAGGCGCTCTATCACCCGAACCGCGCGTCGCATGCTCAGCATTGCGTATAAAAGGCGGGAATTTAATGGGCGGCTGTATCACAACGTTTGATATGGATGCACAGGAGAGTCCAGCCGTTGCTAAATGGCGGTATAGACAAGAGAAGATTAACTCTTCTCGTCTAGTGGCTGTGCTGTGCTTAGAGGAGGCTCCGCAAACCCCCCTCCGCCCTTTCGGGGGCAAAGCAAGTTTCGAACACTCAGCCTGCAAAGGTGGTTCGTGTTTCACTGCAAAGTGAAGAGTTCGGCTCAAAGCTCGTACGGACTAACCAGCGTCAAGTTCAACAGTGCTGAAGCTCGATCCGTCGGAAGGGTCAACTTGAGTATCACTGCGGTCCTGGACAAGTCCGGTTTTTTCGGCTGTCCGACACTGTGTCCGACAGACGGCTCCGGACACGGACAGCCACGGACGACCACGGACAGCCGGAAAAACCGGACTTGCCCAGGACCGCAGTGATACTCAAGTTGACGCTTCTGATGAAGCTTCTGAGGAAGCATCGCTTACAGCAGTGTTGAACTTGACGCTGGTTAGAGCGTACGAGCTTTGAGTCGAACTCTTCACTTTGCAGTGAAACACGAACCACCTTTGCAGGCTGTGTTCGAAACTGGGTTTGCCACCGAAAGGGCACAGCGGCGTTTGCGGAGCCTCCTGCAAACACACACCCCTGAAGAAGCCGGGCGCCGGGCAGGAGTGGCTTGTACCCATTTTTACCGGTGGGTGTCCGGCGGTGGGTTTCGAACCAACCACCTCCCGCAACCGAAGCGGACGCCCAGGCCACTAGGCCACGACTGCTTAATCTTCCGATTAACTCCGGGGGGCCTGTGAGCTTGGTCACCGTGTTTTACTGCAACGTGGTTACGCGCTCATTGCGGCCTTGCAGGCAACGATCACGCTGACGGTGCCGCGAGGTCGGCGCATGGTGACACCTCCTTGCTCCTACCGATACCATTTTCTCGCAGTGATGGCGCGAGGCTCCTAGCTAAAAAATCCTGGCAGTCGCAACGCTCCTTGTGGTGTGATCCGCAGCGTCAATACAGACCCCTTCTACGTATCGACCCCACTTGTGACTTGCGCTTGCCACGCAGTATAGACCGACGTGATCGAAATTGCCTCCACCGAATTCGCCTGGCCGTTGCCTTCACTAAATACTGTTTACATAAAATTGGTGCATCAAGTAGCCCTCTGTGCCTCATATGTGGTGTGCCCTAGGATATTCAACATTTGATCTCCCGCTGCCAAGTCTTCAACAATCATCGCAAGACACTTTTAAGTGATTTAGGACTCCGACAGAACGGCCCCGTGCACCTGGAGCATGTCCTTGGACCCTGGAGGGACGCGACTTCGGGTGTGCGCGGGACAAAATTTTTAGTGTTTTTAAGAAACACGGGTTTGGTGGACATTCTTTGACAATCGTGTGCGTGCGTGTGTGCGTGCGTGTGTGCGCGCTTGATTTCACCATTCACCTTTTCTTTTTCTCTTTTCTTTTTTTCGCCATCGTCTTCCCTAATCTTCTCACAGTGGGCTGGCAGCAGCAAACAAGGCAGCATGCTAAGCAATCCTTTTTGCTTTGCCATGCAGGCTAGTGATTCCAAATCTGCACATTGCTACAGTCTCTTCTTTCACTCCCTCCTTTATCCCTTCCTTTACGGCGCGGTTCAGGTGTCCAACGATATATGAGACATACTGCGCCATTTCCTTTCCACCAAAAACCAATTATTATTATTATTATCATTGCTACAGGAGTGACGATCGCTTTCTAGTGCTGCTGCCCTGCTCACTCTGTGTTCAGCGTTTCCTTTCTTGCGTGATCGCATTATCAAAAGATCTGTTGTCTTGTGGCGGTGTTGAAACAAATCTTGGCCCGATTGAAAAACAAATGCGATCGGAATTGCTAGAAGGCCAGAGCAAGATTAACCCAACAATTAGGGGTCTGCAGACGTCTCAAAACATAACTGAAAGTAAACTTTCCTGTTTAACTCAGCGAATTGATGGCACTGAGAAAAAGTCGGGCCTAAATGTCTTAGCCACGAAGGTACAAGACATGAAATCGGCAATATCGGAATTTCACGAGCAGCTTAGTGCTGTTAGAAACCAGATAGACGGTTCAGAAAAGAGAGGCAGGGGAAATAACCTGATCATTTACGGAATAAAAAAGCTTAGCGAGGAGACTAGCGAGGAACTGGGAAAGGATGCAATTGATGGGGTTTTTTTTCTGGAACAAGGTTTAGCAGTGAGTGGTGTCGAAAGATGCCACATGGTGGGAGAAAAAGAATAAATAAGGCGCGAAAGGCCGTTTTGAAACTCCTCGACTTTTGTGAAAAAGCTTTAATATTACGATCATGCTTTTAACTCAAAAACACCAAAATCAGCTCAAAATCCAAACACCAAAAAAAGGTCAAAATCATTAGCTGAGGACTTTTCTAAACGAGTTATGGAAATACGGAAACAGGAGTTGAAAATCTGTGAAGAAGAGGGGAAAGAGGACGCCAGGCTTTAAAGCTAATCTATTATAAGCTAAGCGTTAATAGCGTACTGTATGGTTGGGATGAAACAAGAGCTCCTCGATTCAGGCTTAGAAAGAAATGAAACTGACTCCGGAATAAAAGACTTCGGACCCTGTAAATACTAAGAGTTAATTGCAGAAGTGTCATAAACAAGACAACTGAGTTGGAGGCCCTTCTGCTTTTGCACGACCCTGAAATAGCGGTTTTGACAGAAACTGGGCTTAACAATACAGTGTTTGACAGTGAGTTTGTTCACACTGGCTACAGTTCGTACCGAAAGGATCGTGACGGTAGAGATGCAGATGTCAGAATTTTGTTTAAATCATCCCTGTGAATTTTACCAATGCCTGATGTACCTGATGTATCCAATGCAGAGTGCATTTTTTGCACAAAATAGTGTGGAAGCATGAGATATATTATTGGAGCAATATGCAGGCCCCCAAACTCTACCGTTGCAGCAGTATAGGAACTGAAACAATAATTTTGCACGAATTTTAAACCCGATAATCGTATTATACTCTCAGCATATTTTAATTTGGCTGAGTAGACCGGTAAAATTTTTCACTTAAACATCACGACCCCCAAAGTGAAGCTATGTCTGGCAATGCTTTTCAAGTTTCCCCTTCGACTTATTGCAGATTGCAGAAAAAAAATAGCATATTTCAGGGCAATTCTCATCAATGCTCGACCTCTTTTTTGTTAGCCGATCAATTACTTCCAAAACAAAAAGCAAGATAGTAGATAAAATACAGGACCACAAAGCTGTACTGCTCACTACTACAGACGCCACTTTAGATAAGAAACCTGAGCATTCATCCTATCGAAACTTTTCTCGAGTTTTTATCGAGATACATTATAAGTATCTCGGACTCTTGATCCCTAATGACTTCACTTGGACTAAGTACTTGACTACATAATGGCTAATGTTAAGCACAATTGTTGTTCTTTCTGGGGAGAGCTTTTAGACTTCCTACTCCTTCTGTTTGACCGCTCGCATAAAAAAAAAACAATCCTGCTGATGATAGATTATGCATGCGCTATTTGGGACACTTTCACTAAAACTTACACTAATAAGATAGCAATAGTGCCAAGAAAACAGCTTCCTTCATTTTAAATAGATTTGGACGAGCGTAAGTGACATAACTGTTAACGAAAGCGAACTTGCCCCATTAACGCAAAGAAACCGTGTGTCACGACTAAAATTCATCTATCAATTTATTAACGGCCACTAAAAGACAGATCTCAGGAGAATAATTTCTTTTTAATCTGATTACGCTACTAGGCAAAGACATAGCCGCACTGTAAAGCCATTTGTCATGCGTAATAGCCGTTTTGGGTATTCTTTCCACGAACTGTAATTGAAGGGAATCTCGTAACCAAAAACCACGTTTCGAAATCAGCTATGTCGACATTTCAATTCAGTATTGTTTAAAAATCTGTTGGGCATGCTTATTCTCCAAAATTTTCAAGCTACTTTATTCTACTTTGTTCTTGTGTCCATTTCTTGTGCTATTACGTTGTGTTTACTTATCTGTATCCCTCCCTGTTAAAATTGCCAGTGGGGATTACAGTATAAGCACAATAAATATAGATAACAATGAAGTGCAGGGCACATGTATGCATGCAGTGCGTGCCAGAAGTAAAGGCAGAATGATATTTTAGGCCCAACTCGTAACTGTCTCGGTTTTGCCTCACGTATTAGCTCAAACACCTAACACACACGTACCCGCACACACACAACAATATAAGCATCCAGCCTCTTGTTCAACAGAGCCTTGAGGGCTTGCCTTGTATGTTTGTTACTAAGTAATATTGCGAGAAGTTGCAGACTAGGAAAAATAACTGGAATTTTAAAATGACTGTTAGTGAGGGTGAGGGAGGGCCGCCGATGTGAGGGTGAGGGCGAGGGAGGCCCCGCAAATTTTTTGTAGTGAGGGTGAGGGCGAGGGAGGGCCGGATAACTTTTCAAATTGAGGGCGAAGGTGAGTGAGGGCCATGGATTCAAAAGTGAGGGTGAGGAAGGAAAAGTAAAAATGAGAGCATTTGCCCACCTCTGTTTAGGACACGCAGGAACTTGGGCACCCGCACGGCCCAACTGCACTGAAACGTTCATGTCCCGGGGGCTCATGACGCTGGCAGCCCGACCTGTGACGATGGCTTGCTTGGCTGGGTCCTCGGAGCGCAGTAAGGTCGCCCAACCCTCCCAAGTGTTAAGGTGCTCCAGGCCCCGCGGCAGAGAATCCGCAGGGCAGAGGAAAAGGATATGATCAAGAGTGGCTTTGGGGTGGTGGCAGAGGGTACAGGCGGGGTCTGTGTGGACTTGGTGATAGCGCGAGCGTATATAAGGGAGGGTAGGGTGCGTGTTTGGAGGCGCCTCCAAAGTGTCTGAAAGTAATTGTTGAGGGAGGGATGGGGTGGGGGGTAGAGCCGACGCTCGCCTTTGCAGGTCTGCGTCAGTTCACTAAATGAATGCATGCGCTCCCGAGAGAACCTTAGATCGGAAGCCGTCGGTGCCCGGTTGAGAGAACCTCGGGCTAAAGCATTGGCAGCCTCGTTTCCGGGATTCCCGGAGTGGGCAGGTACCCATATGAGCTCCATGTGGTGGGGCGGGAGTGCGGCGAGGGAGTTCAGTATGCGAATTGCAGGGACGTGAACTCTCGCGCGAGCAAAATTTAGTATGGCAATTTTGGAGTCTGATAGTATACAACGGGCATCCGTGCGCGTGATGGCTAGGGCAATGGCGGCCTCTTGAGCCTCCTCCGAAGTGGCAATGGAGGTTATGTGAAGAGTGGCAATCGGTTGTAGGGAGGGGTTCGTGATGGCTACAACCGCGTACTCGCCTGTGCCTGCGGCATCCACCCACACGACATCCGGTTCCGTGCCATAGTGTATGTGAAAGGCCCGTGCGCGAGCTCTGCGGCGGGGTTCTTGGTAGGTGGGGTGCATGTTTTTGGGGAGAGGTTTAATAAATACGGTGGGGGACCTGGAGCTGTGTGGGATCGTGACTGGTATCTTGATGCCGAGGGTGGTTAGGATGTGTCTGCCGGTGGTGGTTCTCGCGAGACGTATGTATTGTGTCTGTCGGTGGGCCTCGACAAGCTCACTTATCGTCTTGTGTAGGCTTAGCTGGAGCGGTTTTTCGGTTGAGGTATTTAGGGGTAGGTGTAGTGCTGTTTTAAATGCTGTTCGGATCATGGCATCCAGGGTGGAGATTTCTCTGGCTTGGAGGGTAAGGAAGCGTGAAGAGAAAGCGGCTGAGGACGAAGGCATGAATGAGACCACATAGGTCATGCTCCTTCATGCCCCGGTGGTGTGCAAAAACTCGGCGGATTAAGTGGGATATCGACATCGCCGTCTGCTTGAGTTTGTCGATGGTGAGAGTGTTTTTCCCGTTGTTCTGGATCTGGAGGCCCATTACCCAGAGAGTGTGTACCTCCGGGGTGTACCGGTTTTCGAGTGTCATGATTATGGGGGCTGTGGGGCAGTTTCGGGTTGTGGGGCGGAGTATTAGTAGCTCCGACTTCTCCGGAGAGCATGAGAGTCTGATACTCCGCGCATGTGTTTGAGTGAGGGTAGCTGCCGACTGCAGAGTATTGCCGAATGCAGGTGTACATACGTTCACCAATGTCCAAAGAGGAGAGCGCCGCTATGATTGCTTGATGGTCTAGGCGACCAAAGGCCTTGGAGAGATCCAAGGCGAGGACAGCTTTTGCGTGGCCTGGTATGAGGGGTTCGAAAATATCCTGTGTGAGCTGGAGTATGGTTTCCTGTGCCGACAGGTGGGGACGGAAACCCACCATGCTGTGCGGGTAGAGGTCTTGCTCCGCCATGTGTTGGGTGAGTCGGACGAGTGCGACATGCTCCAAAAGCTTGCCCAGGCATGACGTTAGTGAGATGGGACGATGATTTGTAGGTGTTAGGGGTTTGTGTGGCTTGTGTGTGAATAAGATTTTGGCGTGACGCCAGGATCGCGGAAGTGTGCCCTCCTGCCAGCATGTGTCGAAGTACCTCGTGAGCTGGGCAATCGACTGATCGTCCAAATTGCGGAGCATGCTATTGGAGATACGGTCTACTCCAGAAAAGGAGTCAGGGCGGGGAGTCAGGAGGGCCGCTTTGACTTCTGCTTTCGAAATCTCCGCGTCAAGATTGGCAAGTTCCATTGCAGCACTGATAAGGAATTAGATGGCCTCCCCGCCATACTGTAGCTTGGGTAGGGTGAGGGTAGGTGGTTTGGGTAGGGAGTTCTGCGGTGTAGGTGGGTGGGATTGATGGGGGATTGGGTAGGTGCAGCGATGGAAGGGCCTGCTCTATTGTTTGGAGGCAGGTGTTGTAGCGTGCAAGACCCATCTCAAGAATGTGCACCATGCGCTTAAATCTCGCTTCAATTTGTTGCCCGAAGCGTTGGGACAGGTGGTCGATGAGGTGATTGAATTTGACCTCTAGACGCGCGTCCATTTCGGCGAGATTAGTGTCCATGCGGACCTCTAAGGATTGAAGGTCGGTCTGGGTGACGGGTGGGTGCTCTTGTACATTTTTTCCAGGGTGGGGGTGAGGTGGAGGTTTGGGAGTCCGATTGTTCCATGTTTTGAGTGGGTGTTTGAGGTAGCAGCGTAGGTTGCGTGGGAGGGACTATTGGCGGGAGCGGTAGAGGGGTGGAGGTGGGGTCTTGATGAGAGAGGTAAGACGACTCACTCTCAGGGCCTGGAGCTCCCAGTCACGGGGGCCGACCTGTGTGGGCGGGGGAGTTGAGGGCTTGCTGGTAGAGTTGAGTCTGTTGCCTGCTACTACTTTGTCCGCCCAGGAAAGTTGTGGAGACTCTTGGTCCTGGCGACGATGAGACGATGAGCGAGACTTGGAGCGACCGACGCTGGCGCGGTCCGCGTCTCGCTTCGGTGTGCGGGAGATGTGCTGGTGCGGTAAAGCGGGCGGTGAGCGGCGTCCCCTTTCTTTGCAACCTTTAGTACCCGTCATGTGGGCGCCTCCACAGACTATGCAGGCTGGGGAGCATGTCGGTGTGCCCTCTTGGGGGTGCGGCATACCGCATCTTGAACAGTTGTGCGTACGCTGAAGGGAACACACATCCGCGCGATTCCCTGGTTTTCTGGGGCTGTTTAACGTGCCCTGACGTTGAAGATCCCCAGGTGGTCGAAATTATTCCGGAGCCCTCCACTACAGCACCTCTTTCCCTCTTTCTTCTTTCACTCCCTCCTATATTCCTTCTCTTACGGCATGGTTCAGGTGTCCGCCGATATAAGACAGATCGGGAACAAAAACGCCTGTGGCTGCTGAGAACTTCCAAAAGCGACGTGGCCGCGGCGTGCGAACACCCAGTTTCTATTGCCCACATTTTAAGCTGGTCTTCGTTATCGTTTTCGTGATCTGCTTTACATCTTACCGGTACTCACCTCCGGGGCAGAAACGTAGAGGCTCACGAAAAGGGTTAAGCTTAAGTTAAGGACAACGCAGCGAACCATGGAAAGAAAACTATAGGTGTAACGTTAAGAGACCGGAAGCGGGCAGAGTGGGTGAGGAAACAAACGCGGGGTGATGACATCCTAGTCGAAATCAAAAGGAAGAAATGGGCTTGGGCAGGACATGTAATGCGAAGGCAAGATAGCCGCTGGTCCTTACCCGTAACGGAGTGGGTTCCAAGAGAAAAAGCGTGGCAGGGTGCGGCCGAAGAATAGGCGGGCGGAAGAGATTAAGAAGTTTGCACGAAAAGGGTGGATGCAGATGGGAAAGGACCGGGTTAATTGGAGAGACATGGGGGAAGCATTTTCTCTGCAGTGGGGTTTGTTCTTAGAGGCGAAACTAGACTCGAAAGCTGCCTACGCTTTCAGAGAATCTGAGCCATTTCCGAGAAATTAAGCCTATTCGCCGAAATTAGCGCAGCTGCCAACAGTTGACGTCTTTTCTTGTCTTACATCTGCAATTCACTCTCGCCCTACCATATGCTTTCTGTCCCGGTTAGCTCAGTTGTTAGAGCGACTGCTCCGGTGACGCGGTGGTCCCTGGTTCAAACCCCCGGCCGGGACGAACTTAACAGAAATTTCTGAGTAGGTTTTACAACAGCCTTCCTTTAAAGGACAAAACTCCTGATGATGTCAATAAGTGCTTAAATCTACAAAAAACCGATGAGGTCCCAGGTTCAACGTATTCACTCCTGGGGCCAGGGCTCCGCACGTCCTCAGTGTCGGGAACAAAATGTTTCCTTCCACACACAACACGCTGTAGCTGGTTGCACCATTTTGACATTGGATCAGAGCCAGCTTCGGTACACGCAGGGAGCTGCAGGCTAACGTCAATGCGCCTTTTCTTCGTGCGGCGAAATTTCTGCGCATGACTTTCGGCTGACCTTATGCAAATGTACAAAGGCATCACTCATTTTTCTGAGAATTATCCATCGTGCCACAATGGGCTCGTGGGAGTCGCTTACATGAGTCGGCGTTATAGTGAGCTAGAGCATTTGATCACTGTACCGCGTTGTGGATGCAGTCTTTGGCTTGGCTTAAATGCGAATTGGCTACACATGGTAGTGACGATGATGCTTAAGCGCTCATAATGCAATGTAGATTCTGGTCTACTGATGTCCTGGTAGATTCTGGTCTACTAGAGCAAAAGGAGCCTTCACTGGTTTTTTTCTTTTTAGTCTATATGTGAATAAATTACGTGGTATATGCTGGCCTTTGGAGTAAAAGAACCAAGCCTTCAATGGTTTCTTTTAATTATTTCTCGCCTATATGTAAATAGATATATTCTGCTCTTTCTCTAGGATCCAATTCTTTTAATAGGTCTGATTTATACTGTTATGCCTGAGTGGGGCAGGAAGACGCAGTTTTACTGTTTCTTTTCACCCTGAAATTAAGCAGGTGGCATCCTCGCCCATTCCTAATGCGTACCACCCTCATACTGCCTGGATGGAAAGTGTGTCACAGTCATGCGGGTGTCACAGTTTACTGTCACGTAGAGAGAATGCACATCGTTGTACAGGGAATCCGTCAAAACTGGTTAAAAACGAAGACCGCACGAATTAACAACAATTGTACGTTCATGTATTTATCGTATTGCAAACAGTCCAGTCCTGTACAATAAATATTAGCCAACCAGCCCCCATTTTCGCCGTGTTAGAATGCATGTGATGACGTCGCCTCGGCAAGAACTTTGTTCATCACTTACACTGCGATACGGTTGAATGTATGACATAGAACCTGGATTTCCATGCCTCTTAGGTTGGTAATAAGGGAGTAATTACTCCACCCAAGCACTAACATACGCCTATAAAGAAAGGCTATTATAAGACATTCTCAAAAAACTTCTCAGTTAAGTTCGTCCCGGTCGGGGGTTTGAACCTGGGACCACCGCGTAACCGGAGCAGTCGCTCTAACAACTGAGCTAACCGGGACAGAAAGCATATGGTAGGGCGAGAGTGAATTGCAGATGTAAGACAAGAAAAGACGTCAACTGTTGGCAGCTGCGCTAATTTCAGCGAATAGGCTTAATTTCTCAGAAATGGCTCAGATTCTCTGAAAGCGTAGGCCGCTTTAGTGTCTAGTTTCGCCTCCACGGCTAGGTCCGCGGAGGTATTCCTAGAATCCGCCCAGCTTTCCCAGTGGATTGGAAGTTACGAAGTCGAAACCCTCCCTTTCTTCTTACGCGGTGGAACATTCTCCTTTCTGGAAGTCATATCTGTAAAACAACCGCCAACCTAAAACCATACAAAGTAAAAAAAAATCTTTTTTATTGAAATGAATTTGCTAGGCAGGTCTCGTGTCAAGATGCTTCGGTAGATGACGCCAGCTAGCCCATCAATGCCTAGTTTCCTCTTCACTGTTTTTAGGCTACCTCCGTTCTTTATAGCATGCTCGATTCTCTTCATATTAAACTTCCTTATGTCGGCTACCTTGCGCTTATTTATTAACTTTGATATCTCCGTTAGTTCTATTCTATCGGTAGGGTTAGATGCCCTCATGTTTTGGCGCTTCTTAATCAGATCTTTCGTTACCTGAGATAGCTTCCCGGTATCCTTTCGAACTGTCTTACCGCCTACTTCTACTGCGCACTCCGTAATTATTGATGTCAGATTATCGTGCATTGAATGAACATCAAAATCATCTTCCTCAGTTAAAGCCGAATATCGGTTTTGCAGCGCTATCCTAAACTCCTGTGCTTTCCCTCTTACGGCTAACTCGTTAATGGTCTTCCTCTTCACTAGCTTCTTCCGTTCCCTCTTCAAGTCTAAGCTAATTCTAGACCTTACCATTCTAGGTAAAAACCATAGGTAAAAACCAGATGTATGCATTAAGAGACAAACAGGGCAATGTCATTAACAATATGGATAAGATAGTTAACGTAGCCGAAGAGTTCTACACAGACCTGTACAGTAGCCAATGTAATCAGAGTGCTAATGAGAAAGACAGCAGTGCAGAGCAATGCGTCATCCCGCCAGTAACGAAAGATGAAGTAAAGAAAGCCTTAGAAGCAATGAAAAGGGGGAAAGCAGCTGGGGAAGATCGGGTAACAGCAGATCTGTTGAAGGATGGAGGGGACATCGTGCTTGAAAAACTAGCCACCCTGTATACGCAATGCCTTATGACCTCGACTGTACCAGAAGCTTGGAAGAATGCAAACATTATTTTAATTCATAAGAAGGGAGACGCCAAGGACTTGAAAAATTACAGGCCGATCAGCTTACTATCCGTTGCCTACAAAGTATTTACTAAGGTAATCGCTAATAGAGTCAGGGCAACGTTAGACTTTAATTAACCAAATGATCAGGCAGGCTTTCGTAAAGGATATTCCACAATAGATCATATTCACACTATCAATCAGGTGATAGAGAAATGCGCAGAATATAACCAACCTCTATATATAGCTTTTATTGATTACGAGAAAGGATTCGACTCAGTGGAAACCTCAGCAGTCATACAGGCATTGCGTAATCAGGGGGTAGAAGAGCCTTATGTCCAAATACTGGAAGATATATATAGCAACTGCACAGCTACTATAGTCCTCCATAAAGTCAGCAATAAAATTCCAATAAGGAAGGGCGTCAGGCAAGGAGACACGATCTTGCCAATGCTGTTCACCGCATGTTTATAGGAGGTATTTCGAGGCCTGAATTGGGAACAGTTGGGAATAAGAATAAATGGAGAATACCTAAATAATCTGCGATTTGCTGATGACATTGCCTTGCTGAGTCACTCAGGAGGTGAACTGCAAATCATGATCAATGAGTTAGACAGGCAGAGCAGATCGATGGGTCTAAAAATTAACATGCAGAAAACCAAGGTAATGTTCAACAGCTTAGCAAGGGAACAACAGTTCACAATTGGCAGCGAGAGCCTAGAAATAGTGACGGAATACGTCTACTTAGGGCAGGTAGTGACAGCTGATCCGGATCATGAGAGGGAGATAACTAGAAGGATAAGAATGGGGTGGAGCGCATGTGGCAAATTCTCGCAGACCATGAGTGGCAGCTTACCAATTTCCCTCAAGAGGAAAGTGTACAACAGCATAATCTTACCGGTACTCACCTATGGGGCAGAAACGTGGAGGCTAACGAAAAGAGTTCAGCTTAAGTTAAGGACAACGCAGCGAGCCATGGAAAGAAAAATGATAGGTGTAACGTTAAGAGATCGGAAGCGGGCAGAGTGGGTGAGGGAACAGACACGGGTTAATGACATCCTAATCGAAATCAAGAGAAAGAAATGGGCTTGGGCAGGGCATGTAATGCGAAGGCAAGATAACCGCTGGTCCTTAAGGGTAACGGAGTGGATTCCAAGAGAAAGTAAGCGTAGCAGGGGGCGGCAGAAAGTTAGGTGGGCGGATGAGATTAAGAAGTTTGCAGGCAAAGGGTGGATGCAGCTGGCAAAGGATAGGGTTAATTGGAGAGACATGGGAGAGGCCTTTGCCCTGCAGTGGGTGTAGTAAGGCTGATGATGATGATGATGATGATGATGATGATGACCCCATCAATGGGCTGTAGCTATCGAGCATAAAAGCGCAGACCATAAAGGCGCACGTACCGTCCTATGGCAGAATTATTTGACGGCGTGACAAAGTTACGGAGGCTCCAGGGACCCCGGAACAGTGGTGGAAAGGAGGAAAATCGCCCCCCCCCCACCATTTTTCTAGAGGAGGCAGCGCCTCGCCCCCTAGGTGTCTCCAATTTCTTGCACTTGGATCAAATTTCTGACAATTGAAACACTTCAGTGCTTGGAATCTTTTCATGGAAACACAATTGGACTGAGCTATTTGGTTTCGTAGCCAGTTGTGAACATTTCGTATATGACTAACGTAAAACAGCCATGTCCCAACAGAAGTGGACTGTCTGTCCTGTGTACATGATCATGATTAGCAGAATTTAAACAAATTATGCAGAAAATTTTTATGCAACTGACCACTCCTCGTTTGTAATGCTTCCCGTCTATAAAGCGTCCCGTTCCACTTCATTTTATATTGTCGTGGATCTTGGCACTGTTTTTTCGTTCGCACTCAAACCCGCCGGCATGCGGCTTTATCATTTTGCTTTGTGACGCCAGATGCGACCAGACTTATCTCCATTGATCATGGCCAGGTGCAAATGCTTCCAAATTTTTCCAGATTGTTGAAGTTGCTTTTAGTTCATTATCTCAATGGTTCCTTGCCTCCTTTAATTTGACCGTGGCCAAGAACTGCAAGCATTCAGTTCTATGACCACCGAGCACGCTTGTGGGTATCACCGCCGTAGAGGCATTCAGTTCTTATTGGGCGAGTGTCAGCCCCTTAAACAGTTTCTTTTGAAAGTTTTTTCGTTGCCTTCCTGACTGCGGGAGTGTCGTCACCACGTTGTTGGTTTGGTTTATTGGGGTTTAACATCCCAAAGCAATTCAGGCTATGAGGGACGCCGTAGTGGAGGGCTTCGGAAATTTCGACCACCTGGGGTTCTTTAACGCGCACTGACATCGCACAGTACACGGGCCTCTAGAATTTTGCCTCCATCGAAATTCGACCACCGCGGCCGGGATCGAGCCCGCGTCTTTCGGGTCAGTAGCCGAGCGCCATAACCCCTGAGCGACCGCGGCGGTTCGTCACCACATTGTGACAATTTGCATCAACCTTTGAACATTGAAAAATAAAAATAAAAATTTATGTAAATGAGCATTAAATAACTAGCAAAATAAGCTCGAAGTCTTGCACCCCCCCCCCCCCCCCCTACCAATCAAAAACAAGTTCCGGAGTCCCTGGCAGGCTCCCCATATAGCCTTCCCTTCATTGTCAAAACAGGCTGTCATTGAGTGTAATCACATTCCGGGGCCTTATCTACGGCTTCGTCTTCTGCATTAATGTTTGACTTCTTGCTTTGCATTTGAGGAAAGGAGATGTAAAGTGTATGTGACAAAAAGGTTATTTATTCAGTAGAGAACGCTACATCTCGCTACATCTCGATACATCATTGACACATCTTGCGCTACCTCTTTACGTGGTCGACTGCGACCTGGCTTCACTCCTTAGTGCGGTAGTGCAAATCCCGTAGGTTTCTGCGGTCTCTACGTTGACGCATCTTGCGCTACTGCTTTACGTGGTCGGCTTCGACGTGGCTTCAATCCTTGCTGCGGTAGTGCAAGTCTCGTAGGCTTCTGCGGTCTCGACGCTTACGTATCTTGCGCTACTGCTTTACGTGGTCGACGTCGGCCCCGTTTCACTCCTCCTTCCAGCGGCGTACCCTCCGAAGTGTTTCGCGGTCGTACCGTTGGCGCACTTCCATCTGCCTTTAAGCGTGGCCGTTCTAGGCCCAGCTTGAATCCTTCTTTACCCTCCGTCGTTCCCAGCGGCCTGCATGTGTGGCGCCTGAGCTTGGTGACGTCCTCGGCACCAGCCCCACACCGCGGGCAGTGCAGCGGGTACCGGCGGAAGTGTATGATCTGCTCGTGCCTCCTTGCATGGACGCGTTGCCTGAACCTCTTGACACACTGGCCGCACTCGTAGGGCTTCTCACCAGTGTGAATCTTCATGTGAACCTTGAGATTGCCCGGCTGGGAGAACCTCTTCTGACACAAATTGCACACTGAGTTTTCCTTGTCAACGTGGGTACGCTCGTGCCTGATGATATGAGCCCTGCGTACATGAAGGGCAAGGATAAGCAGAATTACCACACGACTACGAAATTCTGCTCCCGATGCCTCCGTTACTAGGCACCTTTAGCATATCATCTACCTTGTTACCGTTACCGGTACTTACCGGTACCGTAGTACCGGGAGCCCGCGCAGCCAATGCACATTTGCATATTGCTTTGACGGCCCCAGTTGGAACCAGGTACCCGGCAGCTGCGCGTGCGCATGCAGCATCAGGACTAATCAGCGCGTGCTCACCGGCGGTGGGCGGGCTCCCGGTGATTCAGCAACAGTTACAAGGTAGACGGTAGGCTAAAGGTGTCTAGTTATGTCTGCACATCCCTTCCAAGGATATGGTTTTGCCAATGATGTTCACACCTTCATCTATACCACTGACGCTGGTGCCAGGCGCATCTTTGCCTGTTTCTGAAGCAGCTCTTCTGCATGAGCGAACGTCTCCTATTGACGTTTCGTTCCTAGGTCCTCGCTAAGGGAACCTCGGTAGACCCGTACTTCAGTTGTAACGTGAGCGACTCAGGAGTAATGCTAATCAGGCTTATTGAGGAGTGTCTGAGGCGCCACTGCTCAGTTCAGCTCTGCAAGTATTGAAACACACACGCGCCATGTCACGCTCAATTCTTAAGCGTCTAATAAAGGTCGGTGCTTATGAGGGGCTGGCTACGAGGCGACCAGATTTCGCGGGCGGCTCGTACACGTGCGCCAGTCCTCGTGAGAGGCCGCTACCAAAAGCACCAGCAGGGGCGTTTCGTACACGGGAGATTCCGACCGCGGCGGCTGCGTTTTTATGGAGGAAAAACGCTAAGGCGCCCGTGTGCTGTGCGATGTCAGTGCACGTTAAAGATCCCCAGGTGGTCGAAATTATTCCGGAGCCCTCCACTACTGCACCTCATTCTTCATTTCTTCTTTCACTCCCTTCCTTATCCCTTCCCTAACGGCGCGGTTCAGGTGTCCAACGATATATGAGACAGATACTGCGCCATTTCCTTTCCCCAAAATACCAATTATTATTATTATAGATTCACTCCATTCTGACACCGCAAGAGCGGCTTCGACCTACCAATTTCCATACAGCGGAGGCAGCAAATAACGGCCGCGGTTATAACGAACACTCGCTTATTACGAATGAAGGCGGCGCTATAGCAAAAATGTGTATAAGAGGAATGGCACCGCGTCTCAGATATAACGAACGACTGCAGCCGTGCAACTCGGTTAGGACGAACAAGGAGGCGCCGTGAACTCGACCCCGATGTCTAAAAACTCGCGCTTCCCGTGACCGCAGATGGCGAACAGCGCCACCCAGCCCCGGTGACATCGCTCTGGAGAGAACTTCGAGACACAAAAAAGCAACAAACGGCAGCATTAAAACTACAAAAACTCGCCGGCGAAGCGCGCGCCGGCGGGTTAACGCATACAACGCTCATCACTGCGTAAGGCTGCGCCGGCTGGGCAAAGCCTCTAAAGTGCAAGTGATATTAGAGCGGGGTCGGCAATCAACCAATGGTAGCGATTATAGAAGTTTGAATAGCAGTCACGTGACATGCCTAGCTTGCCCAGCCGGTCACGTGGCGTCACCAGCCCAATCGGCTCTCCACATTCTGCGCTGCCACCGTAAGTAGACAATGCCAAGACTGTGCAGTTGATACGTTCTGCGAGTATTTGCGCTAGTTTCATGGCCGTATAGACCCAGGCATGGCAGACGACGGTGACGCACCTGGTGTTTGTGGCAACGTGTCGTTATTGAGCAGCTGGCCAGCATGGGTGACTTCGTTAACGCCGACATCACTGAGCCACGAACTGATGAAGCACTGACGCGAAGTACGAGCACTCCCAGACTGTTAGGAACATTATGAAGACCACGACGCGGAGGTCGACCTATTGCCACCAGCCTTGAACGCTTCAACCTTAATTAGATATGTCGCATCCCTAAAGCAGATTGTTGGCGGCAAGGTTCTCGGCGGGGAGCACATGAACCCCGTGGACAGCTGAGAATGCACTTTGATAGGGCTTACTTTAAAGTGTCAGGCGCACGTAACTAACAAACTATATCTATTGTTTGTCTGATTTTATAATTTGGGTGTAATACTAGAAGTTCACTCACTACAAACATCGGATACAGCGAACACAATCAGGGCGACCGTGAGGCACGTTTGGACTGTAATTGTTAGCTTGCTGTAAAAAAGCGGGCACTGTTTCTTGATGAAAAATGAACACAAAGCGAGCACAACAAGCGCGAAAGGACACTTTCGAGTGGGTTACTGCTACTAGTGATGCTGATGACTGCTTTGTGCTTTGTCCGAAAATCGTTGCATTCGAGCGTTCATTGTGTACTTGTACGGCGACTTCACGATTTGTGCTTTTATAACATATGTACGCCTTGAAAAGGTGGCTCGGCATCAGAAAGGGCATTTCTCATGTTAACTAGCCACAACGGCGTCAAGCAAGGAACGGCGCCATAAAACGATTTAAGGCCTACCTGCCACTGCTCGTGTAGGTGCAGTACGCGCAGCTGCAGATTCCCTGCGTCCTATGCCGGCGTTTCCACCGGGTATGCATTTATAAGTTGTATTGTATAAAGAAGAGGCCTCCGCACTTCTCACAGGCGAGGAACACGCTGTGCAAGGGAACGATATTGACGTCCTCTGAAAAAGAACCAACCAGTGGGAGGAGCGAATGAGCACATGTAGAGTGAAGAACTGCCAAGAGAATTCAGTGTTCTTAATGAGTACTGTGGAAGAAAGGGAAAGGCCATCAGTAGTAATTTTTCACATCAGTTCCTTGGTATCAATTCTGTGCATGGTAGTCTCCTTAAGATAGTAAATGAATAGTACACCAATAAACTGAATAGTAAAGATATTAAAATCCCACTCATATCACTTAATCAAAAACTAGAACGACTGGTGACCCTGGCAGGAAAAACTGAGAGCATGAAAGAGAGTCCTAACTTCATATCTAAGAAGTTCGATGAATTTGAGCAAAAGTTTTGCCATCAAGAGGCTGACATTGAAGACCTAAAAAGAGGATGACGGAGTTTGAAGAAAAAGATGGCCTTATAGAGGTAGCCCAAGCCCAGTTGGAAATGGACATACATCACCTCGAATTCAGGAGCAGGCAGCTGAACTTAGAAATGGATGGAATAAAAGAAGCACACGATGAGGACCTGACGGCCACATTGAATAACGTTGATGATAAACTTCGAGTGCCTCACTTGACGGAACAGGAAATTGCACACGTTCATCGACTCCCAGCCAAACGTGATAAGGTGTTAGGCATCATTGTGCATTTCGTGAGGCAAGCGATAAGAAAAAACTGGATTAAGAATAAGAAAAACCTTAAGGAAAGCGATCAACCCATTTTCTTGCAGGAAAACTTAACATGCCGAAACAGAGAACTCCTTCAAGCAACGAAAGACTGCGGCAAAGATAAAGGCTATAAGTTTACTTGGTATGTCAACGGAAAGATTTTCGTCACAAAAAGTGAAGGAATGAGTGCCATTCATGTGAGGGGAAAGAGCGACATAGGGTCAGTTATAGCATTTTTGATCTTATCTTTCGTGTTTTCTTCTTGAAACATAACCAAAATGCATCACATGTGTTATTACCTGCCCAGCGACCTGAACCGCACTGCTTCGTGTGTTGCGCCGACATCGCTTAAAGCTGTTCACTTGAATGAACGTTCTGTAAAAAAACAAGACAATGTGTTTAGAGGAATTCTTTGGTGAGAGTGGGCGTGAGAACAGCACCAGGATGCGGCCACCTAATCCGCTCTGCTTCTTCGTCCAGGTTACGGCATGGGCTCTGTTCAGCAATGCGCCGCTATCGTCACCTACCCATGAGATCAGCAAGCTGCCCTGCTACTTCAACGACACTTGTGATGCCGCATGCCCGCAAGACAGGCACATTTTCATCGCCGTCCCTCCATCGCATGAAAGATCCAGATCAACAGCGACATCATTTGCTGCCTATAGAACAGCTGGCGGGCCCCCGGCGCCCTTAGTGGGCGTGAGAACAGCACCAGGATGCGGCCACCTAATCCGCTCTGCTTCTTCGTCCAGGTTAGTTCTGTTATTTCCCTGTACGCTAAGAAATCTAATGACGTGTGCCTGTTGCTGTTCCCACGCCCGGGAGTTTTGCTTTGTGTGTTCAGTGAATGCTTTGATATTGTAAACCAACTGCTGGCGTTGTCCGGGGACGTCGAGCTCAACCCTGGGCATAACACGAGGCATCAGGTACAGGACTCTCTTCCTGACGTCCAGTCTAAGCAGTTGGAAGATATGTTTGCAATACTGGAGACTTTGAACACGCGAACTGCGAAAATGCAACTGGACCAAAAGTCTTTCATAAAGTCTATTGATGATCTTAAGAAGTCCCAGCTGAAGTTAGAAGATTTGAGTGAAATGAACAAAAGATTAACTAACGTTGAGCGCAAAACTGTTACCATTGACGAAACCGAGAAGGAAGTACATCCTTTTCAGCAGTTAGTTGACCAACTCTCTAGTGAAAACTCTCAGCTGCGCGCGCGCCTGTCTGAACTTGAAGACAGGCAGCGACGCGATAACCTTCTGTTCTATGGCATACCTGACGCGCAATCAGTGTCCTGGGCTCAGTCAGAAGAAAAGCTAGTCAAGGTTCTTTCATCCTGCTTGGAAATTCCGTCCTCTGAAATTTTGATCGATAGAGCGCACAGGCTCGGTGGGTTCACATCGGAAAAATGTCGACCAATTATTGCCAAATTTTCATCCTTCAAGGTAAAGCAGAGGATACTGCTTAACTGTTCTAAGCTCAAGGATGAAAAAATTACGCTTAGCGAGGATTTTTCTTTCGCCACCCGTCACGCTAGAAAAAAACTGGTCGAATTTGGCAAATCCCAGCCGCTCACTTTCAAGCTTCGCTTCAATAAGCTTTACATAAAAAATAAATGCTACTCCTACAATCACTCTGATGACTCCGTTCATGAAATCCCAAGCGCTTTCCCGTTGCCAACCGACCGTTCTGAGGACCCTACGAATGATACCCACAGCGCCTCCGCGCCACCGACCGAACTTGTTACCAATTAGCACTGCGCGAGGGACAGTGGAACTAAGTCCCGGGCCATTACCCCACTATCTTTTTTGTTCACAAATATTCGCAGCATAATACCTAAACGAGATGATCTTTGTTCTGTAGTTGATGCTTGCGATGCTGACATTGTATGTCTTACTGAAACCTGGCTATCGGCGAAGATAGATAGCTGTGAAATTCTTACCTGTAAAAAGAGATATAACATTTATCGGTGGGACAGGGGTTCTAGATGTGGCGGAGGCGTGCTTGTAGCTGTTGCTGATACTGTTATGTCTTTTCCGATCCATTCTGTAAGCGCGTTGGAACTTGTACTGGTTGAAATTCGCACATGCTCTAGGAAATTGATAGTGGGCGTTTGATATCGTCCGCCGTCTACCTCCCCCACCTTTTTAAACGATCTTCATGATGTCATTCATATGATTACATTCCGTTATCCGAGCAGTCCCTTTATCTTACTGGGTGATTTTAATTTCCCCAACATAGTGTGGTCTAATGTGAGTTCTTATTGTGAACCTTTTTCAAGTGAATGCGACATGTTCTTGAATTTGTGCAGTGATTTTAACTTATCCCAGCTTGTAACGCAGGCAACTCGAATTCCACCTACTGCGTCTAATATCCTCAATCTGGTACTCACCACATCGCCAGATTTTTTCCAGCCCATATCATACTTGCCGGGGTTAAGTGATCACCTACTCCTTCATTTTGCTTTGACCTGCGCAGTTCCCCATCAACGTAACCACAGTAAATATATCCATGATTACAAAAATGCTGATTTTGATGCTATTAACCTTGAACAGTCTGTTTTTCTAGACCATTACTTGCTAAGCTTTCATGATCGCTGCGTGAATGCTAACTGGAGCCTGTTTAAAGAAAAAGTTGCTGCGCTCACTGAAAAATATGTTCCATGCTTAGTCATCACCTCTAACCGTCAATCACCATGGTTCACTAAATCGCTAAAACGACTCTGTAATAAGAAAAAACGCATGTTCCGCTCTGTAAAACTAACCGGTTCCCAAGAACGTTGGACTGCTTATCAGGCCGCGGCCCTTGAATATAAAAGTGCACTGAAGGATGCCAAAGATTTGTTTTTCAATGACACATTACCTTCCCTTTTGATAAATAACCCTAGGCAATTTTGGAGCGTCGTTAACATAAAAGACAATTCATCCATCAGCCTTAAAGACTCCAGTGACCAACTAATTCATCCTAATGAATGTGCAAATGTTCTAAGCAGTGTATTCGTTTCAGCTTTTTCCAAAAATCAGTGTTCGGTAACCCCTGCATATACCAGTACTGACTTTTACCGATGGATTCTATTGTCTTTGATCCTGCTGGAGTGGAAAAAATAGTCGAAAAACAAAAGGTTTTTTCATCATGTGGTGTTGATAACATTAGTTCTAAGTTCTTGATTAATACCAAAGTATACAGCGCAATACTACTCTCTAACCTATTTCAGCAATCTCTTGAAACAGCATGTATACCTGATGACTGGAAGGTTGGGAAGGTCATTCCCTTGCATAAATCTGGTTATCAACATTCCCCGCATAATTATCGACCCATCTCACTTACCTGCATTCCGTGTAAAATCATGGAGCATGTTATTTACTCTCACCTTGCATCGTTCCTTGATTCTAATGCTTTTTTACGGACAGTCAACATGGATTTCGGAAGTGGTTTTCTTGCGAAACACAGCTTTTAACCTTCACACAAGATCTAAACTCATTCCTCGACAGTGGTTCCGTTGTCGACTGCATATTCCTCGATTTCTCAAAGGCGTTTGACAAGGTCTCTCATCAACTGTATTTTTTACACTTTGTAAACTTAACCTCCACCCTAACGTTCTTAGGTGGCTGCATTCGTTTCTCACTAATCGTTCACAATTTGTCACCGCTAATAATGCTTCTTCCTTCACTTCTCCAGTTGGATCTGGAGTACCACAAGGCTTTGTTTTAGGGCCCTTGCTTTTTCTTATGTATATATCAATGACTTACCTGACAATCTATGTTCAACAATAAATCTTTTTGCTGATGACTGCGTCATATACCGCAAAATTAACAGTGACTCTGATATAGCTCTTCTTCAATCGGATATTGATCATGCTCTTGAATGGACTAACAAATGAAACATGGAACTAAACATAAAAAAGTGCAAGTACATGCGGGTTTCTCGTCGTAACACCACATTGCCTTCATATCGTCTTAATAATTGCAGCCTTGAGTCTGTGCCTTTTTACAAATATTTAGGTGTCTTCATTTCCCATAATCTTTCTTGGAAAGTGCACATAGACTATGTAACAATAACGCTAACAGCATGCTGGGCTACATACGCCGTAACTTTAATCTTTCTTCTAGCTCCGTAAAACTGCTTCTCTACAAGTCGTTGGTTCGTAGTAAACTAGAATATGCTGCATCTATCTGGGACCCCTATCAAGAGACACTAATATACCAACTCGAATCTATACAGAACCGTGCGGCCTGTTTCATTCTCTCGAATTATCACCGTAACTCTAGTGTCAGTGCCATGAAATCAAGGTTATCACTCCCACTACTGTCGCAACGTAGAAATATATCCCGCCTTTGTCTATTCCATAAGATTTACTACGATAACCCCATCCTTAAGAGAAAATTTATAACGCCACCTTGCTACGTTTCAGCTCGGATCGATCATCGTCATAAAGTTGGTATTCTTTCATGCCAAACAAACCACTTTTACAACTCATTCATCCCCAGCACATCGGCATAATGGAATCACCTTCCCCGATTGGTCGTCGAAATAAGTGACCATTCTGTGTTTAAATCGCCTTTAACTAACTTTATGGTAACATAGTACATGTAATTCTTGCGCCCTGCCGTTTATTCTTTTCAGCTTATGTGGTAGTTCAAACAGACCTGGTCTGCGTGGTATGCTTGTTTGCGTGGTATGCTTACTTTTATGCTTACTTTTATTCTTTGCTTATAATTTCGTGTTAAATGACTGTTAATTTGTTTGATTGTATTTGCTCTAACCTACTGATTTGCGCGAGCCATATTTTTGTTCACATTTTTGTGTTACTTGTGACTGCTGTTCCTTTGTTAGTTTGTCTATTGTACCCCACTCCCCTCTGTAATGCCCTCGGGCCCTGAGGGTACTGAAATAAATAAATAAATAAATAAATTTTCGTTCCCTTTTTCTCTGATCATGCTCAGTGAAACATGGAGTACAAATGATTTTGACATTTTTAGGATGACCAACTATACAACTTGCTACTTGAAACCCTCTGGTCTCCGTCGGGGTGGAGTAGCATTATTGGTGTCTAATGACATTGAACGCGAAAAAGTGGACTCATATAGTCTACTTACTGATGATTTTGAGGTCCTATTTGTCTGTACCGACAGGTTCGTGTTTTCGGTTTGCTATCGTCCTCCGAAGGGAAATGTGGTTAAGTTTTTTGAAATTGCACGACTGCTTTGTTTCGTTTATAACAGACGGCAAATACACTCTAATAGCTGGAGGGGATTTTAATATTGGTACGTTGAGGGACAATTCTTTGGTTAAAGACTTTAACCCTGTCTTGGCATTGAATGGCTTCATTAACCTTGTAACCGCTCCAACTAGAATTACACAAGCAACCGAGTCTCTTCTCGATCTGCTGATTACGAACTCCCCCCAACCAAACGCTGACAGAGGAGTAATATCATGTGCACTCAGTGACCATCTTCCAGTGTTTGTATGTATGTATAGGACTGGACCGGTAAAGTACCGAAAGGAAAAAGCTATGTAGTAATATATAACTAATGCTACGCTCAGTTTATTTCAAAGTGCACTGCCACAAGTTAAGTAGAATATCACTGACGATACCAGTGACGTAACTGAGGCTTACAATAAGTTTCTCTAAGTATTTACGCAACTATAACATTAATTCTTCCCATTAAAAGTGCGTGGAAAAAACGTAAAACTCGCAAACCCTGGATAATATCTGAGTTACACCATGAAATTAAACTGAAAGAAAAGCTCTACGGGATCTTTTTAAACACATGTCGAGCAGATGACTTCAGTAAGTTTAAGAAATAGAGGAATAGGTTAACGTATGACACGCACAGAATACCACGCGGCATTTCTCGAAGTTAAAAATGGTCGCCACGATTTGCAGTCGTCAAGATTAAGTTGCTTACTAAGGCGCGAGCAACCGCACCCTGCCCCACGAATATTAAGGCTTGATGATAAAGATATATTTATAACCTGAGTCTTAGTGTTCTACACATTGGCCGGGCAAGCTTACCGGCCAGGTGCAGCCGCCATTTTCGATGCAGTACACCTTGACCCCGTGATACGGGCCGAAGTGCAGTCCCTTGGGCAGCGCCTTCAACGTGAACACTCCAAGCGGGGCACCCTTGACTGTCGAATTACCTGAGGTCAGTAACTCGAGCATGCTCTTACCGACGAGAATGGCGTCTCGCGATTTCACCTGCGTATATTATTCCGCCGTGTTCACCAGCCGCTCCACTGCAAAGTGGCGGCTAGAGCATACAGGTTAAATTTTACAGCGCTGGCTGTTAAAGACGGATTGAAGTGTTTCGCGCCGTAATTGCAGTCGTCGTCGTCATCCCGGCGCGAATTTGCGATTTAGTGTCCGGTAGCCCCCCCCCCCTTCAAAAAAAAAAAATAAACATACGCGTGAAAATGGGTTGACTCGTGCAGCCCGCCAGAAGAGTGAAGTTGGCGTTTCTGAAGTGTGGTACAGATAGCTGCACCGGCCGAAGCTTGTGTCCACCAAAAACGCATGAAAACGCTTACACGGAGTGGTGATTAAGTATGTATAACACATAAATTGACGTGCATTATGATTTGTCGGGTGATTTCGAACGCACATGACGTGATCAATTTTTGGACTGAGTATTGAGTTCAAGCAGGTATCGCTGTTTTCTAAATGTACTTGACATTTTTTTTTCAAGATTTATACGATTTACATCGTGCATATCCCGAAAAAGCAACCAAAATACAGTCGAACCTCGTTACAACGAAATTCTTTATAACAAAACAACGGATATAACAAAGCAATGACGATTCCAGTTGGAACTTCGGTCAACATGGGCTATACTGAAACTATGGCTATAACGAAGTAACCACCGAGCCCTTCAACGTCGTTTACAACTAGGTTCAACTGTATGCCCATCCGCTCCATACTCTACATGCTCCACATGCTCCATCCGCTGATACAAGCCGAATGAGTGACAAGGCATGCTTCAAAAATAGTGTTTTTTTTTCGAACAGATGCATGCATCCCGTAAACGTCTGCCGCCGATAGCAAAATGTTCTAACCACGTACCAGAAACATTCTTCATACTGAAAGCAACCTTCCGCCGCTTTGCAGAGAAAAACGACCATCCGGCCCCCGACCCCACCCACACCACTAAAGTGTGTTGAGGAACGTCGGTCACGTGATGGGCGGTCGCCGCTACATAGGAAAGGAATTCCCTCCGATGTGAGTACGTAACAAGGACATGCTTCACATCTTCATGAGCAACGGCGTGCGCGAAAAGAATGAATACTGGTTTCTCATTATGTATCGTATATTAGCGAAGCAAGCAGCTAGGGGCCTTTGCATGTTCTTTCTTCTAATTACTGCGGTATCAATAACTATATGCACTCCTCCCTGCAGGCCTCTGTTCCAGTCTCATATCAATCGCGAATCCTACACTTACGTTTTTCTCGTGCTGTTCTTCCCGTGAGGATGGCTCTTCGGACAGGTCCCGACCGCTGCTCACAGGAGCCTCCCAGTGGTCCGGAAGCGCATCGGCGGAACTCGAAGGCGGGCTTTCTCCGTGAGTCTCCCAACCGGCCTCGAATGCCTGCGTTAGGCACGCATGCATAGAGTGGCAAGAAGCAATGTTTGCTTTCAAAAGACCAGGGATGGCGATCGCTGGTAGTTGTAGGTTTACGGGGCAGCGAGGTTTAAAAGTTGTTTTTAGACATGATGTTGGGCTGGAAGGTTCATAGTGATTGCAAAAAATCTGCGTGAAGATGATGGTACAAGAAAAGAGAGGTGTGTCCGTTTCTGTGTCTCTTTTCGTCCCGTCGTCTTCGTGCAGTTTTTTGGGCAAGTAACGTTGCAGCCTCTGCATCAAGGTGAATCAAGTTCCAAGAGATTAAATGGCTTGCCCTGCTTCAGAAACCACTTCCTAAATGTGGCATGTTACCCAGAAGTTCTACGGGAGACTTAGAACGGTGATGGTTTGAGCTAATGGGTAATTGAAAAACATGAAGGAACAAGACACAAGCATTTGTGTCCCCTCCCTTAGTTGTTTTGCGATGTCAGCTATCTTCCGATTCTCAGCGTTTTAAAGCTGCCGAAAGGAAACATTTCGCTGCACTTAGTATGGTGCTGAGTTTCATGCACTCAAGCATAGAAAGGACGAATCCGCAATACAGGATTATCGAATTCTGCGAGGAGACCTATATATAGTAAATGGAAGGACAGTCTTGCCAGTTAGAATACGGAAAGAATGAAACTAGGGGACGTGCGATGTCAGTGCACGTTAAAGAACCTCAGGTGGTCGAAATTTCAGGAGCCCTTCACTACGGCGTCTCTCATAGCCTGAGTCGCTTTGGGACGTTGAACCCCCATAAACCAAATCGAAACTCTGGTGACGCTTAAGCTACCTTTAGAGTGGAATGGTATAGCATTAGATCACATCTGCTACAGTTTCTGCTGCAACTTTCGTGCGTGTTTGCGTCATTTTCTCTAAAGTTGCCGGTGCACCAATCGTCATATTCGGACTGCTAGCTGCAGATAGCTGTGCTCACAACGTATTGCGCACGTTGCGATGACGCCACAGGGTCACGTGACCACTTTCGGCTAATCACCGAATTTTATGACATTTATAATGGATTCTACTCCTTACGTAAACACTAATGTCATCGCATTGATATTTCGCAACATATACTCTTTTCATTAACGAATGCCGTCATCCGCCGTGCGGTGTCGGTGCTTTACTGCTTAGTTAGTTCATTTTGGGCCGCGATTGCACCCTTTAAAAATAGAGAGCACCTGCCAATGCACGCCAAGAAAGGTATTGTAAACGTCCGTGTATGCTTCACTTACCTTCCTCTCCACGTCGGCTAATGCGGTGTCAGTACGGGCAACCGTTCTGCTTCCATCGCAAGCTACAAAAACGATTTTAGGCATATTTTTAGATGGTTAAAGATCTAAAGCGTAACAGCTTTGTTGGTAAACCACCTAACTAAAAAGGCCAGGTCTCGGTAAAAAAAATACTGTTCGTATCTTCAAAATACTGCGGCATCAATAACTATATGCACTGCTCTATGCAGGCCTGTGTTCAAGTCTCGTGTCAGTCGCGAATCGTAAACTTACGTTTTTCGTCAAGCTGCTCTTCCCATGAGGCCGGCTCTTCGGGCCGATCCTGCGTTCCGCTCCCAGGAGCCTCCCGGTAGTCCGGAAGCATTCGGGCACAGGCGGGCATTCGCTCTGAGTTTCCTTCGGTCGCACGATCTGCGTATACATTGATTGTTATAATGAAGTCTTACATTATGCACAAAAATGCGACCATAAACGGTTTTCCGCTCAAAAATGCTTTTGTCAAGAATTTCTGTGTACAAATGTTCTTTTTTTTTAAAACTGTCTTCTAAAAAAAGGTAACTACGGCGTCTCTGTTTGAACTTGCTGCCAAATATTCGGAAACTACTGGAAAACCTAACAGCGCAGTCGATTCGTTTGGAAGCAATTTGAACATGTACTACTTGATTCGCTCAGCGAAATGAATACAAGGGCATCCGATGAGCTATCTAAAGATTTCGGATATTCACCCACCTCTACTGATGAGAAATGTTGGATGCACGGAGGCCGCACTAAGCAATGCTAATTGCAGCTAACAACTACAGGGTAAACTTAAAAACAATTAGGAAATTTTAGAAAATAACGGCAGTTGTTAATTTATCGCGTTTGTTTCATGACATGCGCCAGCGTAGCCGGCATGACCGCTTATAAGCGATCACAGTATCTCACAAAACCACTTTTTTAATCACTTACTTTACCCGCGAACAACGGGTAGTGAGCGTAGTCTCTTCTCTCGTGCGCAAGGCCGACTGGCACATTCAATTCATGCACGAATTTTCTGTTCTGCACAAATACGCAGGCCGGAACTCCGAATAGTCTAAAGAAAGTCGCTGCCACACCAGTCACTCTGACGATCGCAAAGAGCCTAAAGGCATTGAATATTAGCGCCCAGAATGTGCAGGTGCAGGAACAAACGTTTAGCGATGGATATGCCGCTGGGACGCATTCGTTACGGTGGCAAAAGGCTGACCAAAGATCCCGGGATCGTGTCATGCCGCGTGTACCGACTTAAGGAAGCTGGTGAAGTTCAAAACGCCCATCCGCCGAAATTTTGGTGCAACATATTGAAGCCTGACTGTTCAACGTTAATCCAGAAGCGCAAACTGGACGCCTTCAGACCTGATGATATTTGTACGACCCACATAATTTCTGTTGCCAATACTTCGCAAGTTGCATAACGAGAGAGCAATATACAAAAAACCCACTCTAAGTGACAGCGGCGTTGTAGTCACGCGCATAGAATCTTGGGTAACTGCCACACGGGCCAAATATTTGTGGTCTATGCAAGTGCTTTGTTTGAGTTCCGTATTTACACGCATTACAGACGCTCTCGCAAAACGGGCGCCTCTGCTTGCTTGGCTTTGAAAATTGCTTTTTTTATTTCACGCAATAGAGCGCCCCTTCTTTTTGCGCACGGCCTGCTGATGGCAGCAGCGTATGCCAGGGACGCTTCTATCCGAATGCCGAAAGAACTACGCCGTACTATAAAAGGCGTATCTATCGATTGTCGTGGCTGCCATAGCTCACCTTATCGGACGAACAGCCAGTACAAATGCCCCGCGAGGGATCTGTGAACCATTAGAAACAACGCCTGGTAACGCAGGGTTACCCTTGACCATCTATCTGCCTTACTGCGTAATATAGCAACTTGCTGCCGTTGGGCTTCTCGTTTAGTACTGCGAGTTGTGCTAAAGTGAACTCTAGTTCTACTGTCCTGGAGTTTATTTATCGGCAGCCACGTGAGTTAATAGGCTCGGCTTTAAAATATAAGTAGCCGACTGCGCTCCTGACTATGGAAGCCGGGCTCAAGAGTTTTTTTTTTATTCTGAAGCTGTGTCGTACCGGATGAAGTGCTTATTCCACCAGCTCCGCACAGCTCTTGTCGCTTTCAATTTTGTTTGTCAATATATTGCTCGACGTAATATACGCACGCCTACAATTTTCAGATATTTTTCCCGAAATAAATTATGCGAGTAAATATGGCATATAAGCAACTATGATGGAACTCTCTGCCCGAACACAAAGTCATAAATCTTACAACGCAGACCTAGTTAAAACTCTATACGGATGAAGTGATCTGTTTATGTCCCACGTCAGAGGTTTTTATCGAAAGCACTCTTCTTCGTTGTTTCTTCCCGCGCTTTAAACGGAAATGGAGTCTAGAGAACCATATACGATTCCAAAGACATCACCATCAAATTCACCATGTCCTATGCCGTAAAATTTCGGTATTTCGGAGCACCTCCAGGAAGGGTAAACGTTTGAACGCGAATTTTTCTTATTAAATTAACGTATCTTGCCTCGTAACTTATTGTTTTTGTGAACCTTAACTTTATCTAACTTTCCCAATTACCCTTTATCTCTTACGGCCAGGTATGCGCATGCAACGTAACGCGAGAGCAAGGCGATAGGAGTGCAGAATGCAATCTTTACCGAACTGTCATTCCGTACCACAATCTCTGCCTCGTCACTGGATGGACCTCGAACAAAGTGTGAATGCACATGAATCAGGAGAGGCGAAAAGAGGAGACACATCCGAAAAATGCTGAATCATTTCAGGTACAGTGTCAACTGTTCAACAACCAAGCGGGCGGGGCCTCGCTCAAATGTCACATCCAGAAAATTTGGACACTCTCTACTAGCTCCCTCGTGAGTCAGTGGACACCTCAGTAGCGCTTTGTGGCACAAGGAGGTGGTGTTCACCTACCGCGCTAAGCGTTACACAGCTGCTATCGTACCTCTTAAATTGCTTTTATTAAATCGCTTGTACAAAGTTATTATAGCCTTCACTGTAAAAAATTATGACGTGCACTTAAATCTGTACAAGCGGAAATGCGAAAGCTTTGCGAGTTCCATTGCGGCCTCTATTACTTAGTAATGTAATTAATTATTTATGGTTATTTTTCTCGATTCGTTTAATTGAGTTATTTTCTGTCAGTCAATTTATAATACATAACTATGTAGTTTTGTCAACTTTCATGAATTACTTTATTGATCATTCAAGTAATCAAACAATTAGTTTATTAGCTAGTAACCAGTCAATTACATTACAACGTTTAGTCTTTGCTCAATCGCAGGAATTACTAATAATTCACTAATTTGGCGCATTACACGGAGCAATTAGCGAAATAATTTGTTCATTATTTGATCAATAATTTTATCTAGCAATGTGGTCATTTAAACTTTTCATTGAATGTACATTAATCATTACAAATCATAATTACACGCTTACTAGACGATCGACAGTTCATGAAAACACGCTCTGTCCACTGCCCGTGGTGACACATCTTGTCCACGCCACTCATGGGGCAACAAATGCTTTCGCATTAAAAAAATGGCTGGGGTTCAACGAGGATTCAACGTAGTTAACGGGCGACAGCTGTGTTAAATATTGTCTCAACTGTCTCAAATTAAAGCTCAAGGTCAGGTACGCAATGGTCATAGTCATATGACACAAGGTCAAACTACCATAGTTATCGCCATATAACCACGTAGTTAAGTCCCATCCATATGAAATCGGACGCTGTACCCGAGGAGCACAGGTCTGACTCTAAAACTCGGCTACCATGGGCGCGGCCTGTCAGCAGCGTCGAGCTGCGGGGGCTCAGGAGGCTCCGCCAGAGATAAAACGCGAGCAGATACACGAGCGAACGCGGCTACGTGCGCATGCAAGAAACACCGCACACGCGCGCTCCAACGTTACTTGCAGACAAACTAATATACAACGAGGAGACAACGAAGACTGCACATATTCAAAAAGCTGCCCGCATAACGTTACGCTCTACGGCTGCCGTTGTACCCCCTAAATGGCTTATAACAAAGCTATTACAGCTTTCGCTGTAAAAAGGGTTTCATAAGGCAAGAGCATGCTTACCTAATTTGGCCGCTGGAGCGTAACCTTTATAGAGGTTCTTGAATCGACTGTTGGTGTGGTCCGACCGCTGACACAAATATTCTTTCGGGAAGTGCGTCCGTTTTCTCAGGAAGGGTCTGTGGGTAGTTGCTTATGAAAGCAAACGGGCCAGAACAGCCAAAATATTTAGGAAAGAAAGAGAAGAAATGCATCGGATGCTTCTTTAAACAACAGAGGCGAGTTATGTATTGGCCTGCTACTTAATGCGATATTACACTTGTGTGGGCCCGCAAGCTGGTCTATCTGAAGCGCGGCAGCATATTAAAAATGAAGGGGGCCCAGTGTCGGCTGTTTCACGAATCTACCCACGTTATACCGTGCATCCTAAAGAACTCCGCAGGAGAAGACATTCTTGTATACTTATAAAAACCAGACACGAAGCTCACCCTGCGATATGAGGCAATCAACTGATTGTTTTCTTGACAGGCAATTGCAGTGAAGAGGACCATAATTGGCATTCCCTGTTTAAAGCAAACCCACTTATTCTGAGTACTTTCTAAAATAGCGATCAAAATATTCGACAACACACAAAGCAACCAAGGCCTCATTCCGCTGACGAAAGCTAAGAAAAAAATGCTTCTCACAAATGGAACCAAAGCTAGAGAGAGGAAGCATCTTGGGTGATCTCTGCCGAAACGACAACACGAACTTATCACTATGGGTGTCTGACGCCTTAACTGCAAGCTGAAAAGAGAGCAAACTACCCAGCCTCCAAACCAAGCCGCATCACTGTTCCTTATGTCAAAGGCAGCAGTGAAATGCCGGGGCGCCTGCTTCAAGAGCAGGGAATGCAGGTTTGTCACGCGTCATTTTAAAACCTCGGGAGATTCAAGCCTCGGCCAACATGCACTAATGCCGAATTTCTTTCTCTGTGCTCTCGTGCAGCATTCCGGGATCATCCAGCCGATTTTGAGAATTCGAGGGTCGCTAACTCAAAAGCCAACCCCACTGGTGCGATAGATTTAAGAGCCTTGGAGTATGCAAACACGCCAGGCAAGGTAAACAAATCTGCAGGCTGTCTTCCATCACCGTACACCACGAAGCTCCGAATAGCGCCTCGCGCACCCCATCCCGTCAAACCTGAAGATGCTAAGTGTGCCCCGAAAGGTGAGTTCTCTCTTCAAGTGACTTTGGACGGAGTGTCACTCTACTTTCTTTCTAAGCTGAATATGAATGCATTTCTGTCTTTAAGGCGGTGAAACTGCCTGTTCATATCCTTCTCCTCATAAGCATATTATTTAATACCGTACTTGCCAAATGGCTCGTTGTTTGTACACCATGAAGTTACTTTGAATGGAACTGAGAAAAAAGCAGAAAGAAAGGAAATCAGAGCTAATGCGACAGTGCAAAGCAGACGTTCAGAAGAAAAGCCGTGCGCGTTGTCGCACTAATTAAGGATTGGTCGGCAGCGTTCTGAAGGTCACACGTTCACCCGTGGAATGAAAACGACCAAAAACCATATTTATATTTAACTATATGAGGTATTAGCATGCCTGAAATGTCATCATAACACGTAGGAATGTAAATTAACTATGGTTTAAATAAACTGCTGCAATATACTGGAAATCAAAGCCATGAGCCATGGGTTGCAAGTCAGATACGCTATCCCTAGGCCAAAGAGGCACTTTCGTTTTTACTTGGTTAAGGGAAGGGTTCGAGTGTCTTCTTGTGTTTCACGTGTTCTAGTGTGCCTGCCTAAGTATGCTAATGACTATATGTGATTAGAAAGAGACGTTAATTACGAAAGAATGGAGCAAATAATCATTAACGCTGTGGCGTACGTCATACCCTTAAGGCATAGCTTTAGTGTCCCTCTATTTTTTTTAGCACGTTGCCTACAAGGTCCATCCGGCAGTGTCAGTTTCCTAATTACTAAGAATTCTGCGACGGCTGAGTGTCACTGGGTCGGAGCGCCAAGGCAGAATTATAGCTTCGCCTTACGGCACTTGGACACGACGTGTCGCAGGAGCGGAAATACTGATGTCCGAAACCACAAAATCCGCACCAGCGCTGGAGGCGCCAGTTTTAGACGTGTTCGCTATGCATGCTTCCCATTCGAAACTTCCAGCATAGATTCTGATTAACAACTTACACATATACCTGCTGAGATGTTTCCCCAAGGTGGAGTATATTTGTAATAAGGGTACATTACTCACTGGCATTCACCCATACGCAGCCATACGACTACAAAGGTTAGCTATACAGCTTTCTCAGGAACTTCGCGGTTGAAGAAAAATTCGTCCTGGTCCGGGGTACGAACCCGGGACCACATATTAAGCGGAGAGTCACTCTATTACTCCCGTTTCGAGCATGTCGAATCCCCCCGTCCCCCTCTTTCGCTACCTCTTGCTCCCGCCTCCGCTTCGGTCCTTCCCCAGTGCTTCCTACTGCACCACTACTCCTGGCTGGCAGAAGTGATGACGGAGAAACGTTTCCTCCTGCTCACAACCTTAGCAGACAGGATGCCGAGCCACCGAGCCACAGCCAGCGTTTGCAACTCAAGTCGCCGGATCTCATCGCACTCTTTTGTGGCATAAGATTTCGGAGCATACAGTGCCTGGTCACATAGCATCTCCAAGCCGAGTGCCACAACTAGGCTTCCTGTAGGCAAAAGCACACAAAACCAAAAAGCACGCATTTCAAGAAGTATAAACGCAGCCAACTATTCTCCAGTTTCTGTTTTGGCGTGCTAGAAACACAATGCTATTCAACTACCCCAGAATAACAATGATGCTTTCACTGCACGCCTGATTTGACAAATATTACAATGATGATACAGCTCTCGACAAATCAGTCAAACACAACTAAGGTTCTAGAAGCGATGAGAAATTATAATTAATATGATTTAACTTATAAAATGAGTACAAACTTTCCTTTCCTTTATTGATCCATCCTTTTCGACGTTCCCACCGTAGCGCTTCTTGACGTCATCCGGGAGTTTACGCCATGTTTCGTCCGAGAAGTATGCAGGCTTCCAGCGATAGTAATCTTCAATGGGAATTTCTGATAATGACATGAATAGAAAAGGAAGAGCGCTGACAAATGTCGCACACGAGTTTAAGCATTTTTTTACATTACAAAAAATACGCGCGCAATGCGGCCCTGATGATAAGCCATGCCACTGCTTCCTGGCAGCTACAGCTTCTCAGTGAACAGTGAACCGACGCTGCTGCAGTGAAGCAGGGTAGAGTCCGAGCGGGAGTCTCTATAGATTATCTAAGCAAATGCAGCATTTCTCGCATGGAACACGCCTGTGCGCATATATCGCCATGCACGACCCAATGCTTTAAAGGACACTAGCTCACATGAGAGTTCCCGCAATGAAGACGACAGCAGCACTGTAAGGGGCTGTCTGAGGAGAGGGGGTTACGAACGGAGGCAAGCCGTTTTAATCGCGGGCACCTGCGTCTACCCTGTGATCGTTTGACGGAAAAAAGTGTTGAAAATTGAAGCGCCACAATATCTGGGAAAATCAAAAACCATGCGCACCTTAGGACTTATGTCCTGGTAACGCTCGCACCAGTCATCTTTCAAGTGGCTGCTGTCGACACACAAAAATGTGGAGAGTAAATGGCGTCAATTGGATCCAGCTGCAATGATATAAATTTCAGAGATAAAGTATACTCTGTGTGCACTGTTTACAGCTAAGGAAGCTCTCTTTTGATGCATAAAGTGTGGATTGTTGTAAATCAACAGGCCTCGTGGAGAGAATAGTAATTCTAGACCTCACTCTTCTGAATATTCGGACCTACACAGACGCTACAAAAGCCCCTGTACAAAGATTAAAAGGAGTCCCCATGTGCTCTAAAATTTGGACAAAGGCTGTGTCGGTACCGGCGCCACATCGCCACCATTACCTCTCCGCCGCTTTCTCGCGCCCGCGCCGGTTTCTGCTGCAATTCGCCGTTTAGATTGAATACATTTCAAACCTGGCGTTCGGCTCGAGCGCCGATGCCCTAGCCCCGCCTGTAGGAACCAAGTATATAGTCTCTTACATACCTAATGCGTGGTGCATGTCCGTAACATTCCTTCTAAGCTCATGCCGAACACAACCAAGGGAGAAGACACGGAGAGGACAAGGGAAACAAGTGTCCGCCTTTGCCACACGCCGCGAGCTACCGGGAGCAGCTTTTCCGGGAAGCAGACAAAGCGATGATCTCGATGATTACAACGGCTATTAATGTCAACAAATATCATGAAAATAACAGTACTGCTGGATCATGTTGGCGTATATTGATAGATGAGTACTTGTGCAAAGGGGCTCAGAATGCGATTTTGCAGCGATAGCTTTTAGTGCAATTCTCTCGTTTCGTGGCATGCAGAAGTGTCCTCATAGTAAGACAGATGAAATCATTTAAAAAGCGGCGTTACTGTTAGAGACGCGACAGGCGACTTCAGGTTCGGTATAAAGGCAAGCTTTAACTGCGCATCATCTAATGTTATCGACATGCTTCAATACTCCTCTTGTCCTGTTATACTTAGTGGCACAGGCAGGGGCATATTGGTTTACATTCTTTTTCTGGCTGCCCCACCATACTTTTTGTCCGAAAAAATATATCGAGTAAACCAGGCAATCAATGAGCGCCCGAATAAATGTCATCGAGCTGACAGCAAGAAGCCTACAGAAGGCAAAGGCGGAAAAATTTATTCATCATCATCATCAGCCTGACTACACCCACTGCAGGGCAAAGGCATCTCCCACGTCTCTCCAATTAACCCTGCCCTTTGCCAGCTGCATCCACCCTTTGCCTGCAAAATTCTTACTCATCTCCCCACCTAACCTTCTGGCGCCCCCTGCTACGTTTACTTTCTCTTCGAATCCACACCGTTACCCTTAAGGACCGGCGGTTATCTTGCCTGAACCGCGCCGTAAGAGAAGCGATAAAGGAGGGACTGACAGAAGAAAGGAAGGGAGAGGTGCCGTAGTGGAGGGCTCCGGAATAATTACCACCACCTGGGATTTTTAACATGAAAGGAGGGGGCTGACAGAGGAAAGGAAGAAAAAGGTGGAGGGCTCCGGAATATTTTCTACCACCTGGGATCTTTAACGCACACTGACATCTTGTTTGCCCCGCCGCGATGCATCGCTCAGTGGTTAGGGCGCTTGGCTACTGATCCGGAGTTCTCAGGTCCGATCCCGACCGCTGCTGCCGCGTTTCGATGGAGGCGAGACGCAAAGGCACCCGTGTGCTGTGCGATTTCGGTGCACGTTAAAGGTCCCCAGGTGGTCGAAATTATTCCAGAGCCCTCCACTACGGCACCTTTTTAATAATAATAATTGGTTTTGGGTGAAAGGAAATGGCGCAGTATCTGTCTCATATATCGTTGGACACCTGAACCGCGCCGTAAGGGAAGAGATAAAGGAGGGAGTGAAAGAAGTGCCGTAGTGGAGGGCTCCGGAATAATTTCGACCACCTGGGGATCTTTAACGTGCACTGACATCGCACAGCACACGGGCGCCTTAGCGTTTTTCCTCCATAAAAACGCAGCCGCCGCGGTCGGGTTCGAACCCGCACCTTTTTGTTCCTTTCTTCTGTGATGACCCCCCATAATGCGCAGGTCCACACGGGACGGAGAGGCAATGAGACACCGTATGGCTCAGTTTAAACAAACAGATATATTCAATAATTATACATGATTAAGATTCAGAGGCTGGGGCGTCCGAGCTTACGTGCCGACGACTTCATGGGCACGATGGAGGGGCTCCGGAGTTGAGCTCGAACGGTTGCTGGCAGAAGCTGCACGCCGTCGGGCTTCGGCGCTGAAGGCCCCCTTGGCGAACGATGTCGTCCTGAGCGTGCTTCTTCGGTACTCCTTGTCGACTTTTATATCCTCTTATCCCCACACTCCCTAGGGTGAGGACGCCCACGCCGGAGTGGGGGGGGGGAGCTAGGGCTTTCACTTGGGCGCACAAACACACCACCGCACTTATGGTCTCGCCCCCCTCACGTGTTGAGTCCGAGGGAAAGAAGGTTGTCGTCGAGGTAGCGCATAGCGTCAGCTGTGGTAAGGCGCGCTCTGGCCCGCTGTCGGTTCCCGCGGGTCACCGGCCTCCGTTCTCCATCAAATGACACTCGCCCCTCAAGGCCGGAACGCGAGGTCACTAAAAGGTCGGGAAAGTGGTCCCTTGTCCTGGGATGTGCTCAGGAGGGTTGATTGATGATGCCCGCCGTCTTGCCACGGGGCCATGCCCGCCGAAACGAGGCCCCCCTGGAACGGCCACGGCAATTGGGGAAGATAACGCCCGTCTCCCCGCGGCGGCGGCGGCGGCGGCGGCGTTCGTCTCGTGCCGACACTATGGAAAGGGGGTCCGGTTGGGCTTAAACCCCTTCGTTCTGGTCGTCACTCTCAACAAGTATGGCTCGGTAATTGATGATGCCGCTGTCATCTGGGTCGTCTCCGTGCGGTCCACGGCGGCAGGCCCAAAAGCAATCTCACTCAAGTTGCTTGCAGCCATATACAGTAGAAACATGAAAGGGGGTCCGGTTGTGCTTTCGCCGCCACTGGGGGCTCCGTCTACGCCGCGCCGTCGAACGCGGACGCTCGTAGCACACACAAGGAACGTCACACTCGCTCACCCTCCAGAAGAATGTTCTCCGAACATTTGAGTCCATGCAGCTCCCCTTGTCTTTCTGAATCGCCTCGCACAGTGCGTCCGACAAAACACTTTTCGCTGCACTCAACACCACTGCACAACATCATATGCCTCCGCTGTCATAACTGGCCTCTCCAGGGGCAGCACTGATCTTCTTTTACAAATAAACATTAAACTCAGCACCCAAGCCTCTCCTTTCTAGTCCAAACTGGGCGAAATAAATTTACCACAGTTACAAAGGAGCTCCCACTTCTAGCACGATCACGGCACAGACAAAAATATAGATAACGAAAGGAAGTAGGGCAGGTTCTGCCTGCGCTCCGCATGCTCTCCTGTGAAGGTGTTACTTAATGACAGAAAGGTTTAACTACCAACTCCTATAACTTAACACATAAGCACATAGCAATGTTATGAGCTGCGGCATTACACAATTCTAACCAGTTCACAACTCCGCTCTGTTTACGCCATTAGTCCGACTTAGCTTTCCGATTTCGCAGCGGATATCGGCCTTCATGAGTCATACTAAGTAAGTCTGTGACCCTTTGTCTGCTTTGGGACTCGCGAGGGCTCGTGGCAGGAGCCTCTCCTGGCGTTATCTGCGCGGCAACCTCGCGCGCTTCTTCTTCTAGCAATGCATGAAGTAAATCCGGTGGCATTCCGGCCGTCACCTCTGGCGCCTGCCGAACAAATGCAGGAGAGGGCGTTTCTTGCGAACTATCTGCGCGCTCCGCTTCACTTCTGTCCCCATCAAAATCCGCGCTTTCCCTTTCCTCATTTCGTGAATACTGAACCGGTGCCGACTTGAGGCGATTTGCGTGTATCCTTATCAAGCGCCGGTTCACGTCTCGGACTCTGAAGTTTACCGGGGAAAGCTAGCCCAATCTGCCTTTGGCAGTTTTCAATGTACACGCTGTCCCCCACATCAAACGGCGCGTCTCTAGCACTGCGATCGTGCACCTCCTTCCTGCGCTTCGCCGCTTTCTTTAAGGCCTCCTTTGCGATGTCCCTCGCCACTTGCAAGCGCGATTCTAGCTCAACCTTATAGTCGTCCAGTGAAGCGTATGGGACACGACGGGGGCCCTCTGGCACTTCACTAGGCTGGTCCGGGTCTCGGCCGTAGAGAAGAAAGAATGGCGATTCGCCCGTGCTCTCGTGTGCTGCGGAATTGTAGGCAAACATTGCATACGGGAGCCACAAGTCCCAGCCCCGCTGGTCGCGCGAAACAAAATGCGACAGGAACCCGGCCACGGTTTGGTTCAGTCGCTCCACCGCGCCGTTGCAAGCCGGATGGTACGGTGTTGTCTGCTTCTTAGCGATCTTAAGCAGCTCGCAAACTCTCCTCATTAGCTGCGACACGAAGTTCGTTCCCCGATCTGTCAAGAGTTGCCTCGGGGGTCCATGTCGGAGCACGATCTGTTCGACAAATGCTCTTGCAACCGTGTCTGCCTTCTGATCTGGGGGTGCTACCGCTTCCGCGTATTTTGAAAGGTGATCGACAAATACTAAAATGTACTTGTTTCCGGAAGTGGTCGTGGGCAATGGGCCCATTATGTCCATACCTGTCCGCTCGAAGGGAGCCGAAACCTCAGGGAACGGCTGAATTGGAGCTGGTCTTCGTCCCTTGGGTGTTTTTCTTTCGAGACAGGAATGACACTTCGCACAGTAGTCTCTAACATCCTGTCGCATGCCACTCCAAAAGTACAAACGCTCCACACGCCTGCGTGTCTTCGCTACGCCAAAATGACCGGCGCATGGCGCATCGTGAAACGCGCGAAGAACCCTTTCTGTCCACGACCGAGGTATGACGACTCTCTCCCAAGCGGTTTTCTCTGGTCTCCCTTTCCTGGTTGGCCTCGTGCGCCGACACAGGGTGCCGTCTTTGCCAATGAAATAACCTAGCTGTTCGGGGTGAGACGGTGTGCCCTCTAAGCTTTCGATTATTCGCTTCAGGTCAGGATCTTTGCACTGCTCTGTGCGTAATTCAGCGGGGTCGACTACGGGGACAAACTTATCTATAGCTGCCACGGCAGCTGTGCGGCTGAGTGCATCAGCATTCAGATGTGTCTTTCCTGACTTGTGCTCAACTTCAAAGCAGTATTCCTGCAGGTGTAGATTCCATCTAGCGAGTCGCGAGCTAGGGTCCCTGACACTCATCACCCATTTCAGAGGATGGCAGTCCGTGACTAGCTTGAATTTGCGGCCGTAAAGGTAGCATCTGAAGTGCTTTACTGCCCAGACAACGGCGAGGGACTCCCTTTCCGTAGCTCCGTACTTTTGCTCTGTGGGGCTCAGCTGTCGGCTAGCAAAAGCAACGGGATGTTCTTTGCCCTCGATAACCTGAGATAGCACGGCACCAACTGCGAACTTTGACGCATCTGTGGCCATAACGAAGGGCAAATTAAAATCCGGGTGGCGCAACAGCGGTGCACTCATTAGCTTCCTTTTCAGGGCCCCAAAAGCATCCTCCGCGTTTTCGTCCCAGCGAAAGGCGACATTTTTGGCTGTTAAGGCGGTGAGCGGCTTAGCGAGCTTGGCGAACTCCTCTATGTGCCTTCGGTAGTAACCAATCAGGCCGAGAAACTGCCGGACCTGGCGGACGCTAGTCGGGGAGGGAAAATCCGAGACACACCTTAGTTTCTCAGGGTCCGGTCGCACGCCGTCAGCTGAAACAACGTGCCCGAGGTATTTCACCTCGTTTTTGAGGAATTGGCACTTAGAGGGCTTCAGCTTGAGACCCGCTCCTCTTAGTCGCACCAAAACCTGCTCAATATCGCGCAAATGGTTCTCAAAACTGTCACTGTATATGATTATGTCATCCATATACACGAAGCACAGCCTCCCCAGAAGACCTGCCAGGATAACATCAGCGGTTCTCTGCCAGACAGCAGGGCTGTTGGCCAGACCCATCGGCATTCTTTTCCATTCATAGTGCCCTGAGGGCGTGTTGAATGCCGTTTTCTCGGCGTCTGCCGGATCCATTGCTATCTGCCAGAATCCCGCCGCCATGTCCACTACCGTGAAGTACCTGGCAGAGCCCAGCTGAGAAAGCGTCTCCTGTATATTGGGGATGGGGTATGGATCGATGCGAGTTACGGCATTTAGTTTGCGGTAGTCCACTACCAATCGATACGAGCCATCTGGCTTTTCTACCAATAGTGCTGGTGCTCCCCAGGGTAACTTTGAGTGTTCGACAATGCCGCGATCAATCAGGTCCTGCACCTGCCGCTCCATCTCCTCACGTTGGGAGTAAGGAATCCTGTACGCACGCTGGTAAACGGGCGATGAAGTGCCGGTTTCTATCCTGTGCTTTATAACGCCACAGCAGCCCAAATCCAGGTTGGACGCGGCGAATACCTCCGAGTAGTCATTCAGCAAACCAACCAGAGCCTCCCTCTCCCTGGATTTTACGTGAGAAAGATCGAACGACACCTTTGGAGCAGCCGAAGGACTAGCATGCTCTACAGTTGCGAGTACCGTATCGGTGGGCTCATGTTTCTCTATCGCAGAAGTGAAGAAAGCCAATGTTTTGTTCTTGGGGAGGCTCAGTGGCTGCTGGCTACAGTTAACCACCCGTAGGGGCACTCTGTGGGCGTCATTAACTGTCACGAGGCACGCGGCTGCCTTCAGGCCATTGCTGAGAGAGTCGACCGGCTCAAGCACTCCCACGGCGCCGCTCTCTACATCTGAAGGCACAAACGCGTACAAAATGTGCTCCGACCAAGGAAGGACGACTGCCTCATCGACCAGCCTGACGGCAACCCGCGAATATACCTTCTCCAATGATCCCACTGTTTGACGGGTGTCAATATCGGTAATGCGAATCTCAGCCCCTCTCCTGTTCAAAAACGGAACTTTTGAGCCGCCCGCATTAACCTCTTCCTCAGAGAATGAGACTACTACCTTCCCTTTTCTCAAAAAATCCTGCCCTAATATACCTGACACTCCGTTTGGCAGAGACACCGTGTCCGGGCATACGTAGCAGGGGTGCTCCAATGCAATTCCGCCGAGAGAGAAGTGTAACCGGTAGAGTCCACTTATGCCAAGAGGATCCCCCGTTATGCCTACAAATTTGGTTGCCATACCACCAGACGCTTCCAACACATCGCGGTCCCCCTTCCTTCGAAGCGTGTTAAAACTGCTCTCCTTAAGCAATGTCACCTTTGACCCCGTATCTATCAACAATTCCATGCAACAACCATTTACCTTCCAACGCACAACAGGGCATGCCTCGTCGGCCACACAAACTACCACCACCTCATCATCCACTGCTCCCTCCCCACGCTCCTCAGGCTGGGGAGGACTATCTAGTTTTTTGTCTCGGTATCTGGAGCCCCGCTGTAGGCTTGCTTAGGGCGTGTCTCGCCTGCTTCTCTTTTAGGCTCCCCACGGCGCACGTTTTGGCAGAACCTGGCGATGTGTCCGCGACCCTGGCAAGCGAAGCATACGATTTCTTCAAAATCTCGCATACCGCGCCTGTAGCTTTGTGGCGGTCACCGGTTTCCAGCGAATGGGCGCTGTTGAGCGCGCGCTTCAACCTGGCGTTCCACCTGCTGAGATAGCAGCTCTTCTGGAACGTCACATTTCTTTCACTCCCTCTTTTATTCCTTCCCTTGCAGTGCGGTTCAATAATAATAATAATTGGTTTTGGGGGGAAGGATGTGGCGCAGTATCTGTCTCATATATCGTTGGACACCCGAACCGCGCCGTAAGGGAAGGGATAGAGGAGGGAGTGAAAGAAGAAAGAGGTGGTGTAGTGGAGGGCTCCGGAATAATTTCGACCGCCTGGAGATTTTTAACGTGCACTGACATCGCACAGCACACGGGCGCCTTAGCGTTTTTCCTCCATAAAAACGCAGCCGCCGCGGTCGGGTTCGAACCCGGGAACTCCGGATCAGTAGTCGAGCGCTCTAACCATGAGCCACCGCGGCGGGTCATTGCAGTGCGGTTCAGGTGTCCGCCCATATGTGAGACAAGTACTGCACCATTTCGTTTCCTTACTTGGTTTTTGGGGAAAGTAAATGGCGCAGCATCTATCTCATACATCGGCGGACGCCTGAACCGCGGATAAAGGAGGGAGTGAAAGAAGAAAGGAAGAAATAGATGCCATAGTGGAGGGCTCCGGAATAATTTCGACCACCTGGGGATCTTTAACGTGCACTGACAGTTTAGCATTTCTCACCTTCATTTAAATGCGGTCCACGCGGCCGGGTTTTAAGATCGCAACCTTGGGCTCAGCAGCCGAGGCCAGAGTGAGCCGTCGGGCGGGTACGCCTTCCGGGTTTGTGGTGTTTACGCCTGCTAGGCAGTTAATGCTCGACGAATACCGCGCAGGTGCTGTTCGCCAAGCGATTGCGTATGTGCGGTATCGCCGTGGTGACCGTTGACATGGACGACTACAACGGCGAATGCGGCCAGCGCAATGTGCTGCTGGGACAGCCGCACAACGCGCTCAAGGAACTGGACCGGCCCATCAAGAGGCTATCGGCGAACCTCAGCCTGCCCGAGTCAGCGTCGTCGTCAACGACCGCCACGTCCCGGAGGACTGCTGCTACGGCGAGCACCTAGATGATTCCGGTTAGGCCTAGAGGGCACATGACAATCGCTGGGTTCAGCGACTGCGAGAAGCGTTCACTCTGCGCAGGGATTCATTTCACTGCATAGGGCCTCGCTTACTTCGTGGGCCCAGATTGAATGAATTCCACGTGGATGTAAAATATACGTTTTACATTGAAGCCAAGATGCATGTCGGTCTTTGTAGTATGCTGGCGTGTTTGAATGTATCCAGAAACGATTCATACAGCGAAAGCTATCTGAGTTGAACAGAGATTTTACACCCCGCACATTATAATAAAGAGGACTTTTCTTCACAGACGGCAGACGAGAAGGGTCTGCTAGCAGATGGGCTAAGGCTACTGGCCACTGCCTTTTTACGCGCCCAGAATAGACAGTCGGTTGTGAGGAAGCTGTATTGGTGTACTCCAGACTGTTTTTCACCATGTAGGGTTTTGCAGTGTGCGTGGAAATAAGAACACAGGTGATTTTAATGCGATAGCTTTAGGGAGTTCATGTGGCAGAACATTTGGCGTCGGTCACAGGAAGCGAAAAGTCCCCAGAGAAGCAACCTAGAAGGTAGATGGGCCAGCTAAGTCATGTCACCTTGTGGCGGCATCACAACGTGCCCACAGGACTATGCGCTAACTGCCCACCGTGGCAGTTATATTAATGATTGGTTGAGAGAGGCTGCTGAGAAGAGCAACCTGGATCGCACATGTCCCACCAGTGGCAGCATCGGCCTTCACAGGTTAGTGGCGCATTGCGTAACCGCTGCCCCACTGCGCCAGGAGCGGTATGAGGACTCCCAGGGTTCTATGAATGCTAAGTACAGGATGCCCAGTTTTGTACATATGGAGAATTGATCCATTAGCTTGCGCATTATACCCTTAAGGCGAGGCTTGAGGGCCCCCTCAGTTTTTGAATTTATTTTTGCCTTCTTTGAAATATGGTTATTGCAGCTGGGATATAACTCTCAAACTCTGCTGCAGTGGTCAGATAATACGGACATGGAAACCTTCAACGGTATTTATTATACTTGCAACAGTAGTTGCCATTGATACTCTGATGGCAGTATCATGTGCAGGTTGGTTTGCATCAGCCTTGTTACAGCATGTTGCATCGCTTAGCATTTACGTCCACCACGCAGGAATGTGCCGGAGTGCTATATGCACTGTTGACATGCGCAGTGCCCAAAGTAGACACTGGACCAAGCACCATGTTCATGTTCCGAAATGAGATACAGTAAACAAGTCAATTTTTTTCAAGCTTAATATTTGACAAATTCAGGTAAAGTCGCAATACCTGAATATTTCGCGAGTGCTAAATTTTGGAAATGATAAGTGACAAGCTCCTTAGTGCTCCTTTTTACAACATTATTCCTGGGAGCAATTTTTTGCAATGTGCTGTTTATGTGATTCGCGACAAAACGAGAAAATTAGGCCTTAACAGTAATTAAAGGTGCACTATAGAAGAATCTGAACTTGTCTTTTTACTGAAGGAACTCTATCTACACATCTCGGGCATTATTAGAAATATATCGGATTAAGCGTCCCGGCTCCCTCCCCCCTTTTATTGAACTGAACGTGCTAGGTAGGCGGAGTCAACCAACGCGTGGAGTGCCTTTGAGCGAGTCCAGTGGCAGCTCGCTTTCGCTTTTATTGTTTTTATGTTTCTGTGAATAAACAGTTTACGTCAGACAATATAGCCATAAATTAGGCCCACGGAAATAAAAATACACGTGAACTCTGATTTACATATCACTCTGCCGATGGCAGCGAGGCAAGCCGCCGAGGGACTCACTGATGATTTGGTTGACTCCTCCTCCCTACCACGTTGGGTTAAAAAAAAAGGCGGGAGCCAGTACGTTTAATTCGATTTAATTAGGGTAATCGGCAGCACAGGACAATAAATTGACGTTTCTAAGAATGCCCGGAATGTGTAGATAGAGTTCCCGCAGTGAAAAGATGAGTTCAGATTCCTCTTCAGTGCAACAGTTAAACTTCCCTGCTCTCCTTCGGATGGGGACGTCTTTTAGCGGTACGAAGAGTACTTCAGGTCTTCGTCCGGCGACACGTTGCCGGTTGGAGCAGCAATTCCAGCTTCTTAGAACAAAACTTATTTATTAAAGACGGCACTGACATAAAAAGGCAGGTGAGTAAAAGGCAGTTTAAAAAAAGGGCAGTTTTAAAAAAGGCTGTTTAAAAAAAGGCTGTTAAAAATGGCCGAGCTTGAGACTCGGCGCGCTCGTCGTTTTCCGCGGGTTTTAACCCCTTCGATAATTGGGTGGAGCTTGAGTAATCTAGCTCTCGCCCAATTTAGACCAATAGCAAAGCAATTGCATCGTATGTACTAGTGGGTGGAGCCCAGGGCCCGCCCCGGGCATGATCACTCCTAGTAGCAGGTGCGGGGGGGGGGGGCATTGTCCCCGTGGGCTGTCGCGAGCCCAGTGGAATGTGCAGCTCTCACCCTAAGCGGGCGTCACACCTCGACGTACATTCCTCGATTCCCCCCGGGCATGACCGCTCCTGGTAACAGGTGCGGGGGGGGGGGAGTCCCATCGGCTCTGTGGGCTTCCACTTAACAGCAACTTTGGGCAACTTGTCCATAATGGTGCTAAGTAATCTCTGCTCTTTATGATACTCATGAATAAAGCTTGAGTGTGCTCACCCACTATCTCAGCACAGACAAGAGCCAGAACGCTTGCAAAATATTTTTATTCCCAATGCATGGTGAATGTCTGAACAGGCTTAAGCAATGGCAGACTGTGGGGGATGCCCACGGGAGACAAACCATCCTCCACACCACCGTTATCTTTGGTCAGCGCAGATTCATAAACGTCTCTCCAGGGAACAGCCAGACTCTTAACTGAACAAACCAACACCACTATATGAAATAAGGGGCAAATATTTTACATAACGAACATTTGTACAAGACTATGTTTCATGACTAACGAAAATATCGGTGTGCTCATAAAGTACATAAAGTATTACAAACACAACAAAAAATGTTTGTTTGGAGCCCATTTAGCTCATGTTCATTCCAGTGGCATGCAGCATAAGAGCAAAGCTGTCGGCACTCGTGTATGTGGCATTCGTAGTCGCATATGACAGCCGTAAGGTACCCCATCAGTACAAGCTTCATAGGTCACTCATTCAGAACTCCTTGCAAGGCTGGAAACCTTCACAACCAATTCTTTCCCTGTCCCCTATTCCCAAGCCTGTGTTGCCACAGCTCGGACTCCTTTTCGGCTGAAGGCACTTCGAGCACGTGTCCAGAGTCCGTCAGCCTTGCTACCCGCTCCCCTTCAACCACATCACCTATGATCCGCGTTGGGTATCCCTCCTGCTGCTCAATTTCTTTGCAGTACGCTTCGGCATTCTCCTCTGGAAGGCACATCAGCAGTCCACTCGAGAAAGGGAAAATGCAACTTACTAGTGCTATACATTTCAACAGTATAAATTGTCACTGCAAACTATGAAATAAACTTGAAATAAAATTGCCGCTGTTTTGCCGCAATTCCTGTATTGCCGCTGAATTGGTGAAATTCCTGTGTTATGATTATAAATATATTATTAATGCACTCCACTCCTTCTGTAATGCCCCCAGGGCCCTTGAAGGTATTGAAATAAATAAATAAATAGATAAATAAATTTTATATGCTAATATATTGGCTATAGAATTAGAGAAAACTCCCAAAATGATGCTTTAACACATTCACTGCATCCTGGGTGACCGGTGGATGATCCAAGATACTCAATCACGCGAAGGATTCTGTCACTATGCTCAGATTTTTAAAAAAGCCTGTGGAAAGGACACATGCCGTGTCGCTGTAGCCATTTATTGGCGTTTCCAGGAAGTTGGCATTGCCAAGTAAAAAAAAATTGCTAAAATAGCACTAAGGGAAGCGTTATCTGTGTGAAGACAAGAAATTTTCTCTATGTGAAGCCTCAAGAAGTGCCAAAGACCTCCCTACTCCACCCTCTACAAGAACCATGCATCCATCAACAACCCGCATGCCTCCACACAACAGAAACCCATGCAGCAGCACAGCAAAAAAAAGCAACAGTAAAATCAAATCCAAAGGGACAGTGGGAAAGTCTGCTGCTTTCAAGAAGCTTCCCCAACCAGTCAATGCCTAGCTAGGGGGCTGCCAACCTAGACACCTTACAGAAAAATTCTTCTGCCTGTGGAAAGCCTCAGCTTAAAGTAAAAGCATAAATTAAAGTAAAAGCATTAAGGTAATCACTGTAGTGTTCCAGCGATGGCGTTCTTCTCCCGCTCGAATGCGAGCAACAGCACCTCGCGGAAAGACGGGTAGACAACGATCTCCTTGAGGCGCTCCAGTGCCCAGCGGCTCCCGGTGACCATTAGCTGGAGAAACCACTCGTCCATGCTGTCCGTCTTGAGATCGCACTGGATGTCCTGAACGCCACACCAGTCCTTCATGATCTTCGTCAGGATGTCCTCGTAGCGCAGCAGGATTTGGAAGAATTCTTCGTCTTCCCGGTTGATGTAAATCCTGGGGGGACAGCCAACAGGTTGGCGGAATGCAATTAACGTATTTCGGGATACTGCGGTGAATACAAATATCGATGCACTGTGAGTAAGGGTGCTTTAGAAAAGCTGTAAATTCGCAGGTTGGATTTGCGAAACATGCAGTGGCTGTTTTTGTTAACTTTCTCAGTAAAAGCTGTCTGCTGCGTATTTTGATTGTTTTTCCCTTTAAACGGAAACAGAAAAATTCTGTGTCAGTTTCCTTGCCTTGAAAAAGGTCTACGGGCCTAGTAATCATGACAATGAGCTCGAGACACCAGTACGCAGGGTCAATAATTATTTGCAAACGATTTTGTACAGGCAGTTTTGGTCTCCTTCTGAGGCTTAAGTGCACCTCGATGTCAGGATTGCCCGGCCAACCCGGACAGATGCATTCCTGATGATGTCGGCGACGCCGGCAAGCACCAAACACTGGTTGTTTACAGGTTTTACAGGCGAGTTCGGTAACGTCACAGCGTTAGGGGCAAATGCACCTTGACGTCACTGGATTCATTCTTTTCTTCAAGCGACGTCACTCCAGTTTAGAAGAAAGGTGTGAAATATACCTGATCAGCTCTGTGGAGGGGCACCCCTCGGGTGCCCTGCGCAGGTAGGCCAGGTTGCCGGACATGGAAAGTCGGTTGAGCGTGATCAGGGCCAGGTGTCCCAGCCGGTAACGGCGCCGGCACTCCTTGGAGATGACCTCCCCGTCGCTTCCGCCCTGAAAGATCTTGAGGCACCATGCGCACGCAAAGCGCAGGCACAGGATCACCAGCTTGTGTGGCGGCATGTCCCTCGAGAGAAAGCGGGACACCTGCAATGGGAGGTGAATAGTGATAACTCCCCGATAACTCCCCCACGCTGAGGATGGCACACAATCCTTAAGTGCATTTATTTTTGAATACGTTTTTCTGGGTAGAGCGATGACATTCCCTTACTGTGTTAACACATAGAGTCGCCTTCGCTTCGCAATGGGAGCGTGCGAAATGTCTTGAAGGAGCTTGTAAATACCCTCTAAACCTACTTAAGCTCTCGGGACTTTCATTAAAATAAACCTCAATCTCAGTTAAGTGCCCGATCGTGCGCATTTCCCATTTGTTTGAAAAAAGCCGAACATAAGGCAGGAGAAATCGTCAGTGTAGCATGACTGTTCGTTATTACTCAGTTATGACAGCGGAGACATACTATCTCAGTTATGATCGTACCAGCCGGTTATCTAATGCAGGTGCGTCTACTTTACCGCTGGCCAAGCGCAGCTTATCCGGTACATGCACAGTACGTAGGTGCTATGTTAAAACTTTATAGTCATGCCACACAATCAACACAAATTGGTGCTTATGCCGAGTTACAAGGTCATCATCATCCTGGTAGACCGTCGACGCAGCTGTGAGGTCAGAACACGAGACAAAACGCCAGCACTTCGCAAGCTTCCAATACAACAGCGCATGGCACCTCCTTTCAAAGCTGCCACATGTAGCTGTATGCCACGTTTCTGTTTAAAAAACACAGAGTTTTGTTCCAGCAGGCGAACCACATTGCTGCCTCTATCCTGCTTATTACGGCCGTTGGATGGCGAACTCTAGCCAGGAAACAGCGAGATGCAGAGAAGAGCCTTATGCACGAAGCACATAAAGGAGCCCAGCCCTCTAGCTTTAGAGGTCTACTCTGTGGTCTCGTAGCCCAAGAAATCCACCCAACGCAGTTCTTTTGCTGGCGCCACGCACCTTGACACAGGCCTCGCGCATGATATTCTTGTAGAGGCCCAACTCCTCTGCGTCCTTGATGAAGAGGAACTCACGACTGGAGTCAATCCAGTCGTACATGAGCCTGAGCAAGTTGGTCAGCACCTGCGTGTCGCCGTGCTGTGCGCCGTCCTGGTCACCGCCACCAGGGTGCGCCACGCCAAGCAGCAGCGCCCCGAGTCGTTGGCTGAAACTGTTGCGCAATGCCGGCACGGGGAGGCAAGAGGACGTGTTGACCACGATGCGCATGAGCACATCGGACACCACCCAGGGGAAGCTCTGGATGCCACCTTCGGAGGACTGAAGCTCGTACGTCACCTGCTCCCCAACCCGGCATAATACTTTTACAATTTGTCTTCCACAAGGTGTTAGCCTTAAACTAGTCGCCGTAAGGTGTTGAGTGTGCAGTCGCGTCGAACGAAGCACGCCGAAGCGAGACCATGGACCTTTGGCAAAACATACATTGCAGTGAAATGTCTTCAGAAGTCGCTGAATACTTTGTGGAGACACTGAACCTTCACCTTTAGAGGCGTGATGTGACAGCGGCTCCTTTTGCACACGCAGATACGCACACTCGACCGCAAATGAAAGTTAATTAGTAATACAGATCTATCACCGCCTATTTTGCATTGTGACGCCGCCTGCAAGCTTAACACGATTTATCGAGCATGTCGCTTCGAGTGACATCAGCACCGTTAACGACGATAGCGACGGCAGGCCATCCTATGGCCACCCGTTATCGTCAGCCGCCGCAAACACACCGTGCAACATGGTCTCAGACATAACAGCCAACGGTCCATGGCACTGGGGTCAGTCCTCCAAGCCACGCGCTTCACCATCCGCATTAAATCTGCGGATGCTGGTATTCCTCCCCGAGATGCTATTTCGGCCATTAAGTTCCACATACGGCTAAATAACAAAGTGAAGGACAAAGAAAGCAACACGACTACGACACTGTTATCAAGATAATAAAGCGGCTGCATTTATCGTTGCGTTGATGAGCCATATTTGTTTTCGGCTCGTTTGTTCGAACGCCCAGATTCCCTCAATATGCACTGACAATAGCACAGCTTAATACCAGATTGAAAGCGCTGTACGCCTCACCTGGTACCAGGCGGAGGCCTTAAGGTTCTCGTGAGCCTCGTCGAGCTGCTCAGAGAAAAACTCCTCGCGCGTTCGGCGCACCACATGCTCGACCTGGCTCTCGAGCACCATGGCCATGTCCGTAGGGTCGTTCTCCTTCATATATTTGCTGAGATTGGACACAGCCCCGGAGAGGGCCTCGCTTTCACTTTCGATGCGGTACGACTTCAGCAGTGCCCGAATCTTCTTAGCATACCTGGAGCAACGGAAAAGGATGAAGCACTGTCACTGAACTGTGATTTGTGACTGGAAACGGGGAGGAAGAAGTTTGCTAGGCTGATGTGTTTTGCTAGCAGCTGCTGTTCTCTGGTTCTCCTGGTGGTTCCGGCTTGTTCATCATTGGTGAGCCCGTACTACGTTGGGGATTTTGGCTAAGGCGTAGGTTACAGCGCAGTTCATGTGAACCTGACGGTGTGTTTTGCTGAGAGATGTCGTTGACCTCCCCAGGTGAAGGGTTGGCAGCTTGGTTTGCCAGCTTGCCAGCCCAAAGCGTGCCGCTTAAGTCCTTCCACAAAATGGCATTGACGCAATTCCCGTGGCTCGCGCCCCAATCGGTGAGGGTGCAAACAAAATGAAAACCCCCAAACTAAGTCAACAGGAGCTAAGATCATTGACAGCCCATTATCTGCCGATCTCTGAAATGCGTCCATTTGGCCGTTGAGGCATTGTTTGCAAGTCCTCAGGCATCGCTTGTGTTGCTGACTTGCTTCAGTGCAAAATTTTCAGCTCGTTGCTGGTGAAAGCATTCATTGCCGAACAGCTTGCATGTGTCAAGCCTATCGTACGTGGTGTCGACCCAGCACCATCCCCGCAAGAAATTCTAGAAGAATTTCAGGATGCAGGACTTGAGGTCCTCTGAGTCTACCATTGTAGTAGAGAAGTAAATGGCTCGCGTGCTGCTGCTGAGTCTGTAGTAACAACTTTTGCTGGCTCTCCCTGCCCTACTGAACTAAAAATCTGGCCGATTGTTTACCTTGTGGCCCCTCTAGAACCCCGCCCTCTACAATGCACCAACTGCTGTCGGTTCGGGCATAGTGGCAAAGCATGCAAGTCAGAGACCCCCTGGCATTTATGTGGAGAAGGTCATTCTGCTGATAATTGCACCTCAGAGCAGCCTCATTGCTGCCTCTGCAGCAACATTATCTAGCTGATGATGCCGACTGCACAAAACGTAGTGAAGAGCGTAGCTTGTTGGACATTATCAAAGAGAAGCGGTGCTCAAGAGCCGATGCTTATGCTGCTCTTAGCAGGACAAAAGACTTATACGCTAGTCGTGCGCGCTTCTGTTGGGGACATTGAGTCCAACTTGACTGCCTCAACTGTGACCGCAGTGGAAAAAGCCCTTAATAATGTGGTTGAGCGAATGCTGAGCACTTTTTCTGAGGTGTCGGCTCAGTTTGTTGCAGTCCAATCCGTGTCACCATCAACATCCGTCCTGCTAGCAACGTCTGCATCTGTTTCAGCTTGTGCAGCTAGTGCCGGCCGCTCAACATCACCTCCTGATGCTCCCCAGGTCCCACCTAACATCTCTGTCGCACAGACATCTGCACACAGATGTCGAAATGTCGTGCCCTATGCACAAGAGCCGTTCTTCCTCGTCACCATCTAATTCTAGATCTCCACAGATGAAACCTAAAAAAGGACCACCCAAACTTCTTCCCCATGTTGATATCCTTAAAGAGGCGGTTTCTGCCTCTTCAATTGGTCAGTAATCATGGCAGGTACCAAAGTGTTACAAAGGAATTGCCGATCTGTATTGTCTTCTCTTCCAGATCTAGAAATACTTATTCACAAACATAAACCTGATATTGTGCTTTTACAAGAAACTTGGTTATCACCTTGTGAATCATTTGAAATGAGAAACTTTCGAGTTTTGAGGTCAAATCGAAAAGTTGGCAGGGGAGACGGATTGGTAACCATGCTAGCTAAACATTTATGTCATCAGGCATCTATAAGAAAATTCTTCTCCCTGACTATGAGCTTTTAGAGATCAAAATTTCATTTATGCATTGTGCCGATATTACAATTGCTAACGTCTATTTCCCTTTAGGTGCACACAGGACAGACTCTTTAGACAGCTTGGTGACTGGCACAAGCAGTGCAGTCATCGCAGGAGATTTTAATTCTCACCATAGTGACTGGGAAGTCGTACTGATTACTGTGGCAAGCTTCTCTGGTCGTGGCTGTCTGCAAATTCTGTATGCTGCTGCAATTCTAGAGAAATAACCTTTATGCAAGGGGTTGCTCGCTCAACCATTGACTTAACATTATCAGCAGGTAGGCTAGAGGTGACTGACTGGCCGACAGAAAATTCGGGTACATATAGTGATCACCTTCCTATAACATTCACTATCCGGTTATCTCCACTTAAAGCTTGTTGTGTAACCCATAAATTTGTGAACCACCATATTTATAAAAATCAGATGTCTGCCTCATTTGCCTCTATAGTTAGTACAAGCCGAGAAAACAGAGCTCAGCAGACGGTTTCATTTTTGCAAAATGCAGTAGACCCCTCAATATTCGCTGTACCCGCAGCAGTCTCTAAAAAACAGCCGTCTCCTTGGTGGACAGAAGAATGTGAGAAGGCCTATCGTCGCAGAAAAGCGGCCTGGAAGAGGCTATCCTGCAACCAGAGTCCAGCTAACTGGTTAAATAACAAATTCTTCTCTGCATCTTTCAAAAGAACAACTGCAGAAACCAAGGAGAAGTATAACCAAAATTTAAACATATATCTTTCAAATCCTCGCAATCAGAAGGCCCTGTATCGATTCATGGCACATAAAAAGAGTTCTGCAGTCTCTCTCTTCACTAGTTCAACAGTGTTATCTCCACAAAAAGCGTAGGAAACCCTGGAGTGCATTGCTCAGGGATTGGCGTTACGCTTCCAGATGCAGAGAAACGTCCCTTTGTGCACAATCTCACCCTCTTCGGATTATACCGAGGTTGATGCATCAGAGCTCCTCTCAGTATTGGCAATGTTGCATCCTGCACCTCCTGGACCAGATGGTGTCACTGTTGGTACGATTAAAATTTTAGCCCAAGATTTTACAAGCGACCTCTTAGATATGGTCAACGCTTCGTTGGAAAATGCATGGATTCCAAGCATTTGGAAGACAGCGAAAATTATTTTATTGATGAAACATGCAGGAAAAGGATACGTCTTAGATAATATTTGGCCAATTGAGCTGACTTCAAATTTAGTCAAATTAATAGAAAGAACAGTGCACAGTCGCTTCACAAAACGTTCATGACGTCAACGGTCTCAGCTCAGCCCAGATTGGCTTTCGCCGCGGACGCTCTACATGGTCCGTGCATGTGGATCTAGAGAGCAGAATTCGGCTTTTGCTACGCAGAAGAGAAGTTTCAGCTTTGGTCACTCTTAATGTAGCAAAGGTCTATGACAGTGTAGAAAACACTTTTTTGCTCAACAGACTTGCTCAGTAACATCCTACAACCTGCATTTATGCGCGGATATCTGAATTGCTCAAAGACAGATATTTTATTGCACTACCCCTATGTTCTAATACATATTATCAATGAACAGGTGTGCCGCAAGGATCGGTGCTATCCCCGCTGCTTTTTAATATTTTGCTCAGTGGCATCCCCATTCGTCCTGATATAACAGTTTTTGTGTATGCAGCTCACATAGCTTTTTCCGCCTCGTCCAGGGATATCCATTCCATTACCAGATTCTGCAGGGATATTTGGATGCTCTTGGAGTATGGTTGCAGGGTAGTAATTTATCTCTGAATGTAGACAAATGCAGCGTTTTGGTATTTCCTCCAGACACGCCTTTGCACATTTCATTAGTCCATCGCTCTAACCAGATTCCACAAGTGGAATCCGTAAAATATCAAGGTGTTAATATCACCCAGCATTAGATTGGAGCCTTCATATAAAGAGCAATGTGTTTAAAGGAGAACGCGCTCCAGGTCGGCTGACAAGAATCGCCAATAAAAAACTTGGGATGTGCCGCGACACATTATTGTTACTATACAAAGCCTACTTAAGACCTATACTTGAATTTGGTTGCATTCTGTCCTCTGGTAGCGCAAATTACAAGATTCAACCCTTAATCTCACTGGAAAGACGAGCCCTACGTCTCTGCCTTGGTCTCCCAAAATCAGTTTTCAAATGCCCTGCTTTATCTGGAAGCTCGTATCCCTGATCTAAATTCCCGCTTTCAAATATTCACGGTGCGTACCTTCCTCAAGTCGATAGACCCGGTGACTAATGTCAGCACTCCTATTTTTGTGTCTCAGCCGGCCTTGGCCACGGTATCAAATGCCACGGTATCAAGAGCCACAAATTGTTAGCACAGAACCTTTTAACACCGATTGCTTTTGATCTCAGTTCTTTGCAGTGGGTTGATGGCACGCCGGCAGCAGTGGAATTCCATTTCAACCACATTTTCCCATCTCATGCAAAACACATGCCCGCAAACATTTAAAACGGTCTTTTCTCTGATCACATATAGGAATGCCCCTATCATACGGTGCTTTCTGCCGACGCCTCCGTCAACTGCCAAAAAGCTGCAGTTGCCATCTTTTCACAGGATTTGGCATGGAGCTATTCTGTCCCCATCCCAGATTGTATTCCTATATTCTTTGCAGAATTTTTGGATCTTCGAATGAGCCTGCACAAAATTCCATGTCGTGTGCCTCACGTTAATATCCTTGCTGATTTTTTGTCAGTTTGTCTCCCTTGAAACTTCAAAAAAGATTTTTTGAGCCGTTTCCAGCGATTTTTGTCCCATACACTTTGAAGGATGTCTGTTTTGTCGGGGTCCCTGGCCATGCAGGTATTCATTCAAATGAGGTGGCTGATTACGTAGCAAGGTCGGCTCCTGACGGCTCATTGACACACGTCTCGAATGTCAGCCTGCTGGCGATTTCCAGGTTTTAGTGGTTCTAACACATATCATCCAGGTTACATTTTCTCTTACTAGATAACACTGATTATCAGCACTTAGCATATAATTGGAACGTCCGTTCATGTAAAACCATGCTCTGTAAGTAACAATGACGCGGTTGCGGTGCAGGATTCCCAGTTTGAATTTATATCAATGCAGGTGTGGGTTGACACCGACAAACCTATGTGACGAATGCGGGGAGGTTGAATTTGTAGACCATTTTCTCCTCTACTGTCCAAAGTTCGCACTTCAGAAAAAGATTTACCTGAAGGTCCATTTCTCCAGGTTAGGGGCTCCCATTATCTCTGCAAAAGTTATTATCGTTTGATGCTAGCGCCAAAGGATTTGCATTGGGTTCAATTTTTAGGATTCTCCATAAATACAGAATTGCAACTGGTAGGTTGATTTGCTAATTCTTTTAATATTATTCGAGCTCTTCTTTTTTCACAAAAATTCTGTCTGTTATATAACTTTAAATATTCTTCCGTCGTTTTTATTGATACATTATTCAAAATTCACACTTGGTGCTAAAATTTTGTCGTAATCTTTTGTGGAAATTTCTTTGTTTCTGCCACTACACCTTGGCCAATCTCCCCGCGTGGGTATGTGCCATGTTTACTGAGGTGAAGAACTGTGAACGTGACGCAGGCCACTAAAAAGGTTGAGGTACTATAACTGAACAGTGCAGGTGACACAAACTGAATATGATGGTGTACTGTCAATGAACTGTGCAGGTGTTGGAATTGATGAAAAATGATGAGTACTGTCACGGAACTGTGGCGTTAATGCAAGCAACCGAAAAGGATAAGGTACTGTCACTGAACTGTACAAGTGATGCAAGTAAGCACGGGAATTGTGAACAAATGCTCCTAGTTTGGATGGCTGCAACCACATGGAGATAAAAAATAAAAATTAGCAAAAGAATTTTGGACGTTCGGTGCATCCCATTGGTTTTCTACGGCTGTCGGAAATAGTTGGCGTGAGCGCACGAAGCATTTTTGCAGGTCCGACTTTTTCCGCGAGAAGGAAGAGTCGGCCACTATAATAACTATGTTCGTGCAGAATCTCTCAGGACTCTCCAGTTTTCACAATATTACAAGTATAATATAGCCCCATTGAGTTACGCCATGTTTGCTGCCGGGGGCTAAAAGAAGGCGCTTATTGTTGAATGCCTAAGACCTTCATCAACCCATTGCAGGAAGATGTGCACTCTCCATGGTATATAAAGTTTTCATTTTGAAAATTTTCAGCACCCTTCGTTGAAACACTTGTGGTAAGGTTAGTATGAAGCTGCTGGTGCCTCGTATTATCATAGAGACTTGATTACCGTAGAGACTGTTAAAGAACAAAAACTTGTCAATGAAATCGAACTGTGCGCACTAAATTGGGGTAATATTTCACCACGAGCTATTTTCATTCCTTACAGGCCTCGCTAGTGAAAAAACAGTATTCACAACCCACGGCTTCAAACCAGTCTGTGCTTCAACTAACTGCAAGAGGCCTAATAGGACAAGTGATTTCCATGGTTTTATGGCCGCTTTTCTCGTCCCACAGTAGTTAGAGCACATTGGCCTAAGTAAGATAAAGGGTGCAATTTCTTCCAACTCCTTTAGTGCAACACACTTCGTATACAGTAGTGTTCAGAGGTATTAGTGCATACCGCTTATAGGTGGACGTGGCTTCTACCAGGAACTTTTCTCTTCCCTCGAGCAGCAGTCGGGGGTCCGGAAGGCTGTCTTCCACCACTTCAAGGCACTCGGTGCTCAGTTCAACCTGTTCATTGGAACCACACAAGGACGACACAACAGTGTGTTGCACGCATTCAGCACATCAAGAGTAAACAATGCAAACAGCATCCGTGAACATACAATCGGGGACAAAAGTTAACTGGCCTCCATTTTCAAGTTCACCACCGTGCCACACTTCATGCGAGCGCGCATGCCGTGTGCACTCGTGGTGTCGATCCTCGGCGTGAAGGACAGGCCAGTTACTTTGGTCCCCGATAGTCGAGGAGCACTGGTCCTGGGTCCTCAGAACTACTGCTAGATGCGACAAGTTACAAGATTTTCCCCGTGATAATATTGAAAGGTAGTCGGTAGAGAGCAACCTAGGGCAGGTTAAACAAGTCAAAACGCTTGTATCTAGCAACACTGGCATGTCGTATAGAAGCTCATTAATCGCACCCTGATGGTTGGCTCTCTAGCAATGATACATAGAACGAAAAACCCAAACAGGCCGCCAGAGTTCAATGGACTTCTTGAGCATCTCGAATACAAACGCTACAGTTCTATTCGCTGCTGTCGGTGAACAAAATGTACAAAGTACATTGCCAGAAGCAGCCATGTGCTACGTACATACTATGTGCTATGTACATAGAGCAACGTATTCAGTTCCGACAGTCAAATATATTGCTAAACATAATGTAAAAAGCATGGCCGCAACCAATTAGTTGCTTATGTAATGATCGACATGCAATCATCCATGAAAACATATAACCTTCATGTCAGAAGCTTCACTTCTCTGGCATAGTTCATGAAATGTTATAAATTGAACCTACATGAAGACTGGCAGGTTCATGCAAGGACTCCAATGGCCCTAAGCTACCGGTTGATGCAAACTTGCTCAAGTGTTTTCAAACTGGGACCTTGCAGATTCAAGCCTTGAAGCGAACATCGGTACTTTCAGCACTCCTGTCGCTCATTTGAAAACGTGAAACCTAAACATCTTGGAACAGTCACAGATGAGGCCCTGAGATCTAAAGTCTGAGTGAGCAGTCAGGGAGTAAAGGCAGCGCCAAACAACACAAACCAGGAGCAAGCACGAGTTACGGAAGAGACGTGTGCATTATAAACTGCACTATCCTCGCAAGCAGAGTTTTTCGTACAATTCCGCCGTCTTCGCCATTAGAGTAACTGCAGTCCCCTGAGCCACAAGTTGGCAAATGCTGAAGTATACCTTTTTGCAATTTCGGTAGAGCTGCCCAAGAACCTTGCGCGAACAGTAGGTGTTCTTTGTGTCGAGCTTCTCCATGAAGTCCGGGTACATGGGTGGCTTCTCAGAGTTCTGCAAGCCCTTGAGGTCGCCGCACTTGGCGAAGTCAAGGTTGACGGCACATTTGCGCGCCAGTTCGCGGCAGCGGTGCGAGTTGATGCCGCTGTCCAGTATATCGGCCCAGGCGAGGTGCGCGTTGGCAATTAGGCCGATCTTGTCACCCTTGATGTACTGGCAAAAGAAGTCCACCATCTCCTGGACCTGTGGCCACCGTACACGAATGGCAAGTTCTCTCGTGAGACGGACGATGAACAGATTTCATGCCCCGTCCATTTGCACTTATCTAAAAACTGAAGGTAAGGGTTTTTACACGTGTGCAAAATATCTGGTGGCACTTTTGAGGGAACGAGCATGAGCGGGTCACTTCTAGGCCTGTGCTGCTGACTTTACTCTTGAGCCGGCGAGAAATGTAGACTTCTAGCAGCCGTCCCTTCCCAGTCAACTACGTATATAGTAGCACAGCCGCGGCAATGCGTTACATGTGCTCGCTTTCTCACACAAAGTAAGCCACGTTGCACACTCTCTTGACGTCATCACTGACATCTCATAAAAAATCAGCCAAGTTTGTTTATAGAAGTTTCGCATGGTTTCCTTAGCAAATAATCATCTGCTTGGATTGGTTTGGTTGTGTTGACTTAGCTACGCACAGTCACATTGGTCAACATCCAGGACACATATATTAGTAAACCTCAATACTCAACAAGGCACTCATATTGGTAAACCAACATGATACAATTAGCCCGACAGCTCGTCTTATTCAAGTACGGACACAGTCCGATGGTCAAGCCACCACTTTCAACCTAAAATGGTCAAAAAGACGCAAGGTTTGCAAGGTAATGTCACCATTGAGCAAAGAGCGTTGCCTCTCGCGAGCGAAAACTGAGCTGCCAGGCGTCCTTTTATTTCTGCTTTCTACACGGAAATAAAAATTCCGAACATAGACAGTAGGTTTATCGCTGTTACAGCCTATTGGACAACGGAACCATAACTCGACTACTGCCTCTTTTCGAACCAAAAGGCCGCCTGTAGCAGATCAAGACTCCATTACGACCCATTTGTGATCAATGTTTAAAATACAGCGACAATCCAGATTTCGTCGAATTCCATCGCTGACCGTTGATGTAGCTGAAAAATTTCAAATATATTTCATTATAGACAATACTGCAGTCGGTACAACTTGACTAATAGCACCTAAAATAGTTTATCCAGAATTATGAAGCCCTTCCCCCACCCCCCCTGACTAAGACTAAGCAGACTAAGAGGCCACAAAATAAGCGATATTGCTCACCCCAATGGACGCCTTTCGTTCCTTGGGCGGGTCGCTGTAGTAGTGCATGGGATTGCAGTTGTTATTGAAGATGAGGTCCTCATACCACAGCACTGAGTACTCGTCGCCATCCAGGTCCGAACCTAAGCGCAGGTAGAGATTACATTAAAGGGTACCATTGGAAACAAGCTGCGTCCGGCCGTCTCTCAAAGCAGTGATGGTGAAGGGCCTTGCTAAATGACCCAATTAAATAGAGATCAGTCAGTAGAGGAATCGCTGTGACTCCGAAATGAGAAACTGCGAAAGATTTTATGCCCCAGGTCATGGAACCTCACAGTACGTTTTTTCTCATACTGTGATGGTGCTCACAGCATATATCAGTCAAAGCCTGCACGGTCCTGGCCTTGGCAGAGCCCTGACCTAACGCGCACGTGAACTAAGGCACAATATACGTCACAAGTGCAGAGAGCGACGGCTACATCCGTCTCCGCATAGCACAGTGTCAACAGGGAGCATGCCAGGAAGGGCGCGTACCGGCCATCTCGTCGGGGTGTGGCCGCTCCCCCTTTTGAGGGAAGACAATGCAGTCACGCACGTGATGCAGCTGCGGCACATTCACTGCCTCCAGCTTGCGGATGTCCCCCGGGTGCATGCACGGGTTCTTGGTCACGATCACGTCGCCTGCGCATCCCACCATGCATGGAATACTCAGTGACTTTAACGCAAAGTGTGGATGAAAATTCAGGTAAAAAAAAACAATCTCATGCATCAACCTTTCGGCTCCTCTATGCGATGTAATGAAAATAATAATGGTCCTTTCATTGCAAGCCCATGAATAAAATGGATATACTCGCGGACAGCATCTTGTGGTTATGCAGTGAAGCTACGAGGGCGAGGCGCAAGGCTTTCACATGCGCAGTCTTACCACGCTCTCACAAGGGAGAGATAGGCGTTTAAGCTGGCGGTGAGTATAGTATACTGTTTCTGCTCCAGATGCCAGTTTCTCAAGATTACCACGATTAGCAGCGCACAACGCACGGGTACCTCACCACTGTATATTCTTTATTGCATATCCGGTGCTGTCAACATAAAAGCATCGATTCATGCAAACCATGGATAACTCCCAAGATATATCCGGGACATTTCTTGGACAACTGAGCATTAGTAAGTCCTAGCTTCGGCTTCAGATATGAGAATGCTGTGACCAGAGAAAGAGCTCGCAGGCGAGGCTGAAACGAGATAATTTCGGTCAGAATCGGCACACGAGAAAACTAGGCGTGTGTCCATCTATACAGACTGCAATAACGTAGTAGTACCGCCGGAGAATTCTACTTTTAGATCCGACTACAAGAATCTATATTTCTGCGAAAACAGCCCTTGAACACGCAGCACGTTTGCATACACCTTCGAAGCATGTACTCAGGCACTTTATTCCCCTACCATTTCTAACTACGTTCATATTAATGGATCCTTTCAAATAAAATACGAAAGCTGCTGCCTAAACGCACCGAGACCATGCTGCGCTATGCTTGCTATAGCAAGAAAACAGGTTGCTGGGATACCTTCGAGGATGGTCGCAGGGTCGTTGACCTTGTACCGTAGCATGTCGTTTGAGTACTGGACAAACACCTGTCCGTACTCGAGGGTTCCGGTCTCGTCCAGTACGCCGAACATGGTGCGCCCGTAGTTCGGAGGAACCAGAATACGAGCCTTGGTCCTCAGTTCCTCTGCAAAAGGCGCATACATTATCCGGCGTGAAGAGGCAAGGGTTCGTCGGTCACACATGCTGTTGTAGAGAAGTTTCGACAGCTCCGTGAGGGCCATTCGATGCCTTACGAGCTGAAGTTCTTTGCCTCAGAAAACATTTATCTTTATGGGCCATCTCTTACTTGACCATAATCTTTGTCGTCAATTCGCTGAATGTTAAGCCGGTCCTTTAGGTGCCATATATGCATTCGTCGGCTATAACAAGGCTTGTACGCGGGTCAAAAATATCTGTTGTTCACTGTGATACTGACTGAAGGCATTTAAAACCAGATACCACCTTCTAGAAATGTGTGGTTATTCTAGACGCAAAGGGCAACAACTGTAATGATTACCACAATAGGCCTGGCTAATGCAAGCGACAGGTTCTCGATGGTGTCACCTATAGCTTTTAATCTATTGTCCGTAACATTAACCTCATGGTAAGAATCTTATGATTGCACTAAACGTCGCAACAAACTGACAAGGAGCATCTGGTGAAGAAATTGGAAATTTGAGATAACTTTGAAAGATCCCGGAAATTAGCGTAACTAATCAACAAAAGGACGAAGTCGGGGCCAGGGTGCTGCCTCACTACACTTCTTTCCAGACTACGAAATGAACAAAAGCGGTTAAGCTCGTGCGTTTCACTCACTCAGGACCTTCTTGTTGACGGCGCGAACGAGAGCCCGAAAGAAGGGCTCGACTGTCAGGTCGATGCCCACGCCGGCCAGCTCCTTGTACGGGAGACACAAGGCGCAGTAGGCACGGAGAACCTGCACAATTAGTAAGGCGCCCAGTTTCGTTATTAGTTTACAAGCACCGTCCCACTTCAGAGGTCGTCGACCCCCTCGCCGAAACCCTGAATCCATCCTTAAATGCGACTAAAATGGGATCGGATGTCGAACATGGGTTTCAGTCATTCGACTAAAATAGGATCAGCTGTCGTACATACGGTTCGGTTATTCGTCTAGTATGGGATCGGCTGTCGAACATGAGCTTCAGTTATAAGTAGAACAGTGCAAACACTGACACCACACATGGCACAAGAGCTGCGAACATGAAAAAATTTCTCACATGCGCGGCCTCGTGGGGATCCATCATGCTGTCGATGAAGGAATCAAGGATTTTGTTCTGCATCATCAGGAACACCTCGGCCTTTATGCCACTCTGCTCCAAGATGGTGATCATGGGTCGGTTCAGGTAAAGAACGCCTGCGAGGAGCACGGTAAATCATCACGGGCGTAAATATACTGTCGCGGCAGAACGCTCAAAATGCAACTCTGTTGCAGTAATCTATTCCTACAATTTGCAATGCATGTCACGGATTATCCTCACTAATAAATCAGCGACGTCCACCGCAGAAGGAAGGCGTGCCCTTCCACGCTTTGTAACATACTGTGCTCAATGACTATGCCTTCTGTCTACTTGTGGTAGCGAGAAGCCAAGTACAGAACAGTGCGCGACTGCCAAAATTTCAAGCTCTAAGTCCGCTGTGTAAGTGCAACACTGAGAAGCAAATGTACATTGAAATTTTCGCGCAAATAAGCAGCCTTTCGTCGCTATCCATTCATTTGGTATTCATTCCAGTGGGTAGAGAATAAGTACCCCTCCCGTATTCTGGCCTTTCAGTTATCAGGTTAATCTGACCCAGAGGAAAATTTCGTCTACAATCCTGCTTCCCGTAAACTTTTCGCAATGACTGTTCATGGCCACGTGAAAAAAACGGCACTACACTTCAACAGAAATTGTGGGATACTCTGCACGACAATTCATTGTAAGCGTGGAACAGTACCCCGAACTATGGATCCCTGAAAATTCGCTAAGATACTCATAAGGAGCCCAGCGCAAGCCCACTAGGACACAGCGTAACTGCAGTCGGATACAACTGAAAAACGAAGCGGCTTTCCCCCGTAAAAGGACCCCCTTCCAGCCAATGGCGTCAGCAGATTTCCATGACCCTGCTAGCGTGACATGCGGGAAGTGCCAGACGAAAAGCGATTGTCCACTCCCTCTTTGGTCGGGGACAGTCCCCTCCCTGCATTGTCGCGCCGCTCCTTGCGTTGTCTAGCTAGCAGGGTCATGAGAGCCGGCCGTCGCCATTGGCTGGAAGGGAGTCCTTTAACTGACAGGAAAAAGTCGATTCGTTCTTCAGTTGCATCCGACTATAGTGGGCTGCGGGAGAGAGCACGAGAGAATTATGTGTCTCTGTGTCCAACTGCTTCTCTAAGCGCTTTCTGTCGATGGTTGCGGTCATAGGGCATGAAGACAACGCACGCGGCTTGCTCGTCTTCAGCACGTATAGGTCGGAGTGGTCCTAGTGGAACTTGCGCATGCTCTTGCGGAAGACGATGCGGCAGCCACTCAGCGTCGGGTCCAGCAACAGCATTCCCTTGCAGCCGCCGTAGCGGATTTGTACGGCACATGGCTCCTCGCCCTCCTCTAGCTCCAAGGCGTGGTGGACCTGCGGAAGGGCGGACAATGAAGGCTTCTACGAACGACTATGTACTTAGGTCACTCCATACATTATACTTAAACAAAAATAGGAAAAACCGCCAGGACCTTGTCATATGCATGAGCTGCGGGATTACATAACCAGTTCCGTACCGGTACAAGCTTTCTCCTGGCGTGGTGCTCGTGTTTCACGTAATTAAGGTCACAATGGCCAGATCCGCTGGGTCATCATAACCAGAAAGGACACACTGCCGAGAGCACCGTCCCTAGACTTTCTAAACTGCAAGGAGGCGAGTTTTACTCAGGACATAGTAGTCACCACCGATGGCGACACTGCCTGCCGCAGAGGAAGTCTCGTATACAGATATCGCTGCAAAAATACCGTCCTATGCATCACAGGTTTCTGTAGTTCGTGGAGCAGAAACGTATCCCACGCATGGTGCATGACTAGACATTTGACTTGGGCAGCATTTGGACATTGATGACACGTCCACTGCTCACAATACACAGGGTTCATGCTGGTGTATATGACAAAAATTCCAGGGTTTTCAAGGAATTTCGAAGCCCTCTGCGTGATTTTCAAGGACCACATTCCCAGTTAGAAATCCAAATAAGACAGATGTTCAGGGGTAGACAGAGGCGTGAAATAATGAGAATTCACTGAAAAAGGGGATTGTCATTGGAACCAATATTTTAACAAAGAAACTTGTCTTCGGGTAAAACGATGGCAACAGCATATTTCCGTTTTCAACCACTTCTCATCATTGTTTGTTACACGGATGACCACTTTCAGTTTGTTAGATGATGCAAACATTTATTCGCTAATGAAGCAAAGCAAACACTCAATCAGTCCTTAGGTGGCCCCAATTTGCTTCTCCTCAATTTTTATGTCTATGTCCAAGACATCCTACTGCTTGCTCTTGGCAGTCTTCCTTAGGATGTCCGACTTCATTATGCAAGTCAGGCCACTGGTTGCCTCTGCATTTTCTGCATACAAGTCTGCTGAAGCTGTCAATCCGCCTTTTTCACGACGCGACTGCGCATGCGCCCATCCCCTGGCGGCGGTGTCGCGAAACATATTGGAAGGGTCGCTCGCTCCACTCGAGACCGGTCGTGGAAGTGTAAACAAACCGGCTTCCTACGCGGGGTGCGTTGCTGCAGCCGTTGGGCGTTTAGCGCGACGCATTTGGCGATACCTACGAAATGTGTTGCATACGGCAGCAATGCCCAATATGTAAAGGGAAGTAAACTCGGATTTTTTCGCTTTCCGAGCGCTTCCCGGGACAGCCTTCGACGCGAAGCGTGGATAAAAGCAGTTCGCCGGCTCGACGATCGTGCCGCCCTTGGGCACCGTCAAGCACGTCAAGACTGTGCAGGAATCACTTTGTGACAGGTACGGATGAGGTACTGTGTTTAAATGCGTGTGCAGTCTATCACGAAGTGTTTTATTCATGGGCAGGAAGGCCTCGAATGTCACCGCGGCACCCAGACTTCGTTCCGACGCTTTTTGCTTTCTCAAGCAAGAAGGCCAAATGGGCAAGTGCTGTGAGCCGCTTTCAAAGCGCGATGGAGCGGGCAACGAAAAAGAAGCTACGAGAGCATTCACGCATGGTGCTAAAATTTTGTCATAATCTCCTATGGAAATTTCCTTGTTTATGCCACTACACCCTGGCCAATCCCCCTGTGTGGGTATGTGCCATGTATTAAGAGGCAGAAGAAGAAGGAGGTGCGTTATGCGTGTGTTCGAACCATATCCATGATGAAGAGCTCTGCGTGGTATCGCCGGAATGGATTAATGTGCGCCTCTCGCACTCGTCTTTAGGGACGCGCATGCTTGTTTAACCAATGCAGCGGTGTGTTGTGGGAAAATAGAGTGAAATGCTAACAGAGCTGCTTTGTTGCGAGTACGCTTGTGCTTTTATAGCTCGTGTAGCTATTCTGCAGCGCTTGAGCACAACGATTGCTTGTGAAAACTGTTGTCCCCAGTCGTTTTCTGTACTACGGCGTGCACGATGTAGTATCCACCTTTCATGAATGGCAGGCATATACAGCGGAAAACGCCAACCTCACTGATCGGGGATATTTCATTGAACATTATGTTCCGAATGTAGCCTTCATCTCTGAAGCGGCGGCCCTTGCTAGCTGGTGTTCGCATCGCATGCCGGATGATCGGAGATACTGAAGAATTTGCTTTTCAGTGGGCACTACAGCCTGCCTCAGACTTCGCACCAAGCCATCAGTC